>NC_069141.1:71562054-71881220 GCF_943734755.1 Anopheles moucheti
TTAATTTTCCGGTCAAACATTAGGCACGGATGTTACCAACGCCGAAGGTGGAAATTCTTTGCTCTGTGCTATAAAATGTACTACTTACATCTTGTAACAGTTGCCCTTGACCTTAATCACAATTTATGTGCACTTCCGAAGGAGATATTTCATTTTCGGTGCTCTGCAGTTCATTTAATTCAGCACCTGCTGAATAAATGTAACCAGCATCGCAAGAAGCACCACCCTTTTACATCCTTTTTCTCCAGTGCGTGGCTCGTGTCGAAAGAAAGCCAGAATATGCCGCACCAGTAACATCTTGAGCAGCAAATCACGGCACCGCCAAGAATGCGGTCGCCTTTCGGGTTGAACGTATCTTAAATTATAATTTCTTCCGCCAAGAAAATGGGAAAAGGGATCACACGGAGGTCCTGTGCCGTGACCGAGGTTTCCACACATCACTTCGTTTAACCAGTTCCGGACGCTAAACTATGCTGACAGCTACCAACATTGCTTGCGGTAGTTTCAGTTTTGTTGTTGTTTCGTTGGGGCCCAATCGGACAATGTTGCCCCGGGTCCCGGGAGTTATGGGACACAATGGTCTTTCTTCAGCACAAACCATGCTGACTGCGGACTGGATAACTGAGTAATTTATTGTCACGGGCACATCTAGCGGTGCTAATACTCTATTCCGATCCAATTCTTTGCGTTCTACTGTCCTCGCTTAAATTGACCGGGACGACAATAATTTACTGCAAACTTCCTGCCCTTTCAGGGGAACCGCGACGTTGGGTAGGGTTTTTGGCGGTTCGTGGCACGGTTGGGACAAAGAGCACACGAAATAGTGGGCGTTAAGCAAACGAGCCTCGTGCTTGGATTTTCAACTACATGCAGCGACATACAAACGGATAGCAGCTGCATACAAACATTCCCGACGAGATGCATATTTGTCCACCTGGTCCTAACAGAGGCTACTTTAAAATTCTTCATATTCTCATGCACAGTTTTGCTGCAAAAACGAAGGGATGAAAAGAAATACGTGCTTGGTGAGGGTAAATGCAAATTGAATCCATTCATTCATGGCATTCTAGTTTACCAAAACGAGAACCACAACTTCTGGCTGATTGATGCCGGAGTTTTGTTGAAAACTGCATGTAACCTTCCATGCATATTTTTTCTCCACTTCAGAACCTAAGGTATTAAACCAGGTTACCAGGTTCCAGTGGGCTACACGGCACTAGCGAAAATGGTTGCAAAACATGCATCGGTACGATTTAGAGCCGTGAAGGATTAAGTACAGCATGAAGGAATGTGCCCTGAATCAGGAGCCTCAGTAAGAACGTTTTGCAGGAATGGATTGCTCAAGGTAATCGTTGAGTGACCATTACTATGGAACACTTTATTATAATTTCATATTAGAAACATAACTATTCGCCGATTTATGTTTCACAAAAATTTCCCCTGCTCAACACCCCCCCCTGGTGGTAGGAGTGAAACTTTGCCACACTCTGTCGGTCGTACTTCCGAGCCATGAAAAGTTGATTTGATTTTAATTGTGAAATTTATTACTGTATTCTCAAATGTGTTTACACAAGCCGATACAGCAGATCATCTAAAGCCCGGCAAACCGAGCTGCATCGCCAGTGGCGCCAACGATGTGTGTGCTCAGGGAACTCATAAATATTCCAGACATTTCGACTTCCACCGTCCGTACAGCGGGGCTTCGCACCACTCGAGCCGGGTGTGCGCCTTCAGCCATCGGAACGACGACCGGGCCGCAGGATGCACTGGTCCACTAGCAGCAGCTTCTTGCAATATAAAGTGCATCGATGTGACTACCGCTTCCGCCGGTAATCTGCAACTGTATGGTGCCACAATGCCGCAACATCTTGGCTGTTTTCTATTGCTCGGTACCGAACCACCGGCGACCGCTGTGTGTGTGTCGGGTCGGTTTTTGGGAAGATTTTCGTCCCATGTGGGTAGTGCTCCGTGATTTTGACCGCTCGCCAGTCCTTACGGTTCAAATTCGTGCTGCATCCCGGGCGTTGCACCGTACCACCAAACTCGGGTCATTGAAATGTGTTCTCCGGTGCATACACATGTTCGCGTAGCCTTTCCCACGAGCTGCTCATCCCAGAAAGTTCGAGTACCACAACGGTCGGTAGTGCCAGTGGTGTGCAGGGATGCAAACCCCCTACTTGCTTATGCGCTGCACAAGATCCAACGAAACATATATAAAATCTATTGCTAAAACCAAATGTAGCACCCAGCATTATGGTCACCAATGTCTGGTGTCTAGCGTAGAACAGACAACTCTGCCCTCGTTTTTGTTTATCCCAAAGCATTCCTCCAAAAGGATGCAATTTTAAAGCGAAAAAGAAGTAACCTGAACTAACCAGAGGCAAGCACAAGTGTCCAATACCATTCATTTAGTTTGTGGGTTTTATTAAATATTTAATTATGTTAACTTCCTTTGAAGTTATTGTGCTGAAATAATAATTTAACAACAAAAAACTTTCAATTGCACTAACAAGTTAAACATTTTCACCGAATGTCATCTAAGTTTCAATGCAGGTGAGAGGAAACTGTTTATAAAAAGACAAAAAAATTAATAACTTAATACCATTACAACGGTAATTGCATTCTCACCTGCTTTTAATATGTGCTACAGTATTCAGCTCAATTTCAGTACAAAATTTAGTTATATATTATATATTCAACAAAAATACGTAAAAATGAAGTATAATAGTAATGAAAGTTTTCAACTACCGGTGCATAAATGCAAACAAAAGATTTATAATTGCTGATTAAAATACGTAACAAGTGGCAGAGGTGGTGGAAACAATAGAAACAACCAGATCTAGCATCTAGAGTAGAACAAGACAGACTAAAAACTTATCAGTACATGAAATATGGCCGCAAAACGACGATCGATGCACTGGGAAGTGTATTAACAATTTATAGTTACAATAAACAGAATTATAAACCACGGGTACGAGAAACACCAGCAATATGCGATCGTAAAAGGTTTCGTATTTAATTTATTGTTCTTTTGTTCTGCTAGTTATGTCATACAATTTTATTTTACGCTTTTACGATCATTTTACATTTCAATTGCATTACAAATATCAATTACATACAGAAAGTTGAAACCAGCTGCATACATGTGTCGGTAGTGTACATTTGGAACAGGATTCACCTTCATAGTGGGTCATTTTATTGGAAGAAACAAATCAAAATCACTGAAGAAAACCTATTTCTTGGTGATATGCAATCGGCTTATGGTACCTAAAAATAAAAATTCCTCCAACCAGAAAAGAAATATTTCATACACATCAAACTTTCTGCATTGTGTAATTATGTTCGAGTAATTATGCTATGAAATTTAAACAAAAAAAAACCCTTTCTCTTATTTCCAGCACTAGTTGGTTTTGTGTTTCCGATTTAGTACAGCACCATCAAACGTTTATTTGCGATTTTGTTCATAACTAATGCTACAGTACTCTATTACTACTCCATCGTTCATCATTTCTTATTAGCGGGTTTGAAGATGGATATGGCAAAAACAAAAAACAAATCAACAAACATGCTTTTCATTAACTAGTATTTCTTTTTATGCATTAGATTGCTTTTTTTACTTACCATCGAATTGGAAGCTAATTACATTGACCGTACCGAGCAAAACCGAGATATCTCATAATTCGATGCGTAAAACAATGTACCATAATAGCTTAATTACATGCGGAATGATTAGCAATATAAGCGAGAAAATGCAACTGATCGGCGTACCGGGGTTGAAACTACGATAAGCGCTTACATTTGCTAATTGGTAATTTTTTCTTCAATTTGCAGTAGTAGCGTTAAAAGTTTCAGTATTACATTTCACTAGCGGACAATACGAACGAGTTGCCGGAAATGTACGGAAACGCTTGTAATATTGCTGGTCGTTTGTGATGCGTTAGTTTTTTTTTACTTCAAATGATCAATCAAAACCTGTTTTCTCCTTGGTTCGTAAATCCATCTTGTTCCGGCTATATTGGAGAGGTCCGCAACTAAGTATAGTCCTTTGTATTTAAAAGTTTGTTACAATCCGAATATTACTCATGATGCTGGTAATGATTTTTAGCTATTTTTTTTCCAAATTCCAAAGTTCTATTCAAAATTTGACCTTGTCTTTAGAAACTAGCTACAAAACAAGCTAGATTCTGGGCTTAGATTACTTTACATTACTGGAACTGATGGTCAGCTAGACATTGTGTCATTAAACGAAATGGATGGTTTTGTGTCCTTAGAATTCGATATCTTCGCACATGGCAAGTTGCGTTCGAGCTCAACAACTCCTAGCAGTTTATTCCGATCTAGTCTCACCAGTTCATCGTTTTTGGACGTCTTCGATCGGCATCGTCGAAGTCACCGTACTGAAAGTGATGGAACTCCTCTGTGATATTTTGTTTCACTTAGGTGAGATGCTTACCTAAGTACATCAGATCTGAGAGATCTGAAAGATAGATAGATAGCTTAAAAACAACGTTACTTAGTTGTGGACCTTATAGACTTAATAGAATTTGTTGTTTTACATGGAGTCCTTGCAAGAGTATTTGACTTTAGACGAATGTAATTTCCATTACACTCCATAGTCGGAAATCATTTTCAACTCTTTCCGTGAATTTGAAAGTCCACAAATTGTTTCTTCTGTTGCTGCTACTTTTTAATCTTCATTCTTGTAGACATATCCCACCAGTTTGACAAAGAAACCTTACTAGCGATTGCGATACAGTTTCACATAGCTATTTGGTCTATTAGTTTCCATTGGTAAATTGGGAAATTTATACATACAAAAAATAAACCGAATCGCGCCCAGAGATCAAACTACTCTCTGGACGATAGAACATGGCAAGTCCTTCCACTCACACACGCGCTCGCCCTATTACCCGTGTCGCAGGTGATCAGAGTGACCTCATGGAGTCGCCGGTCGAATCGATCCAGGTGACACCCATCGCTGCCCGGCGCCGGCAACCACCGCTTTCGTCCCGTTTGGCTGAACTAAACGAGGAGCTGCGCACGGAATCGGCGAGCATGATGATGAACAACTTCACCGTTGACGGACAGGACTTTGTTAGATAGCCCCAACACACACGCGTACGGCAAAGCAAACGCACGTCGACGCCACTGTCCAAGCCGAGCCGTTTTCCGTGCATCTTCGTGGTGGCCATTACTACTACTACTACTGTTACTACTGAATCTACAACAGCTACTACTACTATTATTATTATCACTATTAATACTACCATTACTGCGTCTTCTGCATCCGCTAGAAACGAAACGATAGCCGGGCGAACCACACCGCAGTGGGGGGCCGTTGTGAACTCATTTCCAATAGCAATAATGTTACTACTTACCCACTACCTGCTACGACTAGTCCAGAACCTGCCCAGGCGCTACTTGCTATCCAATTATGCGTACGGTCATAGACAGGCGATCGCAAACATGTATCACTAAATGAACCGATAATACAAGGCTGCTACATAGTTGCTTGATGTTGTGTCCTGCTGCACACAAACACCCACATTCAGACACATACACAGTGACACCCGCAACCGCCTAAATACAATGCATAATCGTTTCTTTGCCCAGGCCCGCGTGGCCCGCACAGCTTTCTTTCGAACCCGAGCGGGGTGTTGTCGGAATTGTGAGAAGCAACTAACCATACGCTTAGATGTTTGTACGCGTGTGCTACTGTGCAACGCGTCATGTAGTGTAATGAACTGCAAAATAAGAAAGTGCAGCAAACGACACCGTAATGTAAGCACATTGTGACAGGTGGCGACACAGTACTACAGTTCTCATATCAACGTTTTATCAACACGGATCGGTACACAAATATGGGAAGTTAGCTAAACGTTTGTAACGCAACGTGAAATTAAATGTGAGCAGTTGTTGCATGAAACGTTCCAGTGTGATCGTTTTCATGGAAAACAAAGCAGATGTGAAAACGAAAACTACAACAAAAATCTAACGGCTAGTGAAACTGAACTGTGTAATAAACATGTTCGTAAACATGCAACATGAAACAAACGACCATACATCATAGGCGAGTTGGAATGAAATTCTACTCATGAATTTACAAGAAATTTAACCTTTACCAGCTAAGTAGATAGGCCGGAACAAGAAACATCACTCCATACCGAAGATTTGAAGCGGATTACCTTATTTGCATTGAAACATTTAACGTTGAATTCGAAATTTCTAATAAAATCGTTTCTTTAAAAAATCATCCACGAAATTAAGCCTTAGTCCAAAATGCAGCTGTTTGCTAATAGAAAACATTTTTTATTCCGATTTGTCATTTTGTTTTTTACATTTTGTATTAGCATTTCTTAATATATCCTATTCGTCTTGAGAATATTACTAATGATTAAAATTTTTAATCTTGAAGTATCCAGTTACAGATTAGTTAAACATAGTTACAGCTTAACGCTTTATGTTTTTACAAAAAAAACAGCATAAAAATGTTTTGACAAACGCATAACCACATAAACACACAAATTACTAAACTGTAGTATTTTATACTGCATCGAGAAAACAACCGGCAATAAAAAAAATAAAACAAAAAACAAAACCGAATGGAAAGAGGAAAACAATGAAAGCATGGCTGTTAAAATAGGTAAAACAGTTGCAAAAATCAATCAAAATACAATCATCAAATTCAGGAACGGAACATGATAAAGAACAAAACAACTTCAAAAATAAAAGTATAAAGAACGGAAACTCGCAAACACACGCAAACACATGCTGAAAGGAGACGTGCAAACGAGAGCTTTTTGGATACACTCATCGAAGCAATGGCGGAACAATTCGTTCCACGCGCAATCAAACTGTTTTCAGTGCAAATTTGCCGTTTTTTGCTACAAACTCGTTTTGAGGGGTTCGCTTTCTCTTTCCCATAAGCAATGCACTAAGTCTTTTACCATAGAAACAAAAATAACTGACCTTCCCGGGCAAACGCTGGTAGCGAAACTGGAAAGAAAAATGGCTACCGAAATGAATCGTGAAGCAAGTATACACAGACTCACTCACTCACACACGCTTGCACAAGACTGTAAAACGCTATGAGCGCTAAGCTTAAGAAACGCAACATACGCAAAGGGGAAAGAAACGTTACTGCCGTGTCCTCGCTCCTGGCGTATTGGGCTTGGCTTGCGATAGATGCGGGAAACCCGGTGCAATAACAATTATGCTTGCGTGATGCGTGTAAATGTATGATTGTAATGTGTAATCGATGTGAAGCATAATGTGTACGCAAATGTAAAATGTATAATGTCTTAACGAGAAAGAGCGATGCGCCGAACCACGCATCCGTTTATGTGCGAAAATCTTGAAACACCGTCCAAAAGTGGCACAAATGTTGTCATCGTTATGTTTGACATTGAAGGCTTGATAATTTGCATTCGTTTGATTGATAACAATTTTCTAGCTTTCATCGAACATTTGGCCAATCTCGTAACTATCAGTTTCGTTTATGGTGAGTTCGAAAATATGTCAAATGTAAAAATTTCATAAACAGCAATAAGAAAACATTAGTTTGCCGTGTTTCCTGTAGACGTTTAACAGGTGGGCTGATAATTGTTTGGCCTATGACAGTAAAACATTTTTTTTTGGCCAAATTATTTTTTTGTATTCATCATACGTCCCTTCAAGGGCGATACACCGATTTTGGCGGTCTTTCAATTTTTTTATACCCTTTTTGTAGTAGTATTTGTCCTTTGCCTCAAAAAAGGCCTCAGTTTCGGCGAACACCTCTTAATCCGACGAAAATTTCTTCTCAGAGGACATCCTTTTGGGATCTGAGAAATGGAGTTAGTCACTGGGAGCCAGATCTATGAAATACGGTGGGTGGCGAAGCATTTCGAGGCCTAATTCATAAATTGTTGCCATTGTTTTTACTGGTTTGTGGCACGGTGCGTTTTCTTGACGAAACAAAACTTTTTTTTCTTCAAATGCGGTCGTTTTTTGACGATTTCGTCCTACAAACGCTCCAATAACTTGAAATAGTAGTTGCTGTTAATGGTTTTATCCTTTCTCAACATAGTCGATGAAGATTATTCCTTGAGAATCCTGAAAAATTGACGTCATAACCTTGCCAACTGATTGTTGCGTTTTTCCCCGATTTGGAGCAGGTTCATCGCGTCCTGTCCACTCGGATGACTGTCTATTGGACTTTGGAGTGAAGTGGAGAAGCCAACACTCATCCACAGTAACATACTGACGCAAAAACTCGGATTTATTTCTCTTAAACAGCTCCAAACTCTGCTCCGAATCATCAACTTGTTGTTGCTTTTGGTCAAATGTGAGCTCGCGCGGCAGCCATTTTGCACAGAGCTATCGCACATCCAAATACTCGTGAACGATATGTCCAACACGTTCCTTAGACATCTTTAGGGTGTCAGCTTTCTCGATCAGCTTCACATTCTGGGTGTTCTTAATAATTTTGTGATTTTTTTTAATGTTTTCGTCAGTAACCACCTCTTCTGGGCGTCCACTGTGTTCACCACCTTCAGTGCTCATTTTACCACTTTTAAATTTAGCATACCAATATCTGATGGTTGATTTTGGTAGAGCAGTGTCCAAAGACTCTTCATCAAGCCAATTTTTGGCTTTAACTATATGTTTCCCCTTCAAAAACTAATATTTTATCATTACGCGAAATTCCTTCTTTTCCATGATTACTCAAAGCACAAAAGTTGCGTCACACAAAATGCTCTAGCTCATTAGGTTGTGGCCCGAGTGCTGTCAAATTTGGACAGAATTCATTTGAAGGTTGGTACAAACGAAATATGATATGGATAAAAATCTTCTAGCACGATAAATGTGTTAGGCCAAATAATTATCAGCCCACCTGTTACAATTGTTGTAAAACACAATTCTCTACGCTAAATTTAATGTTTGTCATGCGAAGCCTCGGTTTGAAGTCTGCTACAATGGTAGACAAACGATAGGAAAACAAGCTAATTAATTTGAATATCGATACACAGCAAGTATAGAATAGCAACAGCGATACATTATCCATCAATGGTCAACAAGTTTTCATACTACTAAGCATACCGTTCATACTCTCCTCAATCACTTTCTAAACACAAACACACACTTGACCAGCTCTGTAAGAAGAAAACGAAGTAAAACAATCAACCCGTACTCGTTCTTTCGCTTTTATAAACTAGCCCATAAGCTAACTAACTAGTAATGTACACCTTTTAACATCATGCAAAACTTTATAATACTCATGTTCGCCACCGGCTGCGAAGGGAATTCACACGTGTTAAGTGTCGCGCAGTGTTTCATTTCCGTTTCCCGCTAACGGTACGATACGCCGCTACGTTTCGATTGCTCGATGTTTCAAAAATCTGTCCGTGCTTTATCTGTTTACGCGAAGGCGACCCAAACCATGGCATTAAAACATTAGTTTGTAATTATTGCGTTTGTTACCAAACAGCATAGGGAAAACGTAATCTTGTTGATACTACGAAAAACGTTACGTCACGTTCGTCTGCTTTGTTCTGAACGTTCGTTGTTGTTATGCGCTCAGTAGGCGTTGTCATTGCAAATAGTTTGAGTGATTTGATTTTCGCTCACATGTAGCACCGGTATTGGAAAACGACAAAAAGAAAAACCCGACAAAACAAAACCAAAACAAAACGAAACGAAAATTGTTCCAATAAAATCGAATCGAATAAAATTTTGTGAACAGTTTTGAGGTGAACAAAAAAAACAAACCAAAACACACGCACACTCTTGTCAGTTACCATGTAAACCCAAACGAAGAAATGAGTTTTATCTACTTGCTTTTACGTCATCTCACGCCATCGGGTCGGGGGCTGTTTCCGGGGGCTTTCCTACGCAAGGAAACACATTTTGTTTCTTCTGTTACAATTGTGATTCGGTTTGGAGGTAGCTACCTTTTTTTTTTATTTATTACATTGAAGCATTGGTGTATTTTCGAAAAAGTTAATGTTAAAATTAGATAAAATGTGTTTCTAGTGTTGGTGTGTTCCTTAGACATAACACAACCTATCGCTTTATTGTGGATGTGGATGAGAGAGTGCCTATGAGTGTTTTTGTTGAATACAAAAAGAAAAACTAAAATAAACCGTTAACTAAACACCTTACTGTAGAACATTTAAATACAAAATTTAATGCTGATTGATACTTTAAGTACGCACACTGCGATAGCACCGTTTCCCCTTTTGCATAAGCCATTCGTGTTTTTCTTTTATTTATTGTACAATTGAAAACCTTCCCAAATAATCTGCCCACTGATGTAAAGCTTCAAACTTCAGAGCGCTTTAACGTCCCATCCATCAATGGCCGGCAACGTTTTAACATCGTCACGATAAGTGAGCTATTTATGCACGTAAATGAACACAAAAACACTCCGACACTTCTCATCGTACAGACAAACAGGGTGGAAAATGAAGGTACTGAAAGAAACGTAAGCAATCTGTCCGTGCCGTAGTACCGGCGATCGAACATTTCATGCCGGATTCGGGAACAGTTCCGAGCTGTCGTAACTGCATCACTGTGCGGCCAGCGTACAAGCATGCCCTCCGTGCTACTTACTCTTACTATTCGATTTCTTTCAATTACTCCTTCATGTACCGATGCAGGACACAATCTTTCCGTGGCGGACGGTAACAGCACGGAAGAGGGTGATTCGGTTAGCGGTGGTCGCAATCCTGCCATGACCGGTGTCGGTTGCTACAAAAACTACAAACATTCCGCTGGTTCGCGCAAACGAGTCAATTCACAGGTGCGTATGATAGGAAGGAGCCCTCTACAGTGCGTTACCTAATTATAAGTCGATCGTTGAGTCGTTTTTCATGAAATTTTCCATCGAGATCTTGACAATTAATTTACAGGGCATTTAGATCTCTAGGAAAAAGACATAGAAAACGTAGTGTTTTGGAATACATAAGTATTCTTCAGGATATTCCAGGTCGACTAGAATACTAGTACTAGTATTTTAAATACTATGGCAACAATGTTTTTTTAAACATTTTAGAATGCCAGTTTTAGCCATCTCTTTAACTTTTTATTTGATTTTAAAATTATGCTCCCTTGTAATTATGTTACGGCACTGTACTGCCTTAGAAAATATTAAAAAACCTCCTTTGTACTCGTGTTCTTTCGGTAAATTTCAGAATGAAAGTTTCTCCCAGCCGATGGGAGCATCGCTCGATACGGAAGCGGCCCCACCCTACAGTCCCTCGATGCAGCATCACAACATGGCGCTCGACATGGATGCGAACGAGGAGCAGCAGCTGATCATGCAGGAGACGCCCCATCACGAGCCACCGGTCATGATGGCCACCAGAGCGGTATGTGGACAGCTTCGTCAGCTCACGCGCTTACATTTTCATCCGCCCTCCTTCCCCCTCTCTGTTTACCCTATACCGCCCCTCTTCTTCCTAGCATACGTGAACAGTGAACGGACTGTTCATCGTACCGCTGACCATTTTGAGTTCATCCGCTTTCAATTTCCCAACCATATCCCTGTGTTTGCTCTCTGTGTGGGCCGTGCTTCACTAACAATTCGGATTGATGTTTGCTGTGTTGTGTTTGCGTTTTGTTTGGTGACCGCTGCGTTTTCAGTTAATTGATTAAAATACGAAATTTATTCATCCCTGCTAATAATGCGCTTCTAAAATCGATTGCGCTTTCTTCCCGGCGCACCGTGTCAACCCGGTGGCCCGGGGAATCGGAAATGCCAATTTTCAATTGCAAAACAGCTACCAAAATTGGATATGCAGTTAACGTTTATTTTGGTTTCGCAAAGCATCTTCTTTATTCCAGCCAGCCTGGCAACGCATCTTTGCTTCGCACATCTTACACTGTTGTGTGTAATCATTACATTCATACTGTGTGTGTGTGTGTTTGTGTGTGTTACGCTGTAAATAAATTGACGATCTATCAACTTTCCTCCTTCCGATCGAACCTTTTTTTTTATTCTAGTACTACAACAATCAATGGAGCCACGAGGTATTACTAACAATCCATAACTTTACACACTCGATATAATTATTACCGTACTTTGGGTTATTTTTTCTTTCGCTCAACCGCAGTATTGAGGCAGATATTTTGAAACTCGTAGCGTATTTCACACATTGCCTTTCTGTACACATCTCGTTTTTCTTTTACTGAATCGAATTAAAGCAACACAGTAACAGCTTGGTCACGGTATTGCTAGCTCAGCTTAGTATATTGTCACACAAAATAGCATACAATCGAACCCACATTGGTACTCAATAAAGCAAAAACTAAAAAGGAAAATATTATTAACAAATTTTGTATTTTTTAATAACAAAAAATACATTATCTAAATCGTAATTTGTATGAAACTGAAGAAAAGAATACAAAAAAAAAAACACCGTTCACCATTTTCTTTTTTTATTACGATCAAGTTTTTTGACTCCATTTTGCTGTGTTTTCTGTTTGGCACAGTGTTTTTTCTTATATTCTGCTTAACAAGTTGTGCTTGTGATTGCTTCAGCACGCCTCATCTATCTTCTTCAGAAGTAAAGTTAAATTTGTCTTTTAATAAGCATTTTGCATGTTTTCTTAAAGATTTTTATTCTATTGCATGACGAGGTGAAAGTTTGCACAACTTTTTCCTAGTTAAACAAAGAAATTACACAAATAAAAGTGATAAAATGATTGATAACACAATGGAGGAAAGATACAAGAAGAAAAGGTTAAACATTTAAATTTAATTTATTCAATGTGTAATTCATTTCAATTACCGAATGTTACCTGTTCAGTTTTGTCAGACGTATCCTTCAATGTAGGCTGTGTCACACGGTCGTCTAAGATTGTACCACCTCCATACTACTATACTTACGAATAAACCTTTTACGCAGTACTTTCTGCAATTATTTACTCTCTCCTCCTTAAAAATAATACTCCCTGGTAATATCTCTCACACCGACGGCGATAATATCCTTTTTCCCTCTTGTCTGTTACATTATTTTCGTTTTGTTTTCGTTTTGTTTTGCCGTTCCCGCCACCAATATAACCCATCGGACTCGTTCTAGGAAGTAGAAGAACTACGACGACAAGTTGCACTAGAAACGTCCTCCACCAGTAAGCGGGACAAATCCGATACCGAACTGCCATCCGAGTTTGAGTGTTGCTTTTGCACGTCAAAGGTACATTACAGCGAATTGCTTCGTTTTTTTTTTCTTTCTATTTTGCGTTCATGTTAAAAATCGAGCCTACGTTAGCTGTACGTTCACCGTGACCGTATTGGTTAATTTCCATTTAGCTTCATTTTTTTCGGGATTCAAGTACAAATGTCACAAAATCATAGAACCAAAACCGGACAGCTAAAGGTCATTCGGATTAGGAAGAAACGTTCGAGTAATTCTTACCAAGACGCACGCCACAAAAACGAATATCCGCAAGGCATCTTTGCCGGAAGGCGCACATTTATGTCACCAAAGTGTAGCAAATTGGCACCAGTAGTAGTAGAGCACACGTAGAATGCAATGAACACAGAGCCGTAATCAGGTCTGCGAAGAGAACCAGAGATGAGCCCACAATGTATTCGGCCACATGGTCTCCCTACCTTCGCCAACTTCCCAAAAAGAAAACGTTGACAGTTGACATTTACGTTCTTAAACGCAAACGTACGGATCGTGGGTCGGCCCATCGATCGTTCTTAGCAAACATGGCACAACGCGCAAGGTGGTATATCTCTCTTCATCGCTTCTGCTTATCGGCTCGGGTGTGTGATTTTTTTTGTTTTCGGGCTGCAAAATAAATACGGAAATTCACACGAACACATCCACGTGCACGTGGACATGGGCGTAAAGCGAGGCGCGGATAATTTGTAGCCAATTTCACTTCTCATCCTCATCCTGGAGGGAGGGAGATATTCCGTGCTTCTGTGCTGCTGTTTGCGGATGTGCGTTCTCGGGTCCATCCAGCGAGTCCGCACCTTCGTACGCCCAAAACCTGCCCCATTAGCTTATGGTCCTTTGTGTTCACCTTCCATTCCCGCCTGGTGAATGGCAGCATTAGTGAGGATGACTTAAATCACTTCCTGACCCCTGAACACCCGCCCCATCGGGTAATCTACCCCTCCTTGTTGCCGTTCGTACCTTCCGCCGGCCTTCCGGCAGTTAGTGGAGATCGTTTACGATATCCTTCCACATCGTGTCGCACCGTGTAGCCCCTGAAATATCTCGCGCACTCCGCAATGCACCGTATCGCACCGCGCCGCACCGGGCACAGCATTCTTCCGGTGGCAGTGATAAAAATGGCACCGGTACCAGCCTGACGTCACAACTGCTATTTATTTCCCGATAAGCCGCACATCGGGACAACAATGTCTCACACTGGCCACTGGTTGGGGAGAAGCCTATCTCAACGGTCACCCACGGGCACAACAACGCTCCCGTACAAATGGTTCGGTGTTTTACCGTATTTAATTTTGTTCTACCTTTCGTGCCATTTCCTTTCCGAACGAGGTTTATTTGCGTACTATTTCTCTCTGTCGCTCCCGACCTTTCGACTACTTTTGTGCCCTTTTCCGACACTCCCCAACCGGATGCCAAGGGTTTGCTTTCCTTCTCCGTACGGGTCCTTCTTTCCGGGTGCTCTAATTCGAATCGATACATTCGCTTCTACCCCCGTGCAGGTGTGCATAAGCGTTGGGAAATGGAAGGAAAGACACCAAATTACCACGCTATTAGCATAAATTGATGTTATAATTTTCCCTCCCAAATAGACACAAGATTCCACGCCACGTTCTACTGCCGGTTGTCGCCATCAAGTCGCTCCCTTTTCCTTCAGATTCATCGCTTCCAACTACACTCCCAATTTGGAAATGACAAAAATTATCCGCGAGTCGACGGAACCACGTTTAAAGCCACCGTGGTCCCAACTCCCGATGCCTTGGGCGTCAAAAGAAAAAGCTTTTAGAATGCTTATTAGCCGTTTCATTCCAAGCTTTCTTTCCATTTGTATTGTTCCAATTCACTTCCGGCAGCAGCTCGGTTTTGAAGGTTAACAACTCCCAATCGTTCTGAGGGGGGGGGGGGGGGGGGGGGGGGTCCGTTGGACGGGGTGGCATTGGGCAGAACGATTCCCGTCATTCTTCCGGCTTCATTTTCCATTTCGTCAGTAGAATTGAGTGCTCCGTTTCCTTCAACCTCTTCCGAAGTAAGCACGTAATTTATGGACTTTGAGTTGAGATTTGATTCGGCGGACGCAACTTAATTACCTTCGAACAGGGGCTTTCAGGAATTCGGACGAATATTAGCGCGTATGGGAGTTTCACTGGGCAATGTCACGAAACGGAGCCTTAGTCTACCTACACTAACTCCTGTGCATAACTAACAAAGAACCCAATCTGTTTTCCTGCGGGTTACTATCAGTTGCTTTGCTTCAGTGACTAACGGCAAAGCGCGTGTGAACGAATTTCTAACAGAAGCTGCTTCTAATGTGAGAGTCCCACAAATACAGTCGTGCAAGAACACGTTTCATTCAATACAACACCACTACACGCGCATAAACACCCTTCATGTTTGTCTGTTTGTTTGATTGTTCGTTTGTTTCATTCGTTCAGCTCATTTTTCTTTTATGTTTATTTCTCTCTCAAAAATGGGTGTTATATTAAGACACTAAGCTGTTCCATTACATCCTCTGCTACTTACATTTTGTTTGTTACGATTTATGTGAAAATGCAATGTATTTTTGTTCTTTTTCTTTCTCACTTCTTCTTTTCTCGCTATTCGATACGTTACGCCATTTTGTACACGCTACACAAAACACGTCCAAATGTTCATTCACGGTACATCGCCACATACGCTTCCAAAATTACAACTTCATCACACATACACCCACACACCTACACGCCTACATGCCCGGGCCATACTTTGCAGTATTACGATTGTGATTGTAATTTCGCACCCAACTCACCTTACTACATGCCACAAAATGCACCGTGCCTACACTACGACGATCAGCTGCCACACTACACTGAACTGAGCCACCAACTTAGTCGATCGAACCACATTACTACCAATTTCCAGAGCCCGCAGGAATGCCACACCGAGTGTATTCCGCTGCGATCGAAAAGCGTATGACATTTGCTGCACACCTTCGGGGGTTCCGCGCGTTCCAGCGTCCACGGGTACGATGGGAGCTCCGGTGCCAAGGAGGCGGAAATAGAGCTGTAGTGTGTGGCTGGCGAAGCGGCCCCTGCGTTTAGTGTTCAAGCTGAGCACAAACCACAGAATGGGGCATCACTGTTCAGCAGTGATCAAACCCTAGACAACAGTAACAGCAGTGGAACGAAAGCATATCGAAACTAGTCGGGCGTCGGAACAGATCAACTTCATTGGTTTGATCCTCGCGCTCCAGCGATCACTCGCCCTCTCTCTCCCAATCTTTGAAGTTACACTTTGCCCCTTACAATTGTACGCTGTGATGGCGAATTCTCGCCAGTATCCTAAGCCAAAGGGCGTTCATCTCCCAACGCCCTTCTCTCGAATTCGCTGAGCGTTCCGCTTTTTTCTTGCGGACAAACCCCAATGCAAAAACACATAATGCGGCTTGCTCGGTTGATGCTGCGATCACAGAGAAATATGCAATTATCACAGGTGAGTTCCGCGGTATGCAACCGTGGAGATCCTACTTGTTTTGTCCTACTACTGCTAAACCTGCTTCAACAACAAACAAACCAAAAACAAAACACCCTTGCGCTGCCCCTGTGTTGTACCATTCGATAAGCGTAAAACCCGGCGGTTCTATCGCATATCGTAACGAACTCCTTTCCAAAGTGCTTGTGCGCAAATGCAGCTCCACCAACCCATAGGATGGATGGCTGCTATCGGCTAGCAACCTTAACGAAGCTGCTAAGGAGCTAAGGAACGTCCTAACTGCCACTGTCCCACACCACTCACCTGCCTTTTCGCAGCTATCTTTCTGTGCGATTTCTTACACCAAATGCGACACTCCTGCTGCTGGCTACTCGTTTTGTGTGTTCCTTTTTTTGGTGTGATTGTTTGTGTATAACATTTGTGGTGTGCTTTTTGTTTTTGTAGGTCGCGACTTGGAGAATATTGGAAAGTTTGACGCACTAATTAACACCGGTGCTCTTCCCACCCTGTCCTGAATCCTGATTCATCTGATTTGCGTGTGCGTGCCCTGTGTGTTGTTTTATTCTTTCAATTTATTGAGAATTTGTTGAATGTGATTAGCATTCTTCTTTGTTCTGTCCAATTTTCATGAGCGTTACGCCCTAGAACTATTTTTAGTAAACAGTTTGATCGACCTCCAAAACAAATCCATGTCCTTAGCACATTCGTGAGATCCTCCCCAATAAATCCCTGTCAATAGAATGTCTAGCAAGAGGGAATAAAAACATCTCCACACAAGGATGCAATGACAGATGGCCAATAAATAAATATATACATCCCTTGTTGTGCTGGAAAAATTCATTTGAGACATACGCACGGCCTTACAATAATAGCAAACACAAACACTAAGCCTCAGCCTTCGGAGCATCATAGAAGAGACCTACCGAAACAACAACGTCCAACTTCGTTCAATGATTTACGAACCACAATCAGCGCCATATGGTTCGAAGTGTAGATTGGTGGAAAGATTTTTCCCAGAATGAATGAATATCTCACCAAGATAAGGATGCATTCCACGGTACACGGGTCACGTCGTACACGTGGTTTGGACGGAAGAAGACGACAATCTGTTTATTTACTGCAAGCCCATCCGCAGCGGTCACGAGCCTGTATGTGTGTTGCCTAACGCTGAACAATTCATCAATTTCACCAGTCTCCGATTTACGCCCATCCACGCAAACACGGTTACAACATGAAGTCGCTTGATGGCCACTTCAAGCCTTCAAGTCACTGAGATGGATAGGGAGGATACTAGGGATATAGTAAATATTATCCATAAATAACTGATTGTTGACAAAACTTAACTCACATGCTAGGCCAGTTTTTCCCGCCCCTCAAGCTCGGTTACATACGGGAAGGTTTCCTCCCTTCTATCAAGGTTTTTCCTACCCCACAACATACATCACTGCTCCCCTTTCCATACACGGTCTCCCACAGGACAAAAGCGGCAAGTGTGAAGAAAAGAGCAGCAGCGAATGGAATGGAAAGTAAACAAAGAATCCCCCACCGTCCCAATGGCACGTATACCGGAAAAGATGCAGAACTTAGAATGGCTTGATAAAATATGACGTCAGCAAAGGCAAAGGCGCCGCCAAGGAGATTTGTGTGTGTGCAAAAAGCGTCCACTTCCACCGATTCGCTTCCTATTCGAGTGAAGGATATTTATTGCCTTCGGATACAATTCGCCAAACAATCACCTCGGGAGCAATCGGGAAAGTGTGCGAGAAGAATGTGACCCCCCGGCCCGTGGGAACAACGTGGATGTGGAGCCTGGTGCTTGACAAATCCTCCTATCTCTGTTCCATCACGCCCGAGATGGATGATGGTAATGCTGTTTGGTCGGGTGCTTCTTACTCATTTCGCAGATTGGAATCCGGAACGCTTTGTGGGTCATTTTTGACCACGAGCTAGGGCTTTCAAATTCTTTACAGCCCACAGCCCGAGTGGTTGTAGATGTACCGTGTTGAGAGTGGCGCTTCTTGCGGTGCTTCAGAATAAAAGCAGCGCGAAGTAAGGAACGGCCGCTAAGAACCATTCAAGCAATCATCATCATTCCGCCTTATGTTTCATTCATTTGTTAACGGAAAACAAATATTAAACCGACGTTTTCCGCTTTCGGCTTCCGGTCCGTTTCCGATCGGATGTTTGTAATTTCCGAAATCGTGCATTTTAGACAAAAAAGCAAGATTTATCGATAAAATATGGTAATCGCTTCACATGCATCATATTTCGTACCATTCCGGATCGTTTTTCAACACATTTTGTAGCGGGAGTGGAACACATCGAGAAGCGAACAGTCTATTTATTTTAGTACGCCCTGTTTTGTTCCTTTTCTTTGTATCTCGTGTGTACCAACAACTCTTCGCGTTAGTGTGACGGTATTTTGGACTGATCCTGGCCAAAAAACAAGATGTTTATCGATGCTGTTTTGCCCGATTTTATTGCGCGCGTTAAAAATATTGCTGTATATATGTAAACTAACCTGTAATCGTATAGTAGTCTCACACTGTTGCAAGATTTCCCTAATTAAAGTACAACAAATCCTGTAGATTGTACAAAAACAACACCGCCAGTAACTAGCAATTTGTTTCTAAGGCGACATGTGTAAAGCATATTGCAGAAATTTAGGCGTTTTGTGGAAACATCGCCTAAAAGTATGCAATTGGCACTCGAATTCAATTTTTCTTCATTCCGTTATGTAACATTGTGTAAATATTGTTCCTTTATCGTCACGAACCCATCTATCCTGTACAAAATCTGCCCCCAGCATTCAGTTATCTTCCGAAATACTTTAAATTTCCCAATTAATTAAGCTAACGGACCATCCCTCAACTACATGTGCGTGATCGTGTGCGTCTTTGTGAGAGTTACTGGTTTTTTACTTTACCGAATTGATCAACCCCGTTTTCCCCCAGGTGCTAGTACCCCTAATTTGGGTATAAACTTCCAAACTCTTTGTAGATATACACAACGGCAACCGGACGGAACCCGGTCGTTTACTTTGTTTCTCAGTGTCGCGTTTGTTTTGTCTTTTGTTTAAAGTTTTCCTTAAAGTGATCTTTTCAAGAAAGGTCCATTTTTGTGTTGCGCGTGCGTGTGTGTGTTTTTCTATGTGGGTTTGTGCTTTAATATGTATTTTTTCTTCCTACTGGTAAAATCATCATGGCGAATTACGGGCTTGAAAACAAAACTTTGAATATCAGTTTACTAAGGGACTAGGCTCATGATGGTTTTCCCACTAGGAGTACTTCCCGGAAAGTGGCACATTGTTATTTAGTTTTAAAATCATTCTTCTTTTGCTAACTCTCTTTTCTAACGTCTGGCCACTTGGGCGTACGGTTGGACCAACGCCAGGAGTACAAAGAGTTCATCGATGCCGAAGGACTGATGCCGCTTCCAACGTCCGACTTCCATACGACCGTGTGCATGGAGATGCGGATGCTGAAAAACAGCATGAACAACAACTGCATTGCAACGCCGAACCAGTTCGGGCCGAGCACGATCTCCTACCCCTACCCGTACATGGACACCCCGATCAAGCATCCCGCGAACGGCAGTGCGGCCAACGGTGGTAATGGAAGCAACGGTGGCAACACCGGTGGCCACGTGGCCAGCGGTGGCGGTGGTACCTTCATCAACAGCAACAGCAACAACGGTGATCTGGCTAGCGTCGACAGTTCCGACACGTACGCTAGCTGTCAAACGCATCCATTCCTGTCGCAGGCCGACCTAACGTCGGACATTGTAGATATGTCATTCGATTTAGATACGTTAGATACGAACAATTTGTACATAAACCCGCTAGAGAAAGACTCGCAGCAGAAGCAGCAGCTGCAGCATCAACAGCAGCAGCTACTACTGCTGCAGCAACGACCGGCGGCCGGGCCGCGATCGCAGGTGAAGAAAAGTGCTTCCGGAGATACGGCGTTGCGCAGCTTGGGCGCCAGTCCGATGGACGACGAGTACCGCCAGTTCCAGGCGCCGTTCGATGCGACGGATCGGGGCAGTCACGTCAGTCTGAACGAGACGCCCGTGCCCAAGCATCGCAAGACCCGCTTCCAGCAGAGTTCCGCCTCCACCTCCACGGCGCTAGCGGCGGTGGCCGCGGCCAGACCGAAGACACGCTTCGAAAACCTGAAGTCATCGATCGAAAGTCTGGAGGAGGCGGGTGCGACCGGCGGCGGTAGCAGTACCAGCGGGTCCGGCAGCAAAAAGTCGCGCCGTTCTTCCTTCATGCCGGCCAAAAGCCTGGCCTCGGCCACCAAGCTAATCAATCAACATCTGTTCGGTATTCCGAATCCGGCACCGAAAGGTAAGCGGAACGGTGGGAGCGAACCAGAACCATGGCTTTCCCTCGTTTAACACACAGTTGTACCACGTCCAACTGCCCAACCGCTCATTGTTTCATTCAATTACGACCCACACGTACCGTTCTCTACAGTACATAACTACTTTACATGCTTTACCTTCATATTAAATCAAACACTTAAACACTTACACACTTCTAAACATTCAAACAGTGACTCCAATCACAAAGCGAATGAAATTTAAAAGCATTTTTCACATTTTTTTCGAAACAATTTCCATACGCTTTGCGATTGGTGATGCTCATTTTAAATGCTTAACTTTTTTTCCTTCAACTCACACCCAACACACTCCTCTAATACAGTTCGATGTTACTCTCTACATTACATGTTTTGTGTCTCTTTGTTTTGTTTAGTTTCACACTATACACCCTTGTTTCCATTTGCTTTGAATTGGAGTAAAGCAAAAGCAACTAAAGAAACATAATTTCATATCTATGATTTAAAATTGCATAGCTTTTACAAAACGAATTCGACCTTCAAGTCTGCTCCTTTTCACAACAAAAATAGATTTTGCGATAAAGTTATATCGTTCGACTGTTTATGCGTTATTTACGTTGTTAATGTTAATGCTTCTAGGGTTGAAGGGTTAACAAAACCCTGCCAACCTGTATTATTATTCTACAGCCTTGTACTAAGTGTTAGTTTCTTCGTTATTTCCTAAGAGGAGTTATGAAGGCAGATGTCTGAGTACAGCAATATGCGAAAGTTGTATATTGTTGTATTTATTTCTCTAATTATATGCTAGCTTATGAAATCGTTTGCTATATTTACAATGCTAGGGAGTTTGCGTTCTTCGTATTATTTCATTGCTCTTCCTTTGCATTCGGTTTATTCTACAACATATACATATTATGCAATAGACAGACTCGTTTAACATGCCATCCACAAGGATACTGATAAGCTACTACATCCATACGAAAAACACACTGAAATAACATATTGCCATTCTATCTATAACATCAACGAAACCGGAATACATGCCAAGTATGGAGTCGCCGCCTAAATGAATATCTTAACCGCATGCTGAATTATCTATCCCACTCCTCCCCAAAACTCCAACCACCCTACCCCGTAACCCCCCCTGTTCCGAAATGCACCAAATTTGGCCTTCTAACAAACTCGTTAATCGTTAAAACCCAATCGCAAATTATGCCATCCAAACGCTCCCGTTTCGGCCTAACACACCGCAGATGCTAGAAGTGCTGATACTAAATTGTCCTCCATATCCATAGATTCGCTAGAAACGTCACCTCAATTAGAAACACATCGAAGATCGAAATCGATCCTTAAAAACAAATCCGAAGCGTCGCGTCTTTTGTCCGATCCGGAGAGTGAACGGCTCCTGGCAGACAATATGTCCGGCTCCGGGATCTCGGACAATGGTGCCAACATGGTAAATTTGCATTTTGACTCTATTTGTTTTGAATGAACTTTTTTACTTTTGCCGTTTCCGTTTCTGGTTTTTTGACTATTACTCTTAAGCCGTTTTAGGTTCCTTTTTCTTTGGGTTACCATTTTTGTTTTGTTTTGTTTTTGTTTTCGGTTTTTTTACTCGTTCTAGTTCCAATTTTTTTATTTTTTGTTCGTTCTTTTCGTACGCCTGTACACTAACCACTATTAGTCTTACCTAATTACCGGACCCAACTGTATGACTTTCAACACTTTGCTCCGCTTTATGTCTCCTCTCTCTCTTCGTGTCTGCCACTTTGCTATCCATATCTCTCGTTAAATCTCAACCGATTAATACCTTCTGTTTTCGAACGTACGAAAAAAAACGTACCAGGCTACAGTGCCTGTAACATGTACCCCTTCTTTTGCATCTAATGGCAAGTTCCTCGTTTCGATAGCATTGATGTTTAGTATTTCGTTTTTCCAAACAGCACTGTATAAAGGGCCTGTTTTGTTAAGGAATTTTGTAGTCTTTTTTTTTAGATAAATAAGCCATTTGTTTTGTATTATAAATGAATTTTGTAGATAGATGATTGCCTTTTTTTCTGTACATAAATTGTATTCTTGTAAAATGTTCTCTGTAAGTTGGACAACTTCTATCACGTTGAGATTGTGAGAGATATCCCCTTTGATCTTCATTTATCGTTATACGTCGTTACTAAACAATACGCTTCCTGTAAATGTGAATCCCTCGTTTCCTCGTTGTTGCTGTGTTCCGTTTGTTCGTTAGTTTCTCTGTTTAGCTGATTAGCTGTACGTTTAGCAAGTGCCGGAACGATCGAGCACGATCGCTAGAGAGCTGCTCGTACTTTGCTCGATAGTTTCCGAGTTACCGATAGTTGCTCACATTAACGAAAGTTCCGAAGGTACATGGCATCGATTCTACCCATCATCGATTAATCTCTGCATCTGCGTTTGTCTAGGGGAGCGACTCAAATACTGATTACTCCGGAAGCACGATGATTGCCACATCCATTACGCCGCTCGTACAGCGGCATCGGCTTACGCACCAACGATCGACACCGGCCTCGCTAGGTGCCACTGCCAAACCGCTGGCGGCGAGCAAGTTCTCCCAGCCGCGCTACTCACAGGAGGAGGTCACACGGCAAACCAAACCACAGCTGACGCGTGGTGTCGGGATCGGTACGTACGTCGATCATCTCACCGGTGACCGGCGGTTGGATTCTGGTACTAGGGAAAGTAGCACAGGTATTGTATCACGTCTACGCCTTCCTCACCGAGCTCCAGCAATAACAGCTTTCGTTGCGTTGCAGAATCGGAAACAGCATTCTCAACATATCTTGCCGCTAGTAACAGCAATAGTAATAAGGACAAGGCATCGTTCGCCGGTAGCAGTCTAACGTCGAGTGACGAAAGCAAAACAACCACTAGCAGGGGCAACTCGGTCGAAAATCACGGTGGTAGCAGTGGGTACGGTGCGTCATCTTCGTAGCAGGTATGTGACAGTATGTAAAGATTTTTTTTTCTAATATTCATAATAACCCTCCCTCGAAAGATCCTCCTCCTTGATTAGGACACGTGTATGTCCGATGAAGTAAACAAATAATAAGCATAGTAAGAAAAGGCATTCGAATAGCGAGTTGACTCTCAAATGAAGCAATAATCTCTCAAGATTAATGGAGATCTGAATAATTATCTGAATCTGAAGCGAAGAGTCATTCGAATGTAAAGTCGTCTCTGGATAGATCACAGAATCGCGCATTGTTGAAGAATCTCTAAAGATTCATGAATATGTAAAATATTTAGGTACAGCTGAAGCTTCACGAAAAATCTAAGCACTGAAAAAATATGATTTTAAATAGAAGCATAATGCGTATCATGATTCGGTTCTGAAAAGTCCCATGGATTACTACAAGTACTGAAGTTTCGTGAATTCCCACATATTCATAGACGTCTAAAGCCATGTCTAAATCTGAATCCGATTTTCTGAAAAATGCTGATTCTCAACCGAAGAATCATTTGAATCGTATGTCGACTCTTAATAGTTTCATAAATTTCTAAACATTCTGAAGATCCTTGATTGTCTAAAGATTAGATTTATGGATCTCTAAAGATACGATGATCTCTACAAGATCATGAATGTCTAAAGGTTAATGATTTTACACATCTTTCATAAATTAAAAATATCTCAAGCATTGTTAGACTCCGATTGCATTTCTTTATTTATTAGAAATCTTCATTGTTTAATACCATTTTTAACTTGGAATTTGATGGTATTGCTAAATTATAAAATTTCAGGTGCATTGCTCTCTTGATCGAAGTCCGATTCGATCCGACTTTCTGGTTACATTCTTAATTACGATTCCGGTTACATCTATGTATATGTTTATACAATATATGTTTATATTGCAAAAGCTTACCCTTAGAAATTGTTCAAAGTTTCCCAAATCTTTAAAATAAAAATTAGAAGTCATTAAAAACTTGCCAAAAAACCATTAAACTAACGAGTTTATGTTTTTTTTTATTCCCAGGAAAAGCCGTCTTCTGACGGACAAAATATTCTAAGCGAATAGCTAACTGGTTCGTGAACAAACACTAGATGGCAAAACAATATCATCGAACTAGATGGCTGGCTAGTGGGCTTAGTGATCACTGGAACAATTCCTCAACCGTAGCCCCATCCGAACAAGGACTACTAAGGACTAAGAGTTACTAGTAGATGGCATTCATCTGTCGCAGTCACCTCAACGCGTCACTCTAGAATTATCAAATCGTAGAAGACATCCGCAAAACAACGCGCCATCGAACATCCTTTAGTGTAGCGAACGACGAAGAAGGCAGCGCTAAAGTGTATAAAAGAACCACGATCAGACGAGACCGGGGTATGACCTCGACGCGTGCGGCGATCGTCCGTGGCGCGCACACGAAACTGAAACCAAAAACCGGAATAGCAAATACTGCCCTCCATCCGCGATTTCTAGTAGACGTGTGACCGTAATCGTTACACGTAAAACGTTTAGCCGCGTTAGGGTAAGCACAGGTGGAGCGGAGAAATGAAGCCGTATCACCACCGTCAGCAGTTTGCGGTGCGATATTGTTAGCATGGTGTCCGGAGGGAGGTGTGTGTGGACCATTACGGCTGTAGCTTAACTTTGTATGTGTGGTAGCGTTACATTTTAGCTGTGGATCAGTAGCAATCTTAGTAGTAACACCTGTGACAACTCGGAGCTGTATAAGAAACCAAAGATTAAACCACTTCTGTACATAGTACACCATCACGTGCTAGGAAACCGCATCACGAGCAGATAGCAAACGAGCAGTAGGCAACAAACAAGGAAACCAAACGCGTTCACGTTCACCAAAACAAAACACAAAAAGGGATAACGTTACCTACACTGTAACCAAATGCACTGAATGTTTAAAATGGGGTTCTCTTTTTACTGATTTAAACACTTTAAAAAGGCTTTTACTAGGTAAGGGATACGTTGTTGGTATGCGCCGTAACCGACACGAGGCGACAGCAAAAGCAAAAAGGCGTTAGAGTTACATTACTAGTTAAGGTGCTTACTTTTAAGCTACAGAAATCGCAAAAACCTCGACTGACACATTGACGAATGGCATTCGGAAGAGGGGAGAGGGGGATCGCGTGAACATATTCGAGTGCGAAACGCTCAGCAAACAGTCCTGTCCAGTATATATATATATATATATATATATACATATACCAAATACAGTCTCGCATACACTCTACACACAGCTTCCCGCCGCAAATGCCAATGCAAAGTGTGCAGCAAGCCTTCCCTTTGGAGGTGATATTTTAAACACACACACACACACACACCCACACACACAGCGAGGACTCGCAACCAATGCCGCCACCGTGAAACTCTACATTACAGGAGATTATGAACTTGATACAATCTACAAAAACAAAACTAAACTAAATCGAGTGATCGACCAGTTCCATCCAGAGCGTTTCCTTCTCCAATTTTTCTAAACAACAAACCTTCGGCAAAGGGGGGTGAAGAATTTTTCCAACCCCCCCTATTGAATTTTGTTTGGGTTTTTGCTTCATTGGTATCATACCATTGTCGGGATCGGTTCCCGTTTACCGTCTATCATATGCAAATCTCTCACATCACCAAACACACAGCGGTGTGAATCCTTTTCTTTCCCGGGCACGGCAGCTTACTGTTATTGTTGCCACCATTTCTAAAGTTTTCTAACTATTCCAAGCGCTTCTCGGCATATTCGGAGGCGTTTCGTACAGTACGAGTGAAATTAACAATCGACACACTAATCGATCGACAATTAGGCTGAAAAACCTCAAAACCCGTATACTAACCCTCAACAAGCGAACAATATTTTCGATTACATAGGACAATCAAGTTATTCATTTTCGTGCGCAGCAAAAAACAAAAAAAAACTGAGAAGCATATTTATAACCTTATCGGTCACGCGAAACAGCGAAAAATTCCTCCACCTTCGGTTCGGTTGTACGTGGAAGAGTCCATGTTATTCCTGCACATCCTACACAACTTACGACCGCTGGACGCGATAGGAAATCATCTACCACATTGCACGGCCTTTAACATGTAAGTCCGATCAAGCGGGATGGGAATAAAAACGTCGCATAACAGAGAACTTAATCTATAGCTTACAATCGAAAGCAATACAATCTTATCACGTACACTCTACACCCAATTTTCTATAGCCATTCATCACAGCAAAGCAACAACAAACAAACAAACTCAATCGAAATTAGTAAGCAAGTGTACAAAACCAAAGCACACAATTTTACTGTTTTCCAGTCTTAATCCGCGATGCACTCGGGCAGTCGATGCAAAAACGCTTGCTAAACGAGTTAGAGAGCTAGCGTCAACCACACAAACTCAACTTACCCTTTCTGACTTTTGACTAATATTAGCCATTAACTATTCGGTGCGAACGAAAGGAAAGCGATGCTGCGTAGGGAATCGTGTCGCGCTGTAGATCGGCTTTGCTATACAAACGCAATTTTAGGATACCGTTGCGTGCTTGTGTTTTCTTCGATTAAAGCCAAGAACGAACGTTACGTACCGCCTATTATACCTTACATAAATGTTCTTTCAGGCTAATGCGATGTTGCTGTGTACGTTTTGCGTAGTAGCCAAGCTAAAAAAAAAACAAATCGGAATACTAATATGATAAACAAACAAACAAAACGAAAGCACATAGTACTTATAAAAGAGAATACGAAGGGGAAAGTTAAAGAAGAAAACACATAACACACACAAGCACACACACTGTTTCATTAAAATAAAAACGTATAACTAACGCTCAAAACGAAGCGTGCTGCAATATGCTTGCCTAACATTAGCATTAACAGTCCATAATAATGCATAACAACCCGAAAAAAGAAACACAAAAAAACGCATTACTTTAACTGAGCAAAATCGCACATCGAAACAAAAAAAAAAGGTGGAAAACAAATTGAACAAATACAAACAACAACAACATAACACGCGTATTCAGAATTGCAACGGACGCTTACTGCACAGCAGAAAGTTGAACGTTTGTTTCATCTACATCACTACTCACTTACAAAACATTGAAGGAAAAAAAACAAGAAAAAAAAATACACACACACTCATACAACAAAACAAACGTAATTATTATAAATAAGAAAATGGCTTATATCTGTGATTTAAATAAATGAAAATTAATACACATACACACGCGCAAACATAAGGAGACAGGATGAAAAATGCTAGAAAAATTTAAATAACATGTTGAATGAAACTGTGGAGAGGAAACGAAAAGAACAAAAAAAAGCAACATCATAATTAACATCAACAAAAGGATGAAAAGCGAGAGGAAAGTGTGTATGTATGTATAGTAATGCGAAAGGAATATGCAAACAAAGCTAGTAAAAAAAGAATTCAGAGAACGAAAAACACAAAGCAAAGAACGGAAGAGATAGAGAAAGAGACAGAGTGAATGAGAGAGAGAGAGAGAGAGAGAGAGAGAGAGAGAGAGAGAGAGAGAGAGATAAACGTAGCGAGAACGTAGTGTGCGAGATGTTATTACAAGAGAGTTTAAGGATGGACGTAATACGTTAACATTGAATTATTAAAACAAAGGAAAATTGAAACACGTGCTTTTTAAAATATTTTCTATATGAAGACATTACATTATATAGATATATACATATATACAATTACCGAAACGACAAAGGAGCAAACCGAATATAAAGAAACCAAACAAACAAACAAACAACCAAACAAAACATATGTAGTAAAGGACACACACAAACATACACACGACGACGTCTGTAGCACAAATTGCAATCGCATAATGATTTGGTAACAAAGGGACGAGGAGGTAAAAGAAAACATAAATACATACTAGTGCATACAAAAGCAGGAAGAAATGGAAAAGAAACACACAAAATGACAGCAAGAGAGCGGAAATAAACCACTACACAAGCAGCATGGTAAAGGAAAATGTTTGAGAGACCGTACGAAGGGCAAGCCGGCCAGTAGCGCGGATGTGTTAGCAAAAAATAGATAATTAATAAAAATGTTACATTAAATTATACTCTTATATATATACTTACGTATAGATATACATATACATAGAGAAACGTAATTGTGTAAGAACGTGTACAATGCTAAGTCTCTATCGTTACGACTAGGAAGTTAGGATATCATGCACACGTAATCATCACCCGAATCGGAAACGAGTGTGACGGCCACCATTATTATGCTCGCCAAACAAACCCCTTTTCAAAAACGGCAACGTTGACAACGCTCAGTTTGGTAATACTACAACCCATAAACTCGTATCACTGTTACTAGTAATACACTAATTGCAAACTACTACTATTACTACTACTACTGCAACTATTTCTACAGTTTGTTATTCTTTAACACCGTTCGCTACCAATAGAATCTGGACGGTCATTCTGCACGTACAACGTTCTCAATGTAACCCTTCTCACTACCAACAACAACCTTCATTGTAATCACTACTACCAACATTAGTATCTGACAAGGTCATTTTGACAGCTTAATGGTGGCACAGCATTCGCTTTTCTTCCCTGTTCATTCGCATTGTTTTAATCGCCCCATGGTTCATTCGCACTAGCCAAGCGAAATATGGCGCCATTTCAGTTCACTCCCTTCTCTCTTTCTCTCTCTCTCTCTCTCTCTCTTGCTCTCCCGCTCGAGTCCTGTTCTAGTCAATTTTTAAGATGGCAGCAGCTAAATAGTGATGTTATCGTATGTACTTTTATTCGTTTACTTTACGACTGTTCGGTTTTTGGGTGTGGCAGGTTCTAGCGTAGTCAAATGACAAAATGTTACTTAGTTGTACCGTCGTGGTTTTATTTTATTTTGTTTTTTATTACTCTACAAATATATAAAACATGAGTTTAATCTACACTTGAGGCAAATAAACAGAAAAAGAAAAAGGTTATTATTTACTGTATGGGTGTCGTTTAAGTTTACATTCTTGAAGAAAAGAAAGATACCATCAGTTTCGGCTCCATTCCACCATTCGGTTTAATTGGTTTGCATGTAAATGAATTTCGTTCATCATCATCGTCATGTGCATTCATTGCTTACTTCATCGAACGCATACCAAACAATGAAAGAAGTTTTTTACGCTTTCGGGTCCGAGGCGTTAAAGAGAAGGCAAGTGCAAACAAGCAAAAAACAAAGAAGGAAATCAACAAACAAACAAAAAACGAGCGCGGTCTACCAATGTCCTAGTTTTCCAAAAAAAACACAAACAAACACAAAACAAAAAGTTGTATAAAATAAAACATTTTGAAATGAATTGCTACGAAACGGAAAAAAGCTGCATCCAAATTCAATCTACTTGCTGGCAGAGCGGAATAAATGTTATGCAAACTGGGCACAGCAAAGTCAAAATTACGATTTAAAACCAAGTTTGAGCGTTTAGGCAAATTTGTGTCTCCGTTTATGAATATCTCTAGAAGAAAGCGAAGCGACACACATACCCACTGTAAGATAGGAAAACTCATCTTCATCTCTCGCTTGCGGCCTGTGCTCCCGATCCCAGTCGGATCAAAACGGGCCAACGAAAACCAGAACGAGGAAATAGGAAAAACATTCATACATCAGCACGAAGAGAACCGTTGGAGTCCAATCTTGAAGTACGAAATATCTAAACTCATCTTTCAGCAAATGTACAAACACAAACAAGCCGTTAACATTCAATTTGTCCGCAGTTTTGGCCAATGGTGTAACAATTGTTTTCATCTTTATTTATCACCATTCATTCCTTCTCGGCAAGCGAAGGAATACTACAGTAGTAGAGAGCATTCAAACTCAATTAACTTACAGTTCACTACAACTATAGCTGGGAGAATTTTTATTCTCTCTCTCTCTCTCGCTCTCTTTCCCTTTTTCTTTCACTGTTTCAATGTGTATCCTTGCCGGTACACAACCGAGAAATTAAAAAAATCGCAACAAAAAATAGATATTTATATTGTACACAATACAACAATTTTGCGATACATATTTAACGGATATTGCAATTACGGCAGAGTAAATATAAATTATTCACCAGCATAACACACACACATTTTCGAGCACTTTCCAACGTATTGTATGATAGCCGAAATAGAGAGGACGAGATGATTGGTAACAAAACAAATACCCATTCAAAAGCATCAACCGATAGACGACGGTGAAGAACTCTGCAAAATTGCGAAACAGTACACAGAAAATTTTGAAAGTGTCGCAAACGCACCGCAAAGTTGTATCAAAAAGTCAAGTGAATGTTGTAAATTTATTAGAGAAAAAGTTGTTTCATTTCGTTTGTTTAACAAGCAAATAACTACATTGACAACATTCAGTACTATTTTTGATTCTCTACCCAATAGTGCTTCGGGACGCGTTTATAAAGAGCAAAAACAAAAACATCCCATTCACATTCAAAGCTAGGGATAAAACTTTGAAGCAAAAGGAAAAGACAAACATAACACGAAACATAACATAACGAGCACTCCAGCATGTTTTTCAGCAAGCAATCAAACCGAAAGTAAAAACAAAACAACACTAAGGCAGCAGGGCAGTTAGTTGCGTTGGAAGAGTTTGAGAAGAGAGCGGGCAAGAGAGCAAACGGGAAACTATTATGTAAAAGTGGCGCAATTCGATGAAATAATGAGAACAAACGATAATTCAAATAAAAGAAAATAAAAAATTAAACAAAATGACAGTATGATGATGTCACCATGGTGATGTTTATTGTTTATTTCTATTGGATTATTGAGATTTTATAATGCTGTGAAAGCTGCTTTTGTTCAACACGTGTTTTGAATTTGAATTTCAATCACGACTTCGGGCTGCCATGTGCGTTTTCCCGCCTTTTCCTAGCTGTCAAATAAATGTTATGCCACATGATCCTCGAAATGCCAGCACGGGAGAAAACAGTTGCTCAACCCTGCAATCTGTTTGCATGCATTGCAATTCATTCCGGCAATAGCAGTCAAACGGAAAACACACGCGTCGGACTCACATCTATATTGCTCATCCGAAAATCTATTCCCAATTAAATTGCATCCATCAAGTCCTTCGTTTTCATCCGGGGTTTTGGAGGCACTTTAGCAATGAGTGGCATCGTACCGAGCGACAGACATTTACACGAGGTTCTGATACTGCTGTTCAACATGAAGAAAAGTGTAAACGATGCCCATCAAGAGTTAACAGCAACTTACGGAGAGCAATGCATAAAGCTAACCACTTGTCGGGAGAGATTTGCACAGTTTCAGAAAGGCAACTACACGTTCAAAGAAGAAAGCAGACGAAAAACAAACAAAACGCACAACAACGCTTGAATGCGAAGGGAAGTTGAACCATCTGTGAAGGTTTAGAATGATAATTAACGAATAAAACGTGTCTGTAAGAATCATTGATCCGTGGTTTATTCTATCTTTGCTTTACATCCTTGGATCCATTCAGTAGATCGACTAGTATTATGTCTTTATGAACCGTTCTAAGGAATTACCTTCTAAGATGCAGATTCCTCTACAACTATGGCTTCATCCCATGGACCATTAATGTTGTTTTTGTACCTTTGTAACCGCACAAAAAGCCACGGACAGAACAGATTTACAAACGCTAACGTGCTGATGTACGTGTACAGAATAATATGGGAGATAGATTGTAGGAAATAGCAGCACACTGCTATGGAAAGCACCAGGAATTGCACGCTATACAATTTCTGCACCAAAAATGGACCTAGCGCGAAAAATACGGCGGCCACTTCGAGCAGAACGAACGCGTGCAGTGCGGAGGATAGCCGTGAGGCTAGACATATGGAACCGAAAATGGCAGCGTTTAGCGAGATTGCCTTAGAAACGAAGGCCGCCGATACACCGTAATCGAAGAAGATTAAATGTAGCACCAGCACGAAGAACGTCATCGAGAAGATTGTGTCCGTGCTGATGCTGTTGGTGAGCGTATGGAGCAGTGGTGAAAAGATGAATCCAAACACGAGTACTGCTGCTGCTGTTTTCGAGTCTTCCACAAACTTGGCCAGCTGTATTTCACGCCCAGCGTAGACAAAGTATCCCAGGATAGTTCCGACAGCCGATTGAGCAAAGAGCACCTTCGCTCCAATACGTTCTAGGTACAGATGGTGGAAAATGACCAGAAATACCGTCACCACCGAGATCTGCTGACTGAGTCTTGTAGCACCGGCGAATGCTTCCATGGGCGAGTAAGTTTTCAGATTCCGGTTCGTTTGCATATCCTTCAGGAACGACGGATCCGTATAATTGTCCGCGTAATCGGCGTTTTCGTATAAGTTTTTCTTCCATGGTTTGCGGCTGATCGAGGAAGTTGCCATCAGGACACTTTGTTTACGTGCGGCTGCTGCACGATTGAATGGTTTGTTTACGTTTTTAATTTTTTTTTTTCATTACCTGGACAATGGTAACAATGGTAAAGCGTGAACAGATTCGCTACACATAATTTCAAACGAAATAATTTTACAGCTTTATAACACATGGGAATAAATACCTAAATTATCCAGCAATTTGTGAAAATTGCAAAACAAAAGAACTCAAACACAGTCTTTTCACTGCGGGGTTTGAAATGAAAGTGATCTAATTTTCAAGCCCAAGAATTGAACCTCATTGCCATATGCAGCCAACCCCCAGACAGTTTGAACCCGAGATTATTCCATTGAAGCGCTCATCGACTAACCTTGGTAACTTCGATGTCATTCACGCTGTCAGTCCGATATGTCAACGTGTTGTTACCGGAGGTGAAATGCAAGCGTTCTGAGGCCGTATTTTTATCAAACAATTACTGAATAAAATCGTCCAGCGTCGCTTATCGCACTCCGTTTCATAGGCAGATTATTGCATTTACCATGAACAGGTAGCGTAGTAACGTCCACGACTGAAAGAGCGAAGACCATAACGATCGGTGCAGATATTCAATGTGCTGATAGGGCTCGGCTTCTTCCTCGTGGTAGACATTAGTAGCAAACAGAATGGAAGATGAAGATGATCCCGTCGTGGAGGAGGTAAGTGTTTTGGGTATATTTTGTTCAAAATTATAAAGTTTGCATCTTCTCGCTTGTGTATTGTAGATCCCTGTACATCTGTCGAAAGCGCTAGCGGAGAACTTGTACCTCCTTCAGTATCCGCTAAAGTCCGCGACTGCAACGTTCGATGACGGCCGGGTGGTGAATTGTTGCGTGAAACCCATCAATCAACAGGTAATGCGAAAGGAATATCAGCGAAATTCAAACATTGCTTAATGTTAAACTTTTCTTATACAGATAAAGGTAGACTATGCGCTAAACACATCATCGAAAAACTATGATGCCTTCAAGGGGGAACAATTTGCACTGGCCGCCGATGGGAAGCAGCGGGACAAAGCTCAAAAGCTAACGTTCCGCAGCGGAACTATGGATAAGCAATCGTTTCTGAGCACGAAACCGATCGAGGATGTGAGCCGGTACTTGGTGTGCGTCATCCAGGACGGGGAGATGCACGCGACTCCGCTCAAGGGTATCGTATTGATGCGGCAGTTGTTCTCCTACTTTGACAAGCAAGACAAGCGCACAAAGGCGGAACAGAAGGCCGAACAGGATGCGGACGGTGCTGCAGAGGATGAGGAACTGACGCAAGTGACCGTCAAGTTTGCACGGTTGGAAAATGAAAAGGTGCGCAAGGCGCGTGAGAAATCCTTCAACTATCTCTCTAAGATGGAAGCAGAAGAACCGTGGTGTGAAACGTTTTGGCACGAGAAGTCTTCCGCTACGGCGGAACTGGAGAGACAGAAGTTGGTCGGTGGTGCCAGCTCTAGTGGAAGCGGACGACTGGAGGCGGATAATGCGGCGCTGAACGTGAAACCGGTGGAGTACATGGATATGTTAATCAGCAAGGAGAAGACGGACCGAAACATAGATTCCCTTCTGCCCAGCCAGGTCGTTTGTATGCACAAACTGAAGCAGCTCACATTACAGGAACAACTAAAAGTTATTCTCACCGATGGTAAGAACAAAAAAGGAGGGGACATTATTTGTCCCAAAGTTGTAACCATTAACCATTATTTTCCTTATTTCCAATCACCCACAGCGAAAGTAATTACGTCGCAACAAATACTCGACCTGCTGCCGGATCGAACGTTGGCACCGGAGAAGGTGCGTCGATTGTTGCCCCAGGTCGGTTGGCTGATACGAGGTAATTGGGTCGTCCAATCCGAGTACATCTACCCGGACGGTAGCGTATCCGGCACGAATGGTGTTGCGGCGGAACAGATGCGCAAGGCACGCGACTACATTATGTTCCGCTTTACGAAATGTGATAAGCTCGAACGGCACCGGCTGGTAGCGATAACGCAGCTGCCGGCCGAAGAGATCCGAGAAATTTTGTCCACGATAGCGAAGCTAAATACGGCCGATCGCACCTGGAGCATGCTGTTGCCACCGAATGAAGGTTTCCAGTGTGTGAACGAACAGGAGATAAGTGATCGGCAAGGCGCGTTCTGGACGGCTCGATCGGACAAATTCATCGAGATGGAACGTGCGTCCACCTCGAAACGGGTACGGAAGCGTTCGACCCGCGACAGTTGCTAGCCAACTGGGAATCCCTTTCCTCGGGAGCTCACATCCGATCCGGGTGGCTGGCCGCTGGAATCGAGCTACCTGGCAAATGGTACAGAAATAGGAAAGAACGAACCCACGCACCGAAATTAGCTATTGTATAGAATCAGATATTTGCTTTACGTTCGTTGAGGGTGGTGCGCAGCATAGCGGCGAGTCTTTTTTTGTTGTTGTTTTGCGTAAGATGTTGCCCATTTCGGAATGGCGGCTTCCCGATCCTGCCAAGGCCAATATGTTTAAGTTTTTAATTTATACGAAATACACGCAATCCACTCACGGAAATATCGGTAAATCATGGTGTTATGTTCATTTAGGATGAAGTTAAACGCATCACAGCGTTCTTAATGTCGCCATAAATGTCATCCCGATTGGATGGTTTCACGTGGAACATCTGGCAGCCATTGATTCCCTTGAGCCGTTCAATTACGTCAATTCCGGTTGACTTTAGTGGTACAGTGGCAACGAAACGTAACTTTCCGGCGTTCACTTCCTTCACGATCGCATCCATTAGCGCTTGAAAAGTTCGTGATTTTAGCTCCATTCGTCCTATCTCATCTAGCAGCAGTATTCCATTCGTTAGCATCTTCGCGGAGCGTCTTTCGTCGAGGGCAGGAATTGCAAGACGCTCGAACTCGTCGATCCACACCGAATAACGCCCAACGGTAGGATTGTTGGAATGGCTCGAGGTTGTTCGTGCCAGTGACGATCGTTGCCCAGCAAATGTCACCACATCGAACCCGATCCGGTCACCCGATTTTGGGTCGCGAACTTCTTCCGTGTAGAAACCGGCAATGGGAACGTTTTGTTTGCGCAACTCAACACTCAGCTTACGCATAATGGTCGTTTTACCAACTCCTGCGAATAGACCACATGGAATGGGACCATGGGATGAATGAGTTTAGTCTTACTTGCAACATGACCCGATCGTTACCCACCAGGCATTCCGGTCAACAGAATAAGGCTCATCTCTAGTTATGGACCAAAATCGTACGAACTCTATGGAGAAGAAAAAACAAGCAACGAAAAAAGAGGTTGTGTCTTTAGTTCCATTCCTGGTAGAAATATTTTTCGGATTACAACGAAAATTTAGTGGTAACTAGGTTGATTTCAGTCTCGCACCGCTTGCTTCATATCAAGCTAAACCACGTTTATGTTGTTACAAAAGGAGCTTATTTTATTTTAAATCGATCAACGTAAGCCGCGATTCTTTGTTGTTTTTCCACGCTATCTATTTTAATTTTTGAGTTTTTGTTTCGTTATTTACATAGTTTTTCCCTTTCCGGAACAATCCTTTTCCTTCGTGTTCTAACGCTGTCCCTGCGGAAAAGAATCTTCGATCCTACTACAGTATCAGCAGATAACGTAACAATTGCAGGATGAAAAACAAAACTAGTGTGAAAGAGCGTGAAAGCTCGCGTACTGAACCATTGAACTTAACCTCATTTGGATTGTAATGACCGTAGGAACCTGAGCTAAACTGGTACGGATTGCCCTCATCTAACCAAAAGGATTTCTCTTCTCGAAAAATAGCGCACCAAACAAAGAAGTAGTGCAACAAAAAAGATTAATTACATTAACTATAAATTCTAACGCTAATGCAAATGTACGCGAATGAACGTGTTAAATGAGATGTTGGAGATATTTCACCCAGCGCTACTACTATTACAACTATTAGTACCGTCCGCTCAGCATTCCATAGCGAGCGAATTGGAGTTTTCATTGAATTCGGGCATTTCGGTCGCCGGCATGGCAATACTATTCTCGTCGTGCACCAGATCCGGCGGATGTGAGGAACCACCGTTCGATTCACCGTCCATCCCATGATCATTGTTGTCACCATTGGTGGCCATCTCGTCCGACGGTGCCTCCTCGCCGTCCATCATCCCGTTGGATGGCCCACCGGCTACTCCGTTCACCGGTGCATCGTCCCAGTTAATCTTAAAACGAGTGACACGCGGCTTCGACGCCAGTATGTTGCGCGTCATTTTGTGGAACAATGGTTTCGGTGGTGGGTTTTCGCGCATCTCCACATCCGCATACTCGTTGTTGATGAAGTACCCGACGCGTACAAACTCCTGCCCACGGTATGAGCAGGTCAGCAGCACCACCGTCACGCCGACGGCGTCCTGCTCCGGGATTCGGCTCACGTTCGGTGGGTCCGCCTGGAACACGAATATATGCCGGCCCTCCGGTACCGGGCCAACGTAGATCGTATCCAGCACCTGATCGAACTCTTCCGATTCGGCCGATCCGACGTAGATCATCTTCCACTCGAGGTCCTCCTTCAGCTCCTCGATACACTCAAACGTCAGTTCGAACTGGAACGGGTTCAGGAAGTTGCTGGGATTATCCAGCACCACCACATTGGTGATGTGCACTTTGGCCATCGTTCTTTTCCTTGAATGTTGTTTGTGAATCCGTCCGCCAAGAAACCAGTGCCCACGCAGGAATGTCCGCAAATTCAGTACGTGAGACGATTTCTTCTAGAATTATCCTCCTGGCACCCGATACGTACACGCGTAAACAGCGCAAACAAATAATGCCGCAAGATTGAGCTGACGTATGGCGGTTCTTAATTTTACTTTTCGGCGAAATGTTTTGTTGCTCAAATCTAGCCCTCCACGGGGAATATTTAATAAAACTCAACACAACAGACGATTAGTTGTAATTTGTACCTCCGAGGAAAACTACACGCGACTGCACAAAGGAACGAACAAAACATCAACACACGCTCAGCATTTTTCCCGCTCTGCCTGCTTCAGATGTCCCACGCAACTTTTTCCCAAATAGGATATTACCAAGGTAAAGAGATACGCTACTCGTATCTGACAGTTGGTGAACACGCATTTGAAACAAAACATTTGGGCGATTCTTGACAATATTTTCTGTTTCCAGTTCAACGTCGCCTCCAACATTCAGCAGGAAACTTTATTGTCGAGGAAAAGTCCTTTTCCCTTTATTAATTTTACAGTGATTTACTCCAAACACAAATCAGCTGTGTATTTAATACTATAGTGTGATTACTAAAACTAAAAAGTGTTGCCGTTTTAGATCACTTTCAATATGGTGGCAATAATTTGAAAATTACTTAAAAGGTCAAAAAACGAGTAAAAGTATCGTCCTGTTTTTTTTTCCTTTGTAGGCTTTTCTGGGTTGTGTCAGGCCGCTGTCGGGACCTTATACGGTCCTGTCAAGAATCCTGTCCTGTCGGAATTACAGCCTGCAAGACAAAGTACACGTACAGGTCGGGTAACTTACGGAAAAGATTTGGTACTGTGGTGGCTGGACATTCTTCTTTGAACGTCCATGTTAATCATGCTGTTAGTCCCAACAAATCCTTGGGTCCGTTCGATGAACTTTTCTCAGAACTGAGAGACTCTATTTTGTTGCTGGGTCTGATCCACCGTGACTCGATCTAGACAGACTTGTTGACTGCGATGGCCATACTGGTGTTAGTAGCTTCATTTCATCACGTTATCAACTGGCCACATCAATTTCTTTCATATGAAGCCGCAAACTTTCCACACAACCCATCACAATATTGCCAGCTATTTATATTCGCTCTTCTTTATTGCGTATATGCGCGCCGCTATGCAAATTCTATTTCATCAGTAACTTCTATTTGTGTATTCCTTTCCAAATGTTGGTTGCACTCGATCTGTTTCGAACGCCAAAACAAAGGGCTTGCGAGCACTAAGGCTAGTAGTGCGCCCCTCCAAGCGTGTCCATCGTAAAATTATCCTATTTTTTATTTGTTCCTTGCTTCTTCACTAGCTTACGGGTTACTGGCAAAAGAAGTACCATCGGTCTTCTGTTTTTCCCCGCCTTCACGCCAATGGTTTCTATCATTTCTAAAGTTTCGCATTATCATTACTTTGCTGTTTTGTTTCTTCTGGTGTAGTGTAATATTTTACTATGCTATGGTTCTCTCCCGCTTCGTGTATCATATTCGCTAATACAAACATCATCATTATCGCCCAGCCAGTTAATTGCCGTGCTGCGCGATGAGGTGGAATATAATTGTGTGTTTTGCACTGCTAATGTTAATTTTTGTATTTTGTTTTGATTTTTTTTTTCTTATCGATTGCACACCGCACATATCATGCAAATCGAACGCAATCATACGCATCACGTACGAGAGTAAAACGGTTAATACAATTTGCAATACTGTTCCCCGCAAGGAAGTGCGCAACAATTCATAAGACGGACACCACTTAAAAAAAAGCATGGTTCTCCCATGCACACCATTCCTCTCGTTGGCCTTCTGTGCAACCGGTTCGGTTTAAGTAAACATGCGATTCCGCATCGGGGAGGTGTCCCTTGTGTTTTACATTGATTGTACTACCCAGCGAATGATCAATTTGCTAGTTTGACGGGTTGCAGTAACGAACAACCCCTCGATAACATTCGTTAAGAGAGTAGCAAAAGAAAGAAGAAACGGATCAGACCGATACTTAAAAATTCCATTTTACTTTCATCTCACCGAATCTTCACCCTAAAACGATGAGAAATTCTCAAACCGATTGTTCCAAAGCATCGTGTATAAAGGATCCGAACGGATTTGTGTTCGTATATCGTGGTAAAAGATAAATGTTTCACCTGCATTACACTAAAAAGAAAAGATCATAGCTCTCTCCAACTTCACATAAAGATCGGCCCCGTTGACAGCACTATGGTTATTCAGACGCTTGTAAAACTAAGCTCCACAACTAACATAACACTGTTGCCCCTAAATCTGTTCCTTTGTGGGACGAACAATTGGTTTCTTGCCTTTAATCGTTACAACACCGATTCGGTGTCCCAACCTGGAACCGGCTATAAGTTAGTACAGTAACCATCTAAAACGATAAATATAGAGATATAGGGTGGTACACAAACAGTACAACGATATAGTTTGAGCACAGGCACCACACCCAGCAGTAGTGGGGCCCGATGGTGATGAAATTCGTTTAAAATCGCATTCCTGTTATCCATTCATCCACTACTACCCTCTTCACTTTGCACCCGGCAAATAAGAACACTTTCTGCGTGATTAAAAAGGAACGAACTGGAACCTTCAAAACGAAAGAGAACGGCTGCAAACATTGATCTGTCTCGTCGGTGCCTTTCGTTCCCTTTTTGTCAGCTACTAAATATCTGATGTAAAACTATTCAATCTGCTAATGTTTCTCTGCTTTGTCCTGTTGTCTCTCACTCTATATATTAATTATGCCGCCCTATCTATGCAGCTTCTGCACGTAACACAATTATGGATTGCACTAAATAAGTATCTCTCTCTCTGCATGTGTACTGAGTTTATGTGTTTGTTTGTTGTTGAAACGAAGGCAACGTCCCCTCGCAGTGACCGTGAATGTCTCGGTTGACCCTGCCTTGCTTGTCACGGGCAGAAAGGATACAAATTACCAACTACTATCAACAATTTGTAACCGAGGTTCAATAATCTCCTTTGTTATCTCCGACCATTACGAGGTGATATTTTGTGACCGGCTGTTTTGTCCTAGCAAATCCTACAAATAAACGCAACGAGGAAAAGGCTACGACACACATCGTGAAAACGCTTTAAAACAGGATTTTACAACCCCGATAGGATCCCCAAACTACACTGCAGGGCAGGGATGGCAGGGATGATGTACGATGATGACGGTGGTTTTCACTGTATCGCATCGTGATGGTGCTTGCACTGGCAGTACAAATTACGCAATGGCGATCCCGTTCCGGTGACATAGCTTTCCAGCAAACTGCAAGCTGGAGGCATCCCGGACAAACTGTACAGCCTTTGCGTGGTGCCACCAGCACTGCCGAACGGTTGATCCGTTTCGATCGCATGTGGTTGCTGCTGTCCGCCATCCGATTGAGCTGACTGATCGTGTTCGACTTGATCGTTCTTACCGACACCGTGCCGCCTCGTTCGATACAGTTTGTTAGATTGCAAGTTCAACAATATAGCTGGATTCTTATCACCTCCGTCCATTGCAATCGGATGTCCTTTCGCTTGATCTAGCGGGTTTCCCTCCGTTGCCTTTTGGTTACACTTTCTACTCACTACATTCATCGCCGCCGGTTCGTTTGACTGCCGCTCGTTGGTACTGTTTCGCGTTCCGATCATGGATGGTAAAAGGGCTTTGCTACAGTTTAAGGGATTTGTCTGTCAGACAGTAACTTTTGGCAGCGCATCATCGTTCGATGCTGTTTGATTGTGCTGTTCGAGCAGGGAACCTGTGCGGATGGAAAAAGGGAGGCACAATTAATATCTGTGATGCTTTTTACAGTAGAGTACAGTGATAATACTTACCGGATTCTACATCGTTCCCGCTTCTGGAATTTCTTTGGCGGCATAGGAATGGGGAAGGTGTTGGTGATGATGGTTGATTCTGTAAAAAGTGTATTTAAAAAAAAAAGGATAAAAATAATATTAGCCAAACTCCGTCACATTTACTTCCTAACGTTTTAGCACACGTGATAAAGCAACAATAACACGGTACAGCAAATGTTTGGTTCACAAACGGTTCCCATAAGGTTTTATTACAATCATTTCAGTTGTTTCTTTTCCGATCACTGTTAGAATGTGTGTGTGTTGTGTGTGTTTTATGAGGAAAGATTAGATCGTTTCTAATGCCTTGCTACTACCATGTAACGGATACGGGTCGTTCTGCTCACTACAATGTGTTGGTTTAGGTATTTGAATAATCGAAAGGAAAGGATTCGAACTTCCCCCGGCAATGCTGTTAGTTAGATGAATGATGATAGATTAGGTTGTTAGTGTGGCATTGATAGAATATATAATATATAGTTAATATGATGAATACACTATTCACTCTCTTATTCGCGCGACTGTGTTTTTTTTTTGTTTGTTATCTTTTCGCTATGTGAATGACTTGTTTTGGAAGGATTCTAATGTTATCGTTATTTTAAATTTGCGATCATCGCTTTGGGTGGAGCGACAAACCCGACGACACTACTATATTCCTGTTTACTGTCTTATTTCTTTTTCTCCTCATCCACTCTACTTATTGCACACTATATGTGGGCGTCCCAGGACCCACCGTGGCCCTCGGGAGCGCAAAATAATTTTCCGCGCACCCGCCACCTTCATCCACCCATCACAAAAAGGACACAATCTTGTTTTGCAGCGCGGTTCATCATCATCAGTCGATTTGTTCTCTCTAGGAAACGTTTATATATAAATACGAATAGAGTTTTGATAGGTTTCAGCTCTGTTTGTGGGTTTAAATCTGGTGTATGGTATTCATCCCGGTTCTCTCTGTTAAAGTGTTAATTAATTCAGCCTTTAATAGTGTTGTTTCATGCATTTTCTTCCCTTTTCCCAACACGCGCAACCCTGCGCATTACACATCATCCGCGCGCGTACGCTTGATAAACATAATTTACGATAGCTCAACGAAATAACAGAATTATAAAACGAACACCTATTTATGCCATTATCCCATTCATTAGCACATTAAAATAAACACTCTGTTCGCGTTCGCGGGTGGAGGGGAGTTTCGTGATAATAGTTCAACATCTATCTGCACCGGGGTCGACCATCCTTAAAGCTAGCCGTCAACTTTTTTTCGCCCAGAAACACACGGTTTCCGGTGGAATGCTAATAGTATACACTAGACGGTAGAAAGTAGAAAAGAATACGAACCAGCTTCCAACAAAATATAGTTCTAAAATAATCCGACTAAGAAGTGTTCCGTGAGAGCAGCAACGATCAGTACTTTCAAGTACAACGGACATTTCATAGCAGTGACAGACAGAACGAACACATGCACGGGTGCACTAGCGGGGGTTTTCCATTTCGTTTATCCTTTCTTTATAGTATACTCTGCTACCTGCATGTATATATACTTCTGTGTTACAGCCTATCGCAAGTATGCAACGTTATATTACTTTCGTGTGTGTCAATCAAAGTCTTTCAATTGCAATATAATTCGTCAAAAAAAACCCGGCGGTTGAGCTTCTTCCATTTGGGGGGTTTCGGCAAGGTTAACTTAGATACGGTATACCCCCCGATTCGCCACCGATCGCCAATCCGACCGTGGTGTCTCTGTGGTGTTTCATCGTCTATACCGGGCCGGTTCGGTTGCACCGGTCAGGCCCAACAAAAAAAAGTCTGTTTCATCATCACAGCTAAAAACGCATCTTCACAACATCATCAGTTCCTGTTTTGCTTTGTGTTCTAAAGTATATCATCACCGTTCGTCCTTCTGACCAATCCAACATATTTCGCCGGTCTCTTTTTACTTTAAATAAAACTAAAACTAATTCACAGTACATCCAATAAATCTTTTCCGTCCAACAAATACCTTCCTGTCGAGTGGTGGCCATTGGAATGTTTCTCTCTCTCTCTCTGTCTTTTTCATCATTAGCTTTTTAGAGTGCATTATCCTCGTAGGAATTACAGTAAAATATAACTCTCTAATAGTTCTATACGTTATTTTCTTTTGCATCTCACACTCTCACTTTCATTTCTTATCCTACTTTATCCAATAACATCATCTTCTGTACCTTTTTTCCTTTTTTTTTGTTCTTGGTTTCTTCGGTTGTATATATATAAATTTAATATAGTTTTATCCGCAATATAGTTGAACGTACATCGTAATACTCTCTCTTTTTAGCAACATATTTTGTTTATCAAGTAGAAGAATAGTAGTAATAAATCGATTTCATACAACTTCACTTACAACGCTCTGTTTTCATCTGTGTTATCATCTGTGTTTCTGTGATTTCCATTTTCATTGTTTCGTATTTCGGGTTTTTCTCTCTCTCTCTCTCTCTCTCTCTCTCTCTCTCTTTCTCTCTCTTTATCGTTCTGTCTCTTTGCTTCATCTCTGCTATTTTTTTTTCTTCCTCTAAAATGGCAGCTTGTTTTTGCATGTTTTGTCTTTATAGTTATTATATTATTATTTCAGACCCCTGTTTGTGTGTTCCTTTCGCGATATGAAAAATTCTACAAATTTTCACCATTTTCACCATTTGTTTTCTCTTCTGCTCCAACGCCGGCATTAGCCTTCTGTCCGTCTATCCCTATTTTGCCAACCGCGTCCGTCAGTCAGTTCAGGCTGGAAAAGCTTATCACTTTGGTGCCCTTTTCACCGGCCACACGCTGCACGTAAACGATCCCATCGACCGTGTAGACCGAATGGAGCAGCCCGAGCCGTTTGCGCCGTACCGCTTCTGCCATCAGCTTCTGGTTGTACTTCGTCAGCACCTCGTTGACGAAGAACCGGCGATCGCTGACGAACCCAATATCCGACAGGCGCAACACACGCTTCGCCTGGTACGCACGGTAGAACTGATCGCGAAGCGTTTTAAACATAAACTCCACCACGATCGGTGCCGGTGCGATCGCGTCCGGTCCGGTCGCCGGTGAATCGCCGTGTTTAGGTGCCCGGGACGGTACGGTCACGCGACGGTTTCCGCCCGGCACCCGCTGTCGCCGAATGTCCACCTGCGGTATGTCCTGGTCGGTGTACTCAAGCGCACGGCACACGGCCCGGAAGCACTGGTGCAAATCTTCCCGCTCGCGGTGCGGTATACCGATCAGCAGCAGATCGTTCCGTAACAGCGCCCGGTCCGTGCTGTCAATGTTTAGCTGCACGTCGAGATGTATCTGCTCGACACGCTTCCCGAGCCGATCGATACGCCGGTGCATGTCTGCCTTGATCTTCACCACACTGTCCAGCAGCTTGTCTAGCTTCTGTTCGAGCGTCAGCGCAACGGGACGGTCCGGCACTACCGGTGCAACGAAACCGGGACATAAATACGGTGGACCGAACGTTGGTACGGGTGTAGCGGTACGTTCGGGACCGGCCACAACATCACCGTTCGGTGGGAAGGAAACCGGAACCGGCCCAGACAGCAAGCGGTCCACGTTAGGGCGTTGCGGCAGTTTATCTCCACACGCCGACACATCAGTCTTCTCCTCCCTTTGCTCCTTCTCCTCTCCATACCGGCGGCGGTTTCCGACCGTAACGATATCACCTTTCGCACCCTGGCATGGCGGCCGGTCTTTTCTTCTCGCCACGCAGCCGCCTTCTTCCCGGTTCACCGCAACGGCGGGCTGGTCGGTGGATTTTCCGTTCGTGTTAAGTTCCGGTGCAGCTGCGTCTGCGTGCAGCATCATTTCGTCGTTCGCGGTACCGGTTTCCACCCTACCGACCCCATCCGGACCGTCCACCGGTGCATCTTCGTTACTATTCGCCGTCGGCGTATCGTCGGCTATTGCTATAATTTCCCCGGCTAACGATGAAAATTCTTTCGTTGCGGTGTGATGCAGCAGTGATGCAACTGCAGCCGCCGTCATCGTTGCCCCCGCTTTGGTCCCCCCACCCTGCTGCTCGGTCTGCTCGTCCGGCAGCGCCGCCGGCATCATCCGTGCCGCCGTATCGCCCGGCCGGTTTTTGTGCACCATTTCATCCCGCTTCAGCTCCACCACCGCCGTACCGTCGCCGTCGGTTGATTGTGGTCCGAGCGGGCCGGTCACTTCCTTCGTCGCTTCCCGGATGGCTAACAGTGCCATCAGGTCCTTCACCAGCCGACTGTTGTCCCGGTGCACTAGCTCCTTCACCATCACCAGCGAGGCGGCGGACGATTTGTTGCTTTTGCTGCTGCCCAGCTTTTCCAACCGTCCCGGGTCGCCCACACTGCAGATCGTGTTGCCGACGATGGCGGCGGTCGGCGGTTCCCTTGGTTGTGGCCGCTGTCTGGGGCTTGTTTTCGAAATGATTACCGTTTCACTCATTGCACCATGTAGTGTACCGTGTCGCACCTTTAAACCGTAACCGTCACACTGTTCACCATCGGTGGCCAAACTAAAATTCCTTCTTTTTTTTTCGGCCCTGCAAAATCGCTCCCACCGAAACAAAATGGATGTCCCGTTTTGTTGGCACTCGGCAACTTCGTCTATTCCACGCAGTGCTCTTGCAGGAGCAGGGTGAGGGAGCGCAAAAAAAAAATCACACACACAGCACTGCCAACTTCAATGCCTACTATACTATACTCCTTGGTTTTCTAACGCCGCAACAACCGGGTCTGGCTGTACTTTCTTTTTCGTTCCCGGACAAACACAATTTCGAACACAGGAACACGGGAGCAGGCGGGCGCGGAAGGAGAGAGAGTCCCGTCGTGCTTTCGGCTTTTGGGGACGGTGATGTCTATGTGTGGCCGTCTAGTCTGGCGTTCGCTAGTGCACTGCCAACTATTGACTCGCCGTACCCTAGTGTCTTGTGTGCCCCTGTCGCTATTTTACGCGGCGCACGGCGGCAGCACTATTGCGATTCGTATGCACCGGAAAACCCGAACTGCATACATCGGGCGCACTAATAGTGCCTTCCTTTACTGGCCTTCTGTAAAGCGTGTCGCGTGCATCACACAGGACAACTACCGCCGTTGTTCCTTTGCGCGCGACCAAGAGAGAACCAACGATGCCACTCGTTGTGTTCGTTTGCACACTCCGTTTGCAACAAAAAGAAAACAGTCCGGAGGATGAAATCACATCCTTCTCTGCACCGTTGTCGTGCTTCCCTAGAATGGTGGAATGCGTTTTATGCTGCCAGTGTGATGGTTCCGCGGCCCATGATTCCCGTTCGGTTTCTGGTGCTGATTTTGCAACACACCATCATCCCCCAAAACAGGGACAAACACCCTTCGGATGGCACACTCTTTTTCCGTTTTGGGCCTTTCCGTTTTGTTCGGTTCGGGATTTTTCGTTCGTTTTTCCACCTCCCAAAACCCTAACCCCGGCCATTTCTTCTAGCCCTTTAACCCGCCGGCGCAGTGCATAAACTGGTGCCTCAGACGGGAAAACTTCACACCAAACAGAGAGAGAGAGCGAGAGACACGGAAAAACAGGGAGTGTGTGAAACGGAATGAGAGTGAGTGCAGACGTGCTTGGGTAGTAAACAAAGGGTGGTAGAGAGAACAAAAAATCGACCCCCTCACACACACGCACACAACCAGCCGGTGCACTATTTCCGAACGGCAATCTCCCTGGAAGCTACCGGATGTTGTTTATTTACCATCGCGACTGAGTAAATCGATAACGATACCAGGCGTTGTTTTGATAGACACACGCACACACCCACTTTGACTGGGTGGCGCAGCCATCCCCTCTCTCTAATTGCAAATATTTGCAACGCTTTTAATATTAGTTCATACGTGATAAGTTGAGTGACGAACGCATGTCACGTTAATTCAATTTAAATTTTGGTGTCCGCTTCATTGAAGGATTTGCCTTGCCGCCTAACCTAACCAGCCTGCTGAGTTAAGCACTAACGCAAACAAAAATGCATTAAAATGCAATAATTTTCCCTTCTAATAGCAACAACAACCAAAAAATACGTACAAAGGCGCCCCCGTGTTCCCATTTCCTTGTTTTTTTTTCTGTTTTACCCGGCAGACCCGGAATTGCCAATGCACAAGAGCTTTTCTTCTGCGCAAACGCATTCCTGTGTGTTGCTACCTTCCATTTGTTCCCCCTCTGGTCGACAAAACACATCGCCGGGAAAGCTCCCTAGTACATTCGGGATGCATTTGCAGTCGAGTCGTCGTCGGGGCGGGCGGGAACACGCAGCAGGAGATGAGTGTGGCTGGACCTTCCCAGACAGGAAGGCGAGAGACAACGGCTCTACTGGTCGGCTAGATCTGGAGCATTCTACGAAGCGTTGCATTCCCCCCGCCACTTCTCTGGCCTTTACCGGCCGCTTCCCCTCGTTAGTTGCTGGTTGCAGCAAATGTGCAATACTAGCGACAGCGCTAACTGCACACTCCGACTGGCAGTGCACATCAGACACGACCAGACAATGGGCAGCGACCACAGACACCGCCACAGTATGGGATGCGCGGGAACAGAACCCAATCCATCGCACAAAAAACAAAACGACACACGAACGCTAGAGAGTATATACACGCATAAAATGTGCATCTCTCGCTCACTGTCGTTGTCTGCTGAAGGTGTGTGTACAGAGGTACTTATCCCTAATAAGCCGACGACATGCATTAATGTAACAAATTTGTTATTTCCGAGTTCGCTAGTGTAAACCACTCCTTGTGCCCCTATGATATCCCTAATTAACTTCACCAAACGTTCGCTATAAGTAAGTAAAGCTTTTTCGACCATTTGTTTTGTTGTAAATTAGGTCTGAGAATATATTGTTTGTTTTATTGCGCTACAAAATAATACTACAATTTGACTACGCATCGTTTGTACTGCCGAGGTAGTTAATCATCGTATAATAGTACCAGCCTTTCATTTACACTATAATAGACATTTTGCCATCACGAAGAGGACTTGTGAAACTTGATTCTAATGTAAAAACTTCACTGCAAACGATCATTCTCTCGCTAAAATGGAATCATGTAAGCAAGGGGAAGCGCTCCTGTCGATTAAAGTTTTAATTCTGTTGTCCTATTGCTACTTCATCTTTGCGTTTCATGATACTCACGCACTCATAGTTTACCGTGCGAGGAACACGTACAGTGGTAAATTGTTGCCTGCTAAATTTACCGAACAGTGAATTAAAGTAAATGAATATTTTTTATCACACCACGAAAAAGCCGTGTGAAACGTTAAATACTTATTAGCTACATTCTGATGGGTTCTTTTTTGTTGCTCATTATACGTCGAGTTTGCACTTCGCTGTACAAGCTCAACATTAAATCTCTTATTTCCAGTCAAATCGGAAAAACTAATAAAAAAAAAGGTGGATAAAGAGAAAGTTTTACATTATCCAGCAAATGGATGGAAATATGCATAACAAGATGCAGTGACAAATTCAAGCTAGTTTGAAACGTTTAAATTACTTGCTTTTCCATTTCCTTGCATTCTTTTTCTTCTTTTCCCTGTGAGGTGTGGCCTGCAATTCAACACACCCAAACAAGCCAGATCCTGCCGGTGACGACTAGGGTGGTTACCAGTAAAGCGTAACAATTCAACGCATATACGACACGCTTCATCACACGCGTAAGTGGCCTTTGGTTTGAGACAAATAAAACTGCACCTTTGCCTTCATTCTTCATCTAATAAAATCTTCACTAACCATTCTACTTTACTAAGTCTCATTCATTTCGTCACATGTCTCCATGTGCGGTTCCCTGCGATTGCACAACTTTCGTTGTAGATGTTGTTTTATATCCCTCTCTGTCTGTTTGTTTTCTTCTTCCGGTTCACTCCTGTTCACTGTCTGTTTCATCTTCATCGTCACAGTTCTGTCCCGAGCCAGGTAGCAATGCATCGGTAACATTCGATCGGCCGGACGTAACCGCATCCCCGGCGAACAACCCTTCCGACTGGTCGCCTTCATAGGCTCTACTGCCGGATGGTTCCTTGCTGGAAGCCGTGCCCTTATCGATTACCACCACCGGCTACAGAGGATACGGTGCAGGTTGTTTATTTCGCCATGTTTTTGGGGGTTTTTTTGCGATGCAAATGGAACAAGAAAAAGGGTCCATCCACCCCGGAACACCCCATGCATTGTACATATGGAAATTGGTAAACGTAAGGAAAAATAAAGGAAAAAAGAAACATAAGAATAATGCGTGGAAAACATTAAAAAAACACACATACAAATTCAATTGACTAACAAACGACACTGGCACATCAAACGAACGAAAGACAACGCGTCACGGTTGACTGGGACAACTGAGGCAATCATTGACTCGTCGTTCTTTACCTTTAACCCTCGCTGTAGCATATTTCCGGTACGTACCTTAACGTTATTGTTGTTTTGGCAGCATGTAGCTTTGATACAACTACTCTCATCCGTTGTGGGACAGTCTAGGGCGCAGCAGTCCTGAGTTGCACTACCATTCAAGCTGTTCGAAAATCCGTCCGAACCTGCACGCGACATCACGAACGAAAGAAACGGAAGCAACAAAAAAATACATTTTACAATCTCCTCTATGGAAAACAATTCCCTCTTCTGCCCCCGTTGCTTCCCCTTCATATGATAATACCTGAATAGCTATTGAGTGCCTCGATCTCAACAAACTCCGGTTGTATCGTGGTCGAATGGATGCCTTCATTATGGAAGAACTCTTTCACACGTTCGGCAATCTTCATGTATTCGGACAAGTTGCGACAGCGAATGTGTGCCGATGCAATGATCCGATCACCGGCCAACTGCCACACGTGGAATTCGTGTACCGCCAGCACACCGTCCACCTTCTCCAACAAACGACGCTGGATCGCGTCTACCTGTATATGGGTCGGGACTGTCTGTAGCAGTATCAGCGCTGATTCACGCAGCAAAGGCCACACGGAGTTGAGAATGAGCGCCACAAGCAGAACCGACAGAGCCGGGTCCATGTACAATTTGTATTTCCAATCGGTAAATTTAACAATCTGCAATTGGAAAGTATAGTAGAGAATTGTGAGTGAGCGTCATTTGCATTTTTTACAACTGTCGCATGTCGCGTTCTTACCACTGCGCTGATGATCACCACTACACTGCCGAGTGCGTCGCTCAGCACGTGCAGGAAAGCTCCTCGCATGTTCATCTGTGAGGAATCGTGCGAATGTCCATGGTGGGAAGGTTTTTTCGCCGTCGTACCATTCTATGCAAGGGAAAAGAAGCAAAAAAGTATATATTGAAAGCACATTACAGCTAACATCACGATCAATCAACATTGTAGCTCTACCTCATGGCAAATATAACACATTGTAGCAGCAGTAATGTGCACATACAAAGCAAATGTTTCGTTCTTTCGACTATTCGTAGCAGTTATCGATTGAGTGAACGTTAAGAGTGATTGATTGTGTGTCTAGAATGTACCGCTGCACATTTAACTAGCGCACTTAACTGCCGATGACCGGTAAAGGAACGGTGCTTTCAATTTTGTATTAGAGGCGTATTTGCCTGTCATTACAAAAAAGTTGACTGTTAAATATAGCAACAACAAAAAAAACCTCTCACTCGCAACCTATTACAGTGTCATGCATGTTCGAACCACTTTCGATCGTGCCGATAGAACGAATAACTGCTCACCGGGGCATTAAGCTTTACCTGCTGATACATGAATGATTTGTCTTCGTTGTCGTCCGCATTACTGCCCAGATTGCTTATCTGCTTTGTCTGTGGCAGCCCGTGCGAATGTCCAATGTGTCCTGAACCGTGCTCTGGGAGGGGAGAAAGAAAATGGAAATGCGTTATCGATCTGTGGCGGAACCATTCAATTTCCACAAGCCTTCGCTTTCCCACAAACTCACTGTGCAATAGGCAAAGTCCAAGCAGATTCACCAAAAGTCCGATCACACCGACCGCGATCAGCAGCTCCGGTTCGTGGATATGTTCCACCTCGATGAATCTGCAAGAGTGAAATTTGAAATAATAATTAGTGCTATCATTAGGAATCACCAATACAGAAAAATAATCCATTCACTTACCTCTTGCACGCCTCGATAGTAATACTGAAGCAGAGTGCCACTAGAAATACTGCATTCACCAACGCCCCGAGCACTTCCGCTCGTGCCCAACCGAACGTGTTTTTCGACCACTTTTTGGGCGACATCTGCGAAGAAGAGAGGGAAGCAAACCCCGGCTGATCATAACGGATTGTATCGACGTTACACGCACCTACCTTAATCGACAGGAAGGAAATAACAAGCGCCGCTATGTCACCCAACATGTGAAAACTGTCGGCCACCAGGGCCATCGAGTTCGTCAGATAGCCGACGACAATTTCGACAAAGAAGAAAAACACCGTCAACGACATCACCGTCAGCAGGCGACACTTTTTCCCGCTGAATTTGGCCATTGTGTTGTGCTGCTGATCTGTTTTGTCGTTTGTCCAAAAACTGATAAACTTATCACCGGGAAAACTTTACTGTTCCAACGTTGCAACGGATTTTTCTCCCCGGATCGTTATGAGGTACTTTATTGTGCGTGTGTGCTGGAGTATTGGTGTGTATGTGGTGTGATCGCCGTTTGGAATAGCCGGCGTCGTCGTCAAGCGTTACACGATCGGTGGCAGCATTGGGTTGGGTTGATGATCGAGTTAGTTCCTACGATAACATTGAAGTAGAAAATAGAACCAATTAGTATTATTTGCTTTCAATTTAATATACACATAAGCAAGGGAATGTTGTGTATAATCAATGCCAACAGTTCGTTACTACTGGACTGTTGATACATTTGCTGAATCGTCTTCCATATATATCCCTCTCACTATTCCAGTAACATACATTTTATACTATTTTATATAAAGTTTTCTTTACATGACGAACGTATCATATCTTCTCCCAGCATGTCGGGTTTATTGTATGGGTAGGCAATTAGTAAGTATTAAATACAAAATACACCACTAATTGCTCATGATTGCGGAGTACACGCACAGTCCCATTAGCGATCGGTGCAGACGATCTTGATCCAACATTGTTCGACGCACCCGCATAGCACAATGAATCATCTTTATATGCGTAACGTGTTACCTCTTTGTTTAAACATTCGCATAGCAGAGAAGGATGTCTTCTATGGCGCCTGGAGAATTCAAACTGTTTTCATATTATTGCCATTTTACCGAAACATTAAACGATCCATGCCAATCTTGAATAATCAATAGAAATTACTTTGTCTCACACTTAGTCTTCGCACACCACCAAACCTGGAGCCATGCGTTGTAATGAACAGTCCACAAAAATGTCATTTAATATTCTTGTGCGTATAAAAATCAAAATCGACCAACTTTCTCAACAATAACAACAAAAAACCTTGTCTTCCGATAGGTATTTTGTTGTTTTCGCCGACGCAGATCTCGAGACTCGCTTCGAATGCGAATGGTGACCCGCATAAATGTGATGGCACAAAAGGAGCTCAAGGTTTAAGCGCGACCAGCTTCGGAGAATCGTTAATGAAGACGATAATATTGTGACTATATCCACTCGCCTCTACTAGCGTAGTTGCGGTCTCATGATGTCCCTGTCTTTTACCACTGCAAACACACCTACACCTAATGTGTACACACAAAAAGTAAGTCAGCTCCGAGCCATGGAAAAGATAAACTGGAGTTCCAAAAAGAAAAAAGTGTATTATCTAAAAAGTTCAACCACAAACGCAATTCTTCATTTTAACTATTTGCACACGTTAATTTGACACTCCCAACGGCACGATTACAGTTAAAAACGCGACACTGAAATTGCTAATCCCTCCGCGGGATTGCTATTATGGCGAACGATCTTACGTAATTTAATATTATGAATTTCGGGAACATGGTGGATGTCTACACAATATCCTACACTAATTGGCTAACAATGCGTAGTAAACGCGCCCTTGAAATGATTTCCTTCATTTAAGAGATATCTGTCCATTTATCCTAAAGTGATCTGATGATGATGATTTCAGTCCTAAAGTGATCTGATAATCGCATATTAGACATTTAATCTTCAACATTCCTAAACCACGTCTAGCTCTCTTTCGACTGGAGAGAAACACACACATTCGAGCTTAAAATCGCTTAATTAATCAATGACACTCATCACCTATTTAAACTGGAAAATGGTGTTTTCATCCATTCCCTTACCCAGCGATCAATTCGATCTGCTCTTCTTCTTGACGTGGCGATACCCTACTAGGTCGTGTATCTGCCATTCCTGGCATACTAGACTTATTTTACCTCTTAGTCGGATAAGTCCTTGCTACGGGGTTTTTTTAAACCGATTGATATTTTGGCACCGGTCCTATCGTGTGAAGACTGACGCTGTTACCACCGGGCTGGCTGCCCGGCATTTCGCTGTTGTAGTACACAATTACTCATACAAATATTGATCACTTGATTGTGTACCTTTTGGCGTGTGAAGACTAAGTCCTAGTGCACTTAATACATAGTATATGTAGCGAATTATTTCTATTAAACAGTCTTATCTTCCAATTTCGCACATGCCGTAAATCGATTATTACGCTGGACGCCGTACATTGTAAACAAACTGATGATTTGTCAATTGTTAATCTGCCGAACCGGGACTCATCAGATAAATTTCACATTTTTCGCTTTTGGGAATATTTGTTACATCCGTATCAGCAATTGCCGAAGCACGTCGTCGAAAAACTTTGGATTAGATAGAGCAAGCTTGTTGCAATCTATTGAACACAAGACAAGATGGTCTTGTTTCCAATGTCTCCTCTCTTTGGCGTTATGCACACAACCGCACACGTTCGGTTAATTTATCAACACTGAGAACATGATGACGACAATCAGTTAATCGATCGTAAATTGGACATTGTTGGATATTTCTCATTGGAGCAAAGCGAAACCGAGTGCTTCCTGGATTCGGGTTAGTTGCGTTAAATTACGTAAGTTGTTCTATCGTTTACAGAGTGTAACTTTCAAACAAAAACCACCCGGGATATAAATAAGAGCATTTCTAATAATTTAATATCCCAGCTCTCAGACACATAAGTCGAGAAAACATAAAACTTACAACGAAAATTAAATTCGGAGTGTGATTTATATAAGTACCTCACTAGCGAACTTCTTCTACCAGGTTCCACACACATTTGGCTATTGGTAATAGTACGAAGAATACACCCTGCAACGTTCATCCATCCGGTGGCCTCGTTATTTTGCCAAAAAAAAAGAACAAATTGAAAGACGAAACTTTGTTTTTTTTTTCTATCTAACCAGCAGAACCTGTTCCAGAACGACAGCGGTTGGAATGTTGGATGGACACAAAAAAGCCCGTACTACCGACACACGGTGGCGAACAAAGCAGACAAGACAAAGCTGAGCAAGGGAGAGATTATGATGGTGGTGATGCTGCTCCTAAGAAATCACGAATAGCAAATATCTTAAGGCACGCGGCAAACACAAAGGGCCAGCCGTTTTTGAACGACGTTTCGCTAGCGTTAGTACCATCTCGCCAGATTAAATACTGTACAAAGCACTTGGGATGATGTCGGAGACTGAACTCCGTCAGTAGCGGTGAGAAAAGAAAAGAAAGCAAGGTTCTTGGAGCAAGAGCAAGAGATCCCACGTACATGGATGTTTGAATGGAAACTTTTGGGGGGCAAACGTAGCATTCTTGGTGAAGTTCTGTTCACACCAAAGGTTGTTCCAGTTCAATGCTCCAAATTTTGGGCAAACCTTGGTTTGGGCAATTAGTTAACATTAACATTTTATGTGATCTAAACATTAATGGGCAAGAACAAAACGAAAATCCTTGGGAAGCTCCCCAATGAGAAAAGGCATCTACTTGGCACACTGCAAAGAGCCTCCGGGATACAAACTGAGAGAAACGTCACTCAAATACTTCCGTTCATAAATCAATAATATACCGACAAACGAACCCTCGACCGGTTCGATAAACTATTTCGCATACGGTTAGCAATAATAACTCGCTGCTCGCCGATTCACAAACAGACACGTGTTGCTCGGTAAACACACACACACACACTTTGTAAATTTATAAGCTCTGTTGACAGTATCCAATATCCCTTTCATTTTGACGTCCTGATAAGGGCTACTTTGATCGTTGCTCAAAGCACCACCCGTCGAAAAGGGGCTTGCAACTACACTTAGCTGCTGCTGGTTCATTTGCTCGTCAACCTTAGGAATTAATGAGCATGCTGGCTCTCGTTGCCATGGTTACCGCGAGCAGCGAGCGCAGAAATTGAAAGAGAGACCTATTTTCCGTGCCAGTTGTTACAAACCGTACGATGACGAATAATGCTCAAAACGGTTATGTGCAACCGCCCCCCCCTCGCCGGAAAGTGGAACACGCACAGTAAACAAAACGTTTACTGGTGTAGTTAGGGGTGGCTAGCCAGCTAGCTGTCCCTTACCAACCTCGCTAACGTTAACGCGCCTGCTTCTCGTCGCATGGTGCTGTAAAATTTGCAAACAATAGATGAGTTGCGCTATTCCAAAACACGCTCATATTTAAAGTTCTTTAAACCCGCAACATTTAAATGACAATACTTTTCGAATCCAATTGGTCCTTCCGTTCGGTCTGTTCGCTTTATGACACACAATGTTCTGTGGACCGGATCTATCATGCACGATGCAAGCAATGGTAAGATCATCTTGCAATACGTGCCCTCTCCTGTTGCTATAGACCTCGCAGGTACCTCGTGCGATTACCGTCATAGATAAGAAAGGTTCCACGTAGCGATACCCGTACGGATGAAAGAATTGGGTGCGTGAAGAGATTAACTCATTCGTCCTCTTTTGTATCTATTATGGGTGTAAACAACACTACCCAAGGTTAGTCGGCATTCCGGGTAGCATGACAATGCGTGGGCCGTCCAATGCTTATCACAGCAACATAAAATCACCTATTAAGATCTGCTGCACGTAACAGTGCGCACACACCCTCCAAAGATCCTCACCTTCGCGCAACTTTATCATGCCCGAATGGTCAACAAAAAAATCGACTTTAATTCCTGTAAAACGCTTACGCTAACTAGAATTCGCTGCATCCTTTCGCCTTCTTATTTTCGTCGCGCACCAACAACTTCTTGCCAAAAGGGAACTGATGTGCGCTAACAGCAATCAAATCTTCCTCACCTCCGCCAAACAAGGCTACGCACAAACAATTGTACAATGACTATTTAGCTTTTGGCCGTGATTAGCTGGTCCATTCGAAATTTCTAGCGCTGATATTACAATCTCCCTAAAAATATCAATTGTTGGGTTTATGTTGTTATGTGAACACATTTTGGCAATATTTGCATAACAATTTAGAAGATTGATCCAAATAGGCGGTGTTATATGTGGTACGTTGTCTTTTGTGCATAGCTGTGCTAACGGAGCAGGTGTGCTTTTTTGCTATCGAAGGTTGACCAGTTCATGTTGTGATCATGGGATTCCCCAATATTGTATCGCCGTTAGTCTTGTTTCTAATTCTTAGCTATTCCACGGAAAGCAAACCTGAAATTTGAGAACATCGATACTAGATCAGTTATCTTATTGCAGAGTTTTTTCAGCAATTTATGAATCAGTACTTTGAAAAATAAAAACGGAATGAATGAAATTAAGTTAGTACGCAAGTAGAACAATAACCATTACCATAAAAGAATATTACAGAATATCAACATGAAAGAGAAGAGCAGGCCGTGTGCAACTAAGTGCGCACAGTTGGTAGTGAATTTCCATCCGAGTAATGAGTTTTCCCGGATAAAGCGTTTCCTTTTGCTGCTATGATACCAAGAGCAAACACAAAGAGAGATTTGTGACTCCCGAATACTCTCTTTCATTTTTGCGGGACAAACCCGAATCCACTTGCAATCGGTTGGTATTCCTTAATTTTTAACCGATGTTATTGCTTCATTAAAATTCGTACGTTCGACGGTCAAAACGTACGATTGCTGCGATGTTCAGTTGCCGCAGCCTAGGGGCTTGTTTGTTGTGTGCTTCATCATCAACATTAACTTGAACAGCAGCTGACGTAAGAGAATTCTCTTCGTTGGGGTTGCCCCAATGGTTCGCGACGGCCGTATGAATTTCCGTTCCTACTTCTGACTCCTAGAGCCATTGGGTAGAAGGCCTCCGACGAAGTCCACGATTACGGATCTAGTCTTTTTTATGACACCATCAGCTCGGTATGCTAGAGAGACGCGTGAACACGCTTTATTTTCTGCGTTGCTTTGCTTTGCGCCCTCTCTTTGCTTTTGCTTTGTTTCTTTTCCGGCTGGTACCGAGTGCAAAATTGTTTCTAGCACTAGTACGGGACGGGTGTGAAAACGCCAAACCAAAGAAAGGTTGGTACACGAGCGAGCGCGACAAAGAGCACTGGCTGTGTGTTCGCGTTCCGCATCTTCTAGCAATTCCACCATCATCTGCATTTTCACCCGATTAGAGCGTTTGGATATCAGCAAAGAACACGGGTGCTTGGTGGAGACCAAAATATGCGAAGCCGTAATAAAAGGCAGACCTGCTGAGTGGGGTAAGGAGGATGATGGGACACGATGGACGCGTTTTTGTGACCGAACGTCCCAGATAGAAGCTAGATCCATTCAGCATATCGGGATCAATCATGGATACAATAGGGAAGAGATGATGAGATTCTTACAAACGATTTTTCACGCACCAAGAAGTGTTTGTACACACGGCTTACCCGTTTCCACAGACTAACTTGTTTCCCTGTCGACTTTAACAACGTTGTTAAATCCTTGGCCTGCTTAGGTATCTCGATGCCAAGGACAGCCCTATCCCAAAAACAATCGTTTTCTAATCGTCTATCGAAGACACCGTGTCCTAGAGCAATCGAGAAATTTCCTCACTGACCTACAAGTTCAACGTGGTAGAGTGGCTGGAATTGCTCAAGATATTAGGGCCGCGAATAATGTGCCCAATTAATGACGCACCTCTTTCGTTGATTGGTCACCGTTTCCGCAAACGCGTAGAACACTATTTGGCCACTGTTGGTGCACGTTGTAATGCGTAAGGAATAACGTAGTACTTGTGTACTCTATCGATATGCCTTACGGCCCTGCAAGCACTGTGTGCTCGTTAATATGCAACCCGTTAAAGACACCCGCGAAAATCCACGCCAACACCACCACTCTCGGACTTTTGTACCGCTCGTCTACACTACGTTTTTCTTCCTGCCAGCACTACAGCTGTCCTGAATTTCACCACACACACGGGGCGCCTTTTTCCGCCAAAGGAACCTGTTTCACTGCAGTAGAGGCAGATTCTAACCCGTACGAGATAGCCACAACCACCCTCAAAAGCCACCCCGAGAGCGAAAGACCCGTGCGTGTCGAGAATTCGACGAAAACTGTGCCGATTGTTCTTGTGGTTGCTTTTCTCAACTGTTTGACAATTGATAAGAAACAACACACTTTTGCACACGCGCGCGCACACGCAGGTTAACTTTCTTTGTGGTTCTTGTTGCAAACGGCTTGGGGAGGCTCATGTACGCACCTTTAGCTTGGCTGACGATAACTCACTTTGGTTGCAAATGATTGCAGAAAACTTGTACCCGACCGACCCGCTCGGTTATGAATAATGCAATTTTCATCGAAACAAACGTTGTTTTCCTCACGAGCGCAGTCGAGATGAAGCCTTTGACAGCAGCGCTTTGTTTACAATGCGTGGTTGACGATGTTCACCGATCCAGCTCGGTTTGTTGCCTTTTCACTGGTGGTTTACAAATTTAAATTTGAATTGAAAAGGGGCAGAGTAACTTTTATTTAATCATTTAATCATACCTCTACGACGTGTTGTTCCCGAAAGTGGATTTTCAGATAATTCACCACAACTTCAACACAACTCAAGTCCTCATTCGTACGATTTCTGCATTGGCTAAGCGCACGATACGGTTGAAATCAGTTTTGGTGTACGAACGCCAGAAATTTGACCTCGACCAAATTAATGCTGAGTAATTTGGGCTTTGCACACCGTGAAATAATCTAGCTATTGCACGTCCCGTAAAGTTATTTTCCGGATAGCGACAGATTGTCGTGCGAATGTCCGCTATCAGCTGCTCGTCCGTTGTATCGTCCGGCTGGTGTAGAAAAGACACAAAAAAAGCATTCGTTCTCACAATTTAGCGAACAACATGGTCAAAAAGGTTACATTAGCTGATGATACTTACCTCCGGGATGATTTCTATATTTTCCTTGCTAATATCAGTCGTAAAATATCTCCTCACGATCGTTTTCAACTTCTCCGACGGTCCGGTGGGACAATCCACTCTACTTATTGGACCGATAGTGTTAAAACATACCGAGTTTAATGCTTCCGAAATGTACTGAAGTTGAGCTAGCTGAGTACGCTCCTGTCGGGTAACACGTTCGTAAAGCCCATCTAGTGCGTGGTCCAATTCTTCGTCCGTTAAATCGCCAGGAGCACGAATTCGAAATCCGAGATCAAAGAACACCACCGATAATGGTGATCGTTTGCGAATATTGTTTACTGCAAGCAAAATTGAGAATAAAAAATTCGTCTTCCAGAAGATAAACAGTCCGTCCATTAATACCTGTAGTCCATTCCAGATTCTTCAACTGATATTTGACCACTCCGCTGTCCCAACCGATGGCGGATGCTACATCAATGACTGGAAACTCAATAACAGTTGAGGTGGCATGCGAAATGCCACGTTTCAGATCGAGCGCAAATGCCAACGCCAGGGGGGCACATTCTTTCGCCGCCTGGCGCAATGATCGTGCACCACCATACGACATTACCTTGCACATGGTGTAGGCCGGACTGAGTGCCTTTATGTAGCGTTGATCATCCAGCTCCAGGTAGCACAGAAAGGTCGCAATGTTTTCTTCTGGGATATCTAACTGCTGCACGGTAGCTTCTGTTGAAAAGCATATTTCGTGCCCCGGGCACAAACGTTTCCGAGGAACAGCTGGCATTGTCCCATCGTTCGGCGTAATCTCTTCGAAGCTTGCGTCCCAATCGATACCGTTAACTGCCTTCAACTCCTCATGCAAATCTTGGGCAAGGTGTCTGTAAAGATAACAAAATCATGGAAGTAGCTGATCTTTGTAAGCCGAACCGAAGTACCACCAACTTATTCTTGAGTATCTTTGCACATGCGCACGGTACGAAGATTTTTTGCAGCAGCTTCCTGATCACGTGGCGATCGATAGAGTTCGCGTAAATGAATCGGCGCAGCTCGTTTCGATCGTTGCCCTTACTGTCGAGAAACAGATGGCAGTGGGATAGCAATCCGTCGCGTCCAGCACGACCCACCTCTTGCACGTAGCTTTCAAAGTTTTTCGGCATGTTGTAGTGAATGATGGCACGAATGTCCGCCTTGTTAATACCCATACCGAACGCGATCGTGGCCACAACTATTCGCAGCTCCCCGCTCATGAATGCGTTCTGTATCGTGCGACGGCGCGATGCTGCCATGCCGGCATGATACGGTTCGGCGACGTAGTTTAACCGCTTGCGCTTGTGCGCGTTTGCTTCGGCCGCAGCGCGGGCTGCATCCTGGAAGCAGGTGCGTACGAACGATGCCACCCGTTCGCAGTCATCTCGCCGCGTGCAATACACAATGATTGATTGAAGTGAATTAAATCGTTCCGATTGAAGCAGTTCTACCAGCGCCACATCGCGATTAGCGTCACGTGAAACAGTCAGCAGCAGATTGTCGGGAAGTGGTATATCGCTAATTATTCCCCGCAGTCCGTCCGGTATCGAAAGATGAGAAACGATACTTTGTCTGGAAAGAAAGTCACGATCTCATGTTGCATTTTCTTATTCCACCCGGCACGTCGTTTCTCTACTTGCCTCGTTTGAACGGTGGCCGTTGCGGTAAGCCCTAAAATCGTTTTAACGCCAAGCTTTTCTTTTAAAACCTGACGAAAATAATATTGCATTAAAGATGGATTGTAAAGGATACGTTTTCTCGCGAGTTTCACCCACCTTGCAAATCATCAAATAGCTGGGACGAAAATTGTGACTCCACTGGGACACACAGTGAGCTTCATCGATACAGGCAAACGCTATCGGCGGAAGCTGCCGCAGCAACGAACCGAAACCAGTCGATTTCTCACCCGATACGACCGCTTCCGGAGAGATCAGAAGAATGTCTACTTCGCCGGCGCTTATCGCTTGCATCGTTTGTTCACGGATCCTAAAGCACAAACACGCATATATAAGAAACAATCGCCTAGGAGTAATATTTCGTCACATTCGCATACTTAGGCGTCTGATTTGTGTGTAGACAGTGAGCATTGAGAAAATCGGGCATTCCGTGCACCTGATCCTCCATCAGGGACACGAGTGGAGATATCACCAGCGTAATGCAGTTGCGCTTTCGACGATAAAGGTACGCTGGAAGTTGGTAGCAAAGCGATTTACCCGCTCCTGTGCTGAGCGTCACAAGTGTGGACATTCCACAGAGCACACGCATTACGGCCCGTTCCTGACCATGGCGGAAATTTTTGTGACCAAACATGTGCAAAGCATCGAACACTTCCGAAGGCGTCAATGGGAGCTCACCGTCCGGTTGCTGACCGTAAAGCGGTTCTATCGCACCCTTGAACCCACCCGAAACGGTCGCTTCCAGAAGTTTGGATTGTTTGAGAAAATCTTCCGGTATTTTATGGCCAATATATGTCAATTTCGAAGGTTCATTCTCGGCTTGCTTAATTTTCTTTTCCTCTTCAAATTCATCTTCCAACCCTGCCGGATCTATTGGGTCTTCCTTGCCGTCCTCCTTGTGTAAGGAATCCGTCATTAGGTCTTCCTCGTCTTCCTTCCAAGTAGGATTTGCAACCGGTGGTAGGCTTTCGATACGATTCGAGTGCACCACTACTGTTTGCGATTTGGCCATTGCTTCCGCTTCTTCGAGCGTAGGGAAGGCGGAATCTTCGATCGTATCCTCGTCGTACGGGAGCAACTTGTCCTCAGCTGGTTTCTTGCATTGAAACGCCATATGACCAGAGCCACCACACTGAAAGCACATCAGTACCCCGCCATCACAACCGCGCATGTCCATGTCAGGACCGCTCAGGGCAGCGATCTTTTTGGCCTTCCATTGCGATTTTTTGTACCGGCTGTAGTTGATCGTTTTCTTGCCCTTGACGAACACTTTCTTTCGCAAGTCGACGCGAACGAAATTCTCATTCTGCTTGCCGGCTGCCAGCTTTTTGCGCAGTGCCTTATCATTGCCGCTCATCGTAGAAGCATCCAACCGACCAGAGGATCCGGCGATTGCAGAACCTCCCGTGGTACCCACAATGAAATTGTTTGCAATTTTTGCATCTCGCACCAGTTCATTAATATCGACTCGTGGAATGCTTTTCAGTCGATCAAGCCCGAACTCGGGTACGTATTCTTGGGGTTCGTCAGGGACAGCGATGTCCTCCTCCTCCAACTTGATCTTACGCTGTGCGAGTTGTTTCGGTTTTCTGCCTCGGGCGACAGGTTTGGATGAACCGGGACTCAGCTTCGGTGAAATGACCTTTGAGGTTTTAACCGTCCGCCGTACCCGTTTTGTTTGTTTCTTCGGAAGTTTCGGTTGCTTTGGTGGTGAACGTTTCTTCGGTTCATCCTCTTGCTCGGACTCATGCTCTTCATGATCCTTCTCGATCTTCTGTTCCTTATAATCGGGATCTTTATCCGCATCATCAGATGAGAATCCTTGCTCAGGCTCGGGTTCCATGCCTTCCGAAGTAGCATCTGTATAGTTGGCTACTTTTCTGGCGTTCGTGCGTTTTGGCCGAGCCCGCGGGACAACAACAGTTTTTGCTTTTTCTGTAAGCCTTTTTGCGATTTGTTTCGATTTGATTTTAGAAACCTTTTTATTAACTCCCCGTTTCTTTGTCACTTGTTTTGCCACCTCATTTTTCTCTGTCACAACCGCTTTCGGGTCCAGATTTTCTAGGTCCTTATTTTGCTTCGGGTTCACCTGTTCCGGATTACCCGAAGGTTTTGTTTCCTTTTCCACGCGTGTTTCTTCCGTGCTTCGGTTGATGGTAGTAAAGATTTTACGCTTTTTAGCAATGTGCAACATCCCGGGGGACTTTTTCGTAGATTCGTCTTCGGAGTTTTCTATTACTCCATCCGAATCCGACTGCATAACTGCATCGTACGCAGTGTATTGAACGCCGGTTTCAACTGGCAACGATTTTGGCGACGATTCCACGCCGCTTTTCTCCGTAACACTTAACGACGACATACCGAAGCTTGTCGCCGATGACAACGAGGCTAGATTTACATTTCGCAATCCAAAATTAGTGGTAGTCGTAGTACGGTCACTGTTAGCGCTAATAACAGAATTGCCACTTTCTGCTGAACCTCCTGATTGCCGATTTAGCCACCGTTCGTCGAGCTGATTAATCGGTTCGCTTACGGTAGGAACCAATGGTGGTGCAGAAAGCTTATCTTCCACTTTCGACACATTACATTCCAACTCCTTCGACTTGGCCATTAGTAGCGTTTCTAGGTCAGGAAGTACGATCTTGCTTCCATTCCCATTGAGCCCGGTTGAGCTACTTTGTGATGAAAGTCCGAGCGAATTTCGTGATACCGATTTACGGGGATTGCGTTTGGGTATTAACAAGCTGGATTGTGACTTCAGTTGGATTCCTTTAAGTGTTACCGGTTTTGGTGACGCCGCAACGTCTTCTTTTTTCGTTTTAGCGGCTATTTGAACACTTTTACGACTTTTCTCACCCTGCCAAGCGATCAAATTGTGCTGCTCGATCTTTTCGGCTTCAAAATTTGAGTCGGATCTGGTACTAGCGATCGGTTTCGTAAGCAAGCTGGTCATCGAGGAGTTTCCTTCCGACACTGCGCTATCGTTAAAAATTGTACCGGAGAGTAACGAGGCTGTAAGGTCACCTGGCTCTTGCGAAAAACTAGACTCCTGGGACATTAATGATCCGTCGAAATCGTCATCATCATCCAGCGCTTCTAGTAGGGTGTTCTTCAGAAGAGTCGTTTTCAGCTGGTAGTACATTTTGTACGAATTTTTAATCTCGCTAGGTGAATCGCGAATATCCAGCTACAAAAAAGGTACATACACACGTTTGTATTAGAGCGTATTTTAGATGGTATCTTTACCATTAACTTTTGCCATTTACCTTCGACGGAATTCGGCCATATTTTTTCTTGAACTCTTTTTCCCATTGCTTTACCCGGTACTTGCACTTTTGGTACTTTGCCCGAAATACCTGATCTTCCATTATGTTACCTCCACAAACATGAACTATTATCACGATAAGCGTAACTTTTGGCTTAAACGTTTAAGAACAAACGAATAAATTCTGGAAACGTTGCAATTTTTCCTGCTTATACAATCCGTGTGATCTGATTCCGTTTGGCGCGAAACGGCAACCAAAACAAAACAAACCAGAGAGAATTGAGAGTGCGGATTAAGCCGCGTCTACACAATACTCTCTCTCTCTCTCTTGAAACAAATGCCAAACGCACCTGAAATCGATTAATCGACTAACAATCGATTCCAAAATCCAAGCCTTTTTACAATAACAAAAGACGATTTAATAGGTGTTAAAATTGCGATTACAATTAAAAATAATAGCTTTAAATTCATAATCCATTTTCATTGAAGAAATAAACGTTTCCAACCGTTGGGTGATGTTCTTTCCACGTCAAGTCTTGAGCGTCGTAGCATAAACATCAATGGACTGCGTAGCTGTCACAACAAATATGGCTATTTAGCAGAACGCTAGCAAAATAGTGAAAATATTATCTAAAAATTCGTAAATATACGCGTTTTTAAATTTGTTTCGTGTATTACAGAACAAAGCAGGTGCTAACAGCGTGTACGGACAAGTGAATTGCACAGCCATTCCGACCCGGTGGCTTGTAAGAGAATTCACTGTAACCGTGTGTATTCCGTTTCTACTTCCCATGAATTGACCCTCTTGTTGTATGCGAAGTGTTACGACGGAAGTAGCAGGAGCACCCGAAAACCACCAACAACAAAGCGATCGAACCAGCAGGTTTTACCTTCACGGGAATCCGTGGTTTGAGAAGCTGTTGCACCGTGTTACTGTCCGTTGCATTAATTACCGTCCTGTCGTTAGTAAGCCAAACCATCACCAGCGATGATTAAACTATTCTCCCTCAAACAACAAAAGAAAGATGGTGAAGCAACACCGAAGGCCGGAGGACAGAAGAAAACTTTCACTGCTGCACAGCTGCGAATCACTAAAGGTTTGTTTGAATTGCCGATACCTGGAGACAAATGATTTAAAGCATAATACGACCATCTACGTGATTCGTTAGATATCAATGAGCTAAACCTTCCGAAGACGTGTGCCACCGAATTCCCGGACCCGGACGATTTGCTGAACTTCAAGCTTATCATCTGTCCGGATGAGGGCTTCTATAAGGGGGGTCGATTCGTGTTCAACTTTAAGGTTTGTAACCAGTCGCGTAATACTGCGGCATGTTTGTAAACAATCCGTCCGTTTTTTTTTTGTTAAGGTTGGACCAAACTACCCTCACGAACCTCCGAAGGTCAAGTGTGAAACCCAGGTCTACCATCCAAACATAGACCTTGAGGGTAACGTGTGCTTGAACATTCTACGCGAAGACTGGAAACCGGTACTAACGATTAACTCGATCGTATATGGATTGCAGTACTTGTTCTTGGTAAGTAGAAAAAAAGCTTGCAGCTCTACTGCGTAATCGGAACTGGTGCCAAAAGTTCAAACACGATCTTTGAACCCTGCATTGTGTATATGTACGGCGATATTCGCCAAAGTTGTGCTTGGATCACAGGTAGTGTTCGCTTGTACTGAATATTGTCGATGCTCGATCTTACCCTATTAGGAACCGAATCCGGAGGATCCGCTCAACCGGGAAGCTGCTGAAGTGTTGCAAACCAATCGACGCCTGTTTGAGCACAATGTTTTCAAAGCGATGCGCGGCAACTATATTGGCGCGACGTACTTCCAGCGCTGTCTCAAGTGATATATAAATTCGAAATTAACCCTTACATGTTGCGTTTATTTAATTATTCTTACGATTGGTGGGCGCTATTATATAGACTTTAATTATAATTAAAAATGCCACGAACAAGCATGGTTGCGAGTCGAAAGCCCGGAACGCGTTGGAAAGACAAACTCCCTGAATGCAAATACAGCCCTAAATAACAGAGAACCGAGATCCAGAATATTCACAGCAATAGAGACCCATTAATGCACCACATTGCAAAGATGTAGTAACAAAAAAGCAGATACAAGGAAGATGAGTTGCGTAAGGATACAACACACACATAAAAGCCGTTCGTTTGCATCAGAAGGAAGCTGCAGGTTTGGCCTTGTAGATTGTGATGAAATTTCTACCGACAGACAGTAGAGAGTGTGAGGAGTGAACTATACAGGAACTGGAGCGAGAGAAGGGAGAGCACCTTGTTTAGATAGCGAAAAGGCACAAGATGCAGCTCAAAGCAAATACACTGGGAAAACCATTCGCTGTTAATGGTAAGTAGCTTGGAAAAATCGAGAGGAAAACCGTAGAGAACACAGAATCACTCACATACGACACGTCTTATCTGTACATTATCTGTCTGGAAGTTGTGTGTGCATGCGTGCGTTTGTTCTATCGACGGTACACGTCGGAAACTGCGGACGGCGATGCTGTCCTTGCTTGCACAGCTTGGGTCAGTTGATTAAAGGCACAATTTCTTAGAGTTTCGTGAAGGATGAATGAGCATGCTCCAAAAAAAAAAAGGCGAAGTGAACCTCTACGGAGTGGTATCGTCGACAGAAGAAAAACATGGTATATAGCTGGAGTTACTCTTTAGTGATAATAACGAAGATTGTGTCCCATTCTCATACCTAGAGTTAGTGGCTAATCGTGAACGATAGTATAGAGATTCAAATTGTCTAATAAACACTTAGCAAAAGGGCAGGATGTTTCGCAATCCTCGTTATACTCTTTGAGTTGATAGTGACTGCCATTGTTGAGACACTGCTCCAAAGCGATCTTTAACATTGCCATTTGCCAATTGGTTTATCTAAATTACAAAGCAAACACACCTTACAAATACAATATTGAAAAAATATTAGAACATGAAATCCGATCGCTCCCAAATGAATGCAAATAACAGCAAACAAAAAAGCAAACAAACCTTGGCATAAACAATACATAGGATAATGAACAAAAAAACAGAAAATAAACGATGAAAACAGGAAATTAATTTATACTATCAGAGCTATTTATTATAACATCATTAGCATATAGAAATTCGATCTTAAGTTCGCATATTTATAGTAATGTTCAAGTATGATGGCCTTATCAATTTTATCTGGAACCGAATCGTCGTAAAATTGTACTCTGTTTCCATTCAGAACTGTTTTTCTTTTTTTTCCACCTCGTAACTAATATGCATAATTTTACATAAAGGACGTACAAATATCGATAAAACCACTTGTTGCGTGCGCTTGGACGTAATTCCTTCACCGAGCGATGGAAAACAATCTAGACAGGGGGGTGTTGCCAGGCCAACCTGTAGCATTGGCAACCATCGGTAACTATGTAAGCTGGTTTCACAACAACCAGCCTGCAGCTAAACGTAGTTTGTACACTAAAAATTGCACAGTCTTCTCATTGGTTGTAGGTGCTACGGATTGCAGTGCGCCAAAAAAAAAAGTTCCAATCGTCGTTGCATTCTAATCTCGCAAGATGTCTGTCGAAGAACCAACGGAAATGATGAACCTGGAGCCATCCGCAATCATTGGATTCGACGGTAGTGTAAAGAATTTGTATTTGTTGCTAAAATTAATAATTACTGATGCATTTTTTGTTGTTTTACTTTCCCCTAGGACACGTTGTGTGCGGACTTCGAGTGCATCCCGATCAGCGTCATCTAGTGTTTCCGCTGGGAAATGAAATATCAATCTACGAGTGCGCTACGAACAAGCAATCATTCTTGCGGGGCCATACGAACACCATCTCTACGCTGGACATTTCCACCAGCGGCCGGATGGTTGCGTCGGGTCAATCGAATCATATGGGCTTTCGGGCGTTTGTGATCGTGTGGGATTGGGAAACGCGGAAGGAAATCTCCCGACACGAGCTGCATCGCGTACGGGTGCAATCGTTGTGTTTTTCTTCGAACGATCAATTTCTGGTCAGTCTCGGCGGCAAGGACTGTGGGTCCATCATTGTGTGGGATATTGAGCAACGGACGGCGATTTGCGGTACGATCGCCACAAAAGAAACGACCGGCGAAGCGACAAAGGTGGCCAGCTTGAACAAGCGTTTTACGACGTTCGTCTCCGGTGGCGATCAGAATTTGCGCGTGTGGAACATTGATCGGGAGCGTAAGCGACTCACCGTGCAGGACGTGGCCGTGGGAAAGCTGCGAAGAGAATTCACCGGAATGCGTATCTCACCGAACGATGACATACTGTACGTTGGAACGATGAGCGGTGATATTGTGAAGATTAATCTCAACTGCAATCCAAACCCGAGCGATCCGTCGCAGGACAAAATGCCCGTACTGCTGGGGTGTTTCGGGAAACACAATGCTAAAAAACCACCAGGGAAAGATTGTGAAAAATATCACTACGGTGTGCGTGATTTGTTGCTACTGCCGGATGGAAAGCTTATTATCGGTGCCGGGGACGGAACGATCGATATGGTGCAGGAGCGTAATTGCAACTTTAAGAACTATCGCGGTCCAACGTGGCCTGAGCTAAAATCCGTAAGCATATCGCACTGTGTGGAGTACGATTTGAAGAAGATATCATTTAACATGCTTATTTCCCATTTTCATTTCAGCTTCAATATACGAAGATTGATGGTGTGATCACATCGCTTCAGATTCGCAATGGAAAAACCCTTTTGATTGGTACGAACGGTTGCGAGATTTACTCGCTAGAGTTGGCAAACTTTTCGTCCAGTTTGCGGCTACTTAAAACCTGTCACACGAATGCCGTCTATGATATAGCATTTCCTTAGTAAGTAGATCCATTTTACGGGGTCCGTATAACCATGGACCTTCACGATTATTTTTCCACATTTTTTGCAGCAACTTCTCGCTAGTGTTTGCTACGGCCAGCCACGAATCCATTCGTATTTGGTCTACGTCTAAAATGCAGGAACTTTTGCGCATTGTGGTGCCCAACTTTGCCTCCTCGTCGATCGTATTCAGCCGCGATGGAAAGAGCATTATTTCCGCGTGGAACGATGGTGTGATTCGTGCCTTTACACCACTGACCGGTAAGTTGATTTATGCCATACCGAATGCGCACAACAAGGGTTGCTCATCGGTGGCAGTTACTAGCAACGGTAAGATTGTGGTCAGCGGTGGCATTGAAGGGCAGGTGCGCGTATGGAAGATCGATCCGTACGTACAGAGTTTGATCGGCGTACTGAAGGAGCATTACGGTCCGATTGAATCTGTACACATCAACAACTACGACACGGAGGTGGTCTCAGCGTCACGGGATGGATCGTGCGTTATTTGGGATCTGATACGGCTCACCCGGAAGCACGTAATCTTTGCGCACACCCAATTCATTGCTGCTCAGTATTTTCCGACCGGTGTACAGATATTGACTGCCGGTTCGGATAAGCTTATCGGTTACTGGGAAGCGTACGATGGCAGTTTGGTGCGCGAGGTGGAAGGATCAAAATCGGGACCGATCAATGCGATCGACATGAATATGATGGGCGAGTACTTTGTTTCGGCCGGTACGGATCAGATTGTGCGTCTGTGGAACTATCAGCTCGGTGTGGAGGTTGCTGTTGGCATAGGACATGCAAGTGCCATCACGTCCGCACGCTACAGCCCGAACGGGAAGTTTCTGGTGACTGGTTCCAGCGATGGAGGTATCTTCGTTTGGAAAGTTCCGGAGGTGAGTGCATTTTATGTAATATTTTTCCGCTTTTCACGCGGTATCGATCTGCCCCTTTCAGCGTTTTTTTTTTGCATACAAGGGATTAATTTTAATCCATGTGATGTAACACGTTTTGTTGACGCAACACCACGGTTCTATTCACTTACCGTTTTTGCAGAAGTTCCACATTAAAATACCCGACGATATTTCGAAGCCCATCAACGACGAACAGCCTACGACTAGAGCGTTGAAGCCACCGACACCGACTACCACCGTAAATAAACCACTCAAAAGTTCATCCTCACAAGCAGCGGCTTCGCGCGATGCATCACGAAAAACGACTCCACTGTCGTCCGGTGCGCGTGTTATCAGCATACCCGGAGCAGCACGCAACAACGAGGATATTCGTGTGCATGCTTCTGGAAAGTCTAGTCGCTCGAGCCAAATTGCCGAATGTCCAGCGATCGACCCGAACGCCCAGCCGACAATCGATCCGTGCGTTGATACAGCTTCCTTAGCTGATGGTGATCCGGAGCAGTGGGAAACACGCTCGCAACATTCCACTGGAAGCCAGAATCGTCTTTCGGAACAATCACCTTTCGCGAATTCAGGAGAGAAAGGTTCCAAATGAACCTCTATTGGGGCTCAACGGAATCTTAAGGGATGAAATCGACCGAAACAAATTATGATTGTAAAAGAGTATCGTTTTTACAACAGTTTCCATGTATTTTGTAGGATTTTCGCTTTTACAAAACAAGCTTTTTTCTTGTGGTAACATTATGAATTCCACTTTTACATTGCCAGGAGATTCGTAATAAAGGTATCGATTTCCAAGCGGGCTTGTTTCAGCTCCGGCGGATCACTGTCCTTCGGTTCGTACATGTTCGCACAGTGCGCGGTACCGTCGATCAGAATGGTTGGCATATGAATGTCGTTGCTTTCCGTCAGGCCCAGCCGATGCCAGGGATCGATGTTTCCATGAACGTACAGGACATTGGTGGTAGCTGGATCAAGCCCACCGTAAATGGTGTTCGTGCGGTAGACGCCCCGTGCGAGTGATTGCGAACCAAACCGTGCCCCGTACACATCGACGCATTGGCGAATAAAGAACTCTACTGGAAAGCGATCCCCAAACACTAGGCTGACATTATTGGACGTCTGGTAGAAGCCGAATTCGTTGCACGTTTGGTAAGTCCATTGCCGTGCTAGAGTGAAAATGTACGTTCATATTATGCTGTTTTCTTACCCACTTTCAGAATAATTCTTACCTCCGGTGGCTCCAGTAGATTCCCACGAAGTATTTCTTAACTCCTGTACAGATTTATCGTACACATAATCCAGACAGGTCATGTTAGACAACTGCAACAGCATCAAGTTCACCTCTGCTAGCCGGCTGACCGGTGCCCCTATGCTCTGGTTCACCATTACGTCGCACACCTCATCGATTGTCACAGAACTATGCGGACTGTTGTCCTTGTTGTACTGCACCACATCAGCAAAATTGCTCGCAATTACCTCGAACAAGCTAGCAATGTCTAGTGGATTTGCGATCGATTTTTCAACCGGATCACACAGCTTGAATTTATCGTTCAGCGTGCGCTGTCCGATCATGTGTTTGAGCAGTGTTTCCACCTGCTGGAAAGCACTTTGTACCGCATCAACGCATTCCGTTGAGTAGCGGGCAAGCGAACGGGTGACGGTGTCGTAATACTCGGCAAAATCAATCTTAGCTAGCAACGGACCACTCGAACTGATAGATCCATGCACTAGGGTAGGATACTTTTCTCTTAGCCATGCAGCAAGAGAACCAGGATAAGAACCACCGAAAGCGATCCAACGGTTTTGATGTGGCTGCAGTTGATACTTTTCGTTCATGGCCACGATGAAATATGCCAGATCGGCGAGTGCCTGTTCCGAGGTTAGGTATGCGAGGTTGCTCGTTGAGAGATCCTCCGTCGGATGACTTTTGCCGTAGTACCGATGCTCGAGCTGGAAGCACAGGGCACCGTGCGCTTTTGCGTAATGGATCCATGCACCCTGGTGCATCCAACGTGCCGTCGCCTCACCTTCACCACCAATCATGAGAAACACGGGCGCATTGGAATCGGATGCGTTGAAGAACTCGTCGTTAACGTAGTACCTCTGCTTCCATGTCGCTGCGTTTGTAGGATCGTTGTGATCAAGTTGTTGCTCGAACCACTGATCGGGAAATGCCCGGAGCCCCGCAGTATATAACCCTGCATCCTCCTTCACACGACTCGGCGCATCGGTTTGAAACATTTTGCCACGCCAAAATCTACGCAACCCATAAACTCCGCCATCTCCGGACAATAGGATGACGTATAGGAGAACTAAATTGATAAAGGATTTGTTAGCCATTTTGCAAATGGTTTGAGCAGCATACACGGGATGCTGTATGGCACTGGACAAAGTTAGTGAAATGGGAACACGTTAGAAATGCACTGACGTAAAGAGAGAATCGGTTGACCGGATTCCATGTGCTTCGAATAACAACTGCAAGTTGTTCTGTCCGCCAAGCGCTGTTTTAAACAAATCCCTACGCTGATAACTATTATCAATTTTCTCTTTCTCTCTCACATTGACCCTGCGCTGCTACCGCGACCAACAGGCTAATCGAATTTGTACGCGACCGACCAGCCCTTGCAGTTTGTTGCCCTTTGCTTCCTATTTGTCCCCTCGTTATGCCTAGAATGGGAAGATATACAGGCAGTCCCCGAGATACGCTTTTATAGCGGACCGCTATAACCCGGGAAAAATCCGCGTATCTCGAATTTCCGCGTAAGTCGAATCCTTCCACAGCGTCGACTTTCTTCTCTGCATTTAATTTATGCAGCGAATCAGGCGATTTTTAGAAAGATTACATTAAAATAAGTTAAAAACAAATGTTTTATGTGACATAAAAGGTATTTTCGACCAATTTTTCACCATTTTGCTTAAATGTTGTGCTATAAACTAGCTCAGCTGTTTCCGAAGTCGGCGTATAAGAGGAACCGCGTACCCCGGGGACTGCCTGTATTCTTGTGGGAGGACAGCTTTTTTAGATAACGTAACGATAACGAATTACCGAATGATTTATTTTTTTACTTTTTCTGATATTCTAAGTTCAGAGTCTTTAACTAGCCTGTGTATAAGAAACAATAAAAAAGCAATAAACTGTGGATTACTTACAACTATATTAACGATTTCAAAAAGGGCTCGTTCAATTATTACGTAACGCAAAAACTATCAATTCTCGACCCCCTCCCCCCTATTGTAACAATACGTAACACTGGACGCAACCCCTCCATTAATTACGTAACATTTCGTTGACCCACCCCTCCACCCCTTGTTTAAAAAAATTACATTTTCTTAAGTAATCTATATAATTCCAACGTATTTCGACATACAAACAAAACGTACGAAACGATAAAAACAAACTGATTACTCAGGCCAGGTTGACTTGCTTGATCGTTGCTAATAATTTGAAGCGATTTTTGAAACATTTTTCAATCTATACAGCTACGATTATGCATATTTTCAGGCTGTCCGTATCTTTCACCAAATTAATTTGTATCATTGTATCATGTACCAAGTTAACTAATCCAAGGCTGGATAGATTCTGTATAAAGATATCAATTTCTGGAAAACGCTTCGAATACAAGTCCTCAATCTGCTCAAATTCCAAACGTAGGACTATAACTACATTTGTTGGTGAAGTAGATTTAATGAATAATTTTCAATTGAACGAAGCTGGGAGTATATAGAACTTATATCGCTCTAGTACTCACATACGTCTCTGAGACAAGGACTTTGTCCAATACTGACGAAACCCTCTAAGCCGCGTTCGAGAGGAAGACGATCAGAAGGATTTTTGGCCCCCTGTGTGTGTGGAAGGACATTGAAGGAGCCGCTACGGCGAGCTTACTGTCGTACAGTGGATTAGACTCGCCAGGCTCCGATGGGATGGTCACGTCATGAAAATCATACCGAACGATGCAGCCCGTAAAGTCCTTATAGGTCGTCCACATAGACAAAGAAGGCGTAGTATGCCCAAATTAAGATGCAGTTATTGCGTTGATGCGTCCACCAGAAATGCCGTGGTAATGGATTGGCAGTAGACGGCGCACGACCGTGGGCGGTTTAGAGGGCTTCTGCAGCTGACCGAGAAGCGCCGGAAAATTGAAAACTCAAACCCATTTTTATCATGGAACATCAGAAATTTAGAATGTCAATAAACAAATTAATTTGGTTAGGAAAAAATGGTTAAATTGAATTGATAAGCATCGTAAAATTCAGTACCATCAAAATCAACTATTTTAGCTGGAATGCTATCTTCAAACACGGACATATGAGCTCCCATGATGTTGCCACACGTTCTAATTGTTGAAAGTTGATCATTGTACCGTGCATAAGCGTACTAGCACTGAATAATTTTGAATAATGAACTGATGCATAATTAATGATTGCATGAAGTTCTTTAGTGGATTACTTTGATGCATAATTCTGAGACAGGTCAGAGCTCAAGTTAATAGTAAGTTTGATGAGTCGACGATCCTTGCAATGTGACAATGGATGCAAACTGGATCCACTACTACACATCGGAATTCAAAATCACCATTTAAGTGGACACCAGAAGTAATCTATGGGTTGGTATCAGAAGATACCAAGAAAATTTGACCTTTAAACAATCGACAAGTAGATAGATAACATGGAATCGATATAAAAATCCCTTAAATAAGCAAATTTTTCATACAGAGCATATGAAGCGGAAAACTAAGTATAATCTTATTATATACTTATTATTATTACTTATTATATATTATACTTATTATTAATCTTACGTAACATAAATACCCCCCCCCCCCCCCCCCCCCCCCCTATCAGCGTTATTTAATATTTGAATGAGTCCAAATGTATTTTTACTGGACAAATTGGCAGCAGATTTTTAAAATTTAATACAAAAGTGTTGGATGCCCGCACGGAAGAACGAAAGAGAAGATCAAACGAAAGTAAAATGACCTGCAAGTGAGAAAGAGAGAAAGAAAAGCTTTCGTCGTTGACAATCGCCTACCATCGCCAAAGCAACGAAACGTCCAGTACTACCTTTCCCTATATACCTTTCGGTCAGATGCTTGACGTTTCATCGACTTTGGTAGAAAGAGAGTACCACAGCTTGCAGATGGTACGGCTGGACCATAGGAACAAGGGAGAAAGATAGCTATTCCCCGCAGTTCTCTAGTCCGAGCTCGACGCGCACATATGCCAATGGCAATTGAGAGTGGCTTAAAAAAGTCCGTACAATATAAAATTGGAAAAGATTCCCCATTCCAAGGCAAACCTGTGTGTAATCGTCGTGTTTTTCGTGCGTGCGTGCATAGAGTAATTGGTGTTCACAAAAAACGGAACGGGAAAGTAAGGCAGCGTGTGTAAAATAGTGTTCCGCTGCGCACACACCCTTGCCCGTTTGCTTCTGGACTGGAGTAACACTGCAAGGGCGAAACCCCGTTGCGCGACCATTATTCATCATCCGTTCACGCATCCCACGGTTTGATAAGGGTGATCCACAGGAGAAGCTACCATCCCGACGAGGTACGGCTATCACGGCGGACATGGTGTCTGTCGTGTGTGGTTTGGAAAAATATAACCGAACGCGCATATCAAATCTTGTGATCTCTAAACTCATTCCAGAATCCAGCAACCCCGCTAGCTATATATTTTGCGAAGCATAAGTCATCGGCGCGTTATCATCCGCAAACACGACGAGAAACAAACCGAGCGCAGAGGGCGGTTGTGCGCCCGAAAGTGGAAAGTCGTTGCAATCGCACACACAAACACTCGTCCGCTGTTCGGTTGGAGAAGAACACCAACGGTTTACAATACAACACCACGGGTGCGCGCTCGGTGTCGTCATCTCCGTCGTCGAAGACGTCGAGAAAAAGTGTAGCTGGACGTACGGAACCAAACCCCGCCACACATAGCCACACGGCGAGTCTCTGTGATCACGATTTTGGCCGTGTTTTTCCAGCCTACTACGTTCGTTGCTTACGAGTAGATCGAGGAAGGAAACACAGCGGCGCAACAGCATCAAAACCACCCCCTCATTCCGACACAAGAGGGTAGTTGCAATCGTTGGGAAAATAACCATTGTCCTAGTTCCTGTCCTCGGGAACTCTGGAGCATTTAGAATAAAATTGTAACCCTCCCAAGTTGCGTGAGTGTGTGTGTGTGCGTGCGTGTCTGTTAAATAATCTCCCACGGCATCGTTGTGTGGCAAAAAGTAAATCGAATAATCGGCATTGAAGATAGTGATGAAGTGTGATACGGTGTAAGGGTGTGTGCTGCGCTAGAAGTTTAGTCAGTGCGCGCGGCTAGGGTTTAATAATTGACTCGCGTGAAGAGCAGCGCGCGTGCGAGTGTGTGTAGGTGTACGAGGGTGCAAGTGCGTTGGTGTGCGTGTATAAGGGTGAGTGTGTGCGTTCGCATCCGCTCGCGCGGATATAGTACACACAGGTCGGCACTGCTGCATCCTATTGGAGGGTGGCAAGTGCACCCGAAAACCCCCTCCTGAGTGAGACTGAGAGTTTATGCTGGGGCAATATATAGTAGAGAAACCGACGATCACTAGATTAGCGCCATTACGCGCATTTTGAGGGTGAGCTCCCCCTTTTCTTTGCTGTTAAGCACACATACGCAAGCTAAGGGTGTGTACAGTGCGTGTGTCGCTGTTTTTTGTCTGTTTCATTCCATCTCACTCGCGAATAGTGGAGTTCGTGGAGGCAATTGAGAGCAGCAACGGTTTAATTGATCCGCGCACCGAGGGGGGAACCTAACGTGATCAGCTCGTTTGCTTACTAAGCCCTGTGTGTGAGTGCGTGCGTGCTTAAGTTGATCATCATCTTCTTCGTCATCAACCCCTGTCAGGTTACCCTGGAGAGCATCGTAGCAAAGCAAACATCATCTAAGCAAGGTGAAAGAGGGTGATTACACAGTGTGTGGGAGCGAGAAAAAGCAAGTGAAAAGTGAGAAAGATATTGTACTGGGCAGGAACGAGCAGGTAGATCGGGGTTTAAGGTATGTTTGGTGGCTGGAGTGCTGGCGGGTGATGTTCTAGCAGCATCTCCAGCTTGCGATATGATGATCATCTGAATACAATGGCTGGCTGACGATCTTATGTGCATTATATTTTTCATTTCCATGCCCCCCGCCGTCCACCTTGCTCATCCTTCTCAACCCACCCCTCTACACCTCGGAGCAGCTGTGAGTGACGGCAAGAGCGTGCGAATATCGATCGACAGGCACAGCACAACGCGAGTTAAGTCATACAATGAATGAAATCGAAGCACTGCGCCAAGAGGCGGAAACGATGAAGAATGCGATCCGGGACGCAAGGAAAGCGGTCTGCGATACTTCCATCCTGCAGGCCACCGCACAGTTGGAAGCGGTTGGCAGGATTCAGCTCCGTACGAGACGTACCCTGCGGGGACATTTAGCGAAGATCTACGCCATGCACTGGGGGAACGATTCGAGGTATCTAGTGTCGGCCTCCCAGGACGGGAAGTTGATCGTGTGGGACTCACACACCACCAACAAGGTGCACGCGATCCCGCTCCGTTCGTCCTGGGTGATGACGTGCGCGTATGCACCGTCGGGCAACTTTGTCGCCTGCGGCGGTCTGGACAACATCTGCTCGATCTACAACCTGAAGACGCGCGAGGGAAACGTACGCATCGCAAGGGAGCTGGGTGGACATACGGGATATCTGTCGTGCTGTCGGTTCCTGGACGATAACCAGATCGTGACGAGTTCGGGCGATATGTCCTGTGCGCTTTGGGACATTGAGACGGGTCAGCAGTCGACATCATTCCAGGGTCATACGGGCGACGTGATGGCGCTGTCGTTGGCACCGCAGGGTAAAACGTTCGTGTCCGGTGCGTGCGATGCGAAGGCGAAACTGTGGGACATTCGGGAGGGCCAGTGCAAGCAGACATTCCCGGGACACGAGAGCGATATCAATGCGGTAGCATTCTTCCCGAATGGATTTGCGTTTGCGACCGGTTCGGATGATGCCACCTGTCGGCTGTTCGATATCCGGGCCGACCAGGAGCTGGCGATGTACTCGCACGACAACATCATCTGCGGTATCACGTCCGTGGCGTTCTCAAAGTCGGGTCGGTTGTTGTTGGCAGGGTACGATGACTTCAATTGTAATGTGTGGGACACTATGAAGGCGGAACGGGCCGGCATCCTGGCCGGGCACGATAACCGAGTGTCCTGCTTAGGGGTGACAGAGAATGGAATGGCCGTGGCGACCGGCTCCTGGGACTCGTTCTTGCGCGTGTGGAACTAATCGTGGCACTGTCGCGTTCAAGAAGAAAGCATGCGTTGTCTCTACTGATCAGACCAAGAGATCGCACACAGGGGGGTTGTCATCGTTGCGGCAAAAACCGTTCGTTAACACGTTCAGCGCCGTGTCAAAAATCGCAATAGTTACCGTGAGGCAGCTGTCAAAGCTTACTTGGCTTTTTGTGTAGCACATCACCCATTTTTGGGTGATACGCCCAGGCGGTAACCATTGGCAGCACCCAAATATGGGTGATGCGGCGCTGAACGTGTTAAAAGCTTACTTTTCATATTTTTTATTACCATTCCCTTCCTGTTCATATCCGTTGTACGATATAATTTTGTTTAAGGATTACACCGTTAGCTGCTGACTTTTAATAGAAACCCGCAAGAGAGTTGCAATCAGCGGCTTCGTTATTCACGGTGTGTATTGATTACACTACTCAACAAAAACAGCAGCACACACTGTACACCGTATGGGTAGTGCTAGCGAACGACAGAGGGCGCCACCAAGCAACGCATACACAAAAGGGGAAATTTCAAATCGAAAAGTACGCTGATAAACCGATCCAAACGATACGGTTTCAGGAAGGGAAAAATAGTTTCTGCATTAAGTTTCCAGATAAAACCCGCGTGCACTTGCAGGTGTTTTAGTGGTTCGTAAATAATGGAACGGGCAAGAGGGGATGCACAACACAAAACCTGTTAACTTTACCGCGCGAAATGGTGGGGTTGTTTTTAAATTGGAAAGAGTAAGCTGTATTTTTTATGCAATTTGCGTACACCTGTATTATCCCATCTTGATGTTTATTTTCTTTTTTTTTCGTTTCGTTCGACTCCCATTTTCGCTGAAGCTTTCGAACGATGGGGAGGTCGCGAATGTCTCACGTTAACACGTTAATGAGCGTATTGTGAATTAGCAAGGAGAAAAAAAAACCCTAATGAGAAAAACGCATCCTAAGTACGTGTACGGCGTTGTGTTTTTAGGTTTAGTATTTAAGTTTTATTCATTTGGCCTTTTGGGGGCTTCAGTTCATGTTGCATCGGGAGGGGAACCGCGCATGTATTCCATAAAAGTTGTCTTCCCGGACATGCGAAGGTAAAGAAGCGGCGAGCAGAAGGCACACAGAGAGGTAGAGCTCAGCCCGGCTTACGAACATCGATTGGCATAGACTATTATTATAATTATTATACTAAAGAATCAAATCTTTGTTAATCCTAGGATGTGTAGTAATGAATGCGCAGAGTTTGTGGCAACTAAAAAGGTATATTTATGACATGCAAAAGTATCGGGTGAAAACAGATATGCAAATTTAAAAAAACATATAAAAGTACACAAAATAATGTAGGATCTCCAGGAATGGATGGGACGAACGTTGAGTTCAAATAAATTGGTTCAAAACGAAAGATAATGCAGAACGTAAATAGAAACACCCTAAGCAAACTGTTTACAATACTTTTTTTTGACAATAGTAATGATTCAGGTTAGTTAAAACCGAGTTGGTCCACAAATCCCAGCAGGCGTACCCAACGTACAGCAATAATTGAATACAGTAGTAGTGATGGACGTTACTTCTCCACAAGTACAGGGGTAGTCGGCAGTAGTAGCAGGGAACAAATTGGAAACAATGGAAGTTGCATATACACCTAGTAGCCGATCCCGAAGCAAAGAAAGCCGACCAAGAAATGCCCGGCCAGATAGAATGGACGCACACAAAACACTGTGTTGTATGTTGTTTTAAGTAGTTTACCAACCATAAGCCCATCTTGCACTAGCCAAATTCCATATTCAAGATGGTGTGTCATCGTGTCGTTAGGAACCGTATTGTAATGAATGGGTTGCTGTTTAAGCTAAATTGCGGATTTCTTGTTACGTGCAAATCGTCTAAATTCATGAATAAAGTCTCATATGTGTATATCTATGACCAATAGCAAATTGGATAGTTTTCGAACCCCAGTTTTCAAATATTCTGCTGCCCCGACCTAGTTAAATCTTCAACAGGTGTTTACAACAATCCCCGGCTGGTACATGGCCGGCTACCATTGACGATGGGGTTGGATTTGAAATGACAGTTGGATGTTCGGGACTCGCATCAATTTCAGATCGTACAACGCATCATGGAATTAAAACCCCTTTTCTGGTAAGATTTAGATAAAAATAATTTAATTGCATTAATATTCGACTGCTAAAATGCAGGTTGAAAGGAATAAATCGGTTTATACAAAATATACCAAACACTATATGCTTCAAACCACCAGCAACAGCATAATTACCCACACCGCAAGGGAAAAATCGCGAGAGTGACAACCAGGACCGCCCTATTTCATCCGTTTTCGCTCTGAATTCCCTTTCAATGGGAATTTATTTTTTGTAATTTCATCTGTGAAAAGAAAAATGTCTGCGAGGAAAATTTTTGGGAGCAGAAATTGGAGCAAGCGCAACACAAACCCGCGGGAGAACGAAGAATGATGAGATTTTCGGCACACACAAAAAAAGCTCACGGAAAAGCTGTCGTCATCGGCTGGGCTGGTTGCGTATTGGTCTGTTCCAGCGGGTGGTCTTGTGAGAGACATTGAAAAGTGAGAGTGCGAGAGAAAGAGCGAGAGAGAGAGCAAAGGAAAATCTCCAACGTTGGAAAACCCGTCGTACTAAGGCAGCACCCAGTTGCTCGGGGAGTGTTTCGTTTTTTTACTGAGTCACGGAAAAGTCGCAACCACGGTACCGCGGACGAGAAAATTGCAATATTCCATCGTATAATGTGCATCCAGCAACCGAATAGTGTATGAAAATCGGCCGGACCGTAGTGCAGTGTAAGGGTGGGTGTTATCTGGCCGAAAAATGGCCAAACGAGGCGCGTGGAATGTGATTTGCAAAAGCACCATCCCCGTACAGTACAGGCTGATGGAAAATTTTCCTTCCGAGCGCCCAGGGTCTTCCGCGTGTGTGTGTGTCTGTGCGCGCGTGTGTTGTAATTGAATCTTTTCCCACCACAAGGGGTGTTGGTTGGTGATAGGTTTTGCAGGAATGAAATGAAAAGATTAGTGTGCCATGGATTGTAATGTAGAAATGGTCAAGCGAGCGCATTTGGCCAGCATAATAATGGCTGTCATGGCTGATTTCATTTGCCCCCTTTTTTTTGCTGGCACGCCCTGAGGGATGCAGGGGTTTTCGCCTTCCAGCTCGGAACGGTCTCACATCGAGTCGACCCTGATTGACCGACAGATTTTGCTCAGAGCAAACCTCGTGTGGCAGTTTCGAGTTGGAGGAAAACCCTGCAGCACCAAGAAAAATGTCCATCGTTTTGTCAGGTGTTGTTAACAGTAGTAGCAGGGCTTGCATTATGGTGAGGGCTAGTACACCGAACATCATAAATCAGTGCTAATGCGAACGCAGCGAATAGTTCGCACTTTGTTCATGGATGTTTAGCGAAAATCGATCCGTGTTGGCCCTCCCCTATATGCGGTCCGAAAATGGAGTGCGATTGGTGTTTGGTGAATGAAGTAGTGATGGTTTTTAGCAATGAAAAAAAAAATTCCTTCCATTACAGTCGGTTAGATAAATATTAGTTAAGGAATATAAAAGAACAGTTTCGCTGCGAGGAGAAAACGAAAGAAGTGTGCAAAGGTGACCAAGAAAGCAGCTTATTTTTTGCACGGAGTGAGAGCAGTTCGGTCGGTTTCTCGGGGCAGCAGAAAACTGCAGATAATCGATAAATTGCTAGTGCTAGTGGCTGCTTGACGAGTGCGAGCGTGTGAAAACGGTGAAGCGAAGCGTGTGTGAGAGAGGGTGAGAATTTTCATCTGCTCACGCTCTCTCATCCCGACGACGGATAGGACGACGAGGGCGACGGTTTTTCACGCACCACGAAGATCAGCTCCAGTGCGAGAGCTCTAGCCGCGGTAGAAGGTGTGCGAGAAGTGAGGAGGGGCTAGGCGAGGGCAATTAAGTGGCTTCCTTACCTCCCCCCGAGCCTCACATGCAACCCAGCAGTACGTGCTGCTGCTGCTGCTATCATTTCGCTCCGACGCCGTCATCGTCGATGCCGCTGTGACATGCGTGAGCTCGCAGTGTCGTGAGACGTGAGAGCGTGTGAGCGAGCGAGAGCGTGTAACAGCTCGTAGTAAGAAGGTGCAGAAGAAGCGGAAAAACCGCGTGTGCGAGCAAGCTAGCACGAAAAGGGATCGTCTGCGTGTGTGCGTGTATATGTGTGTACGTGTGTGCGTGTTTGGTTGTGTGAGCGTGCGGAAAAAGGGAAATTTTTGCATGAGTCGTGACGTTGGTGTCGGTAAAGCCTGGAGTTGTGCTGTTCGCCGATTAGGCCGACTCGACTAAGTGAAGAACCGCTTCGTACCGGAACGGAGCTGTTTGCGGTGTGGCTTTGGTGGCGGAGTGGAATTCATCGGATCCATCGGTAGCTCCACCGGCGAGTTTCCCCCGTAGCACCAGCTGCTGCAAACTTCCCTTACGAAGGCTAACCAGCGACCATTCTTAGCATACGCACAGGCTATCGAACGAACCATATCCAGACGACACAGGTAGTAGAGTAACGGCCACAGCAGGAGTCAAACAGTACCGAGAGCTGCCAGAGAGTCAACCATGAACGAATTGGAGGCGCTACGACAGGAGGCGGAAACGCTGAAGAATGCGATCCGGGATGCGCGGAAGGCAGCGTGCGATACGTCGCTCGTCCAGGCGACAAACAATCTCGAGCCGATCGGCCGGATACAGATGCGCACGAGACGCACCCTGCGGGGCCATCTGGCGAAGATCTACGCCATGCACTGGGGCAGCGACTCGCGGAACCTGGTGTCGGCGTCGCAGGACGGCAAGCTGATCGTGTGGGACTCGCACACCACCAACAAGGTGCACGCGATCCCGCTGCGTTCGTCCTGGGTGATGACGTGCGCGTATGCACCGTCGGGCAACTTTGTCGCCTGCGGCGGTCTGGACAACATCTGCTCGATCTACAACCTGAAGACGCGCGAGGGTAATGTGCGTGTGTCGCGCGAGCTTCCGGGGCACACGGGCTATCTGTCGTGCTGCCGGTTCCTGGACGACAACCAGATCGTGACCAGCTCGGGCGACATGTCCTGCGGGCTGTGGGACATTGAGACCGGCCAGCAGTGTACCTCGTTCCTTGGGCACACGGGCGATGTGATGGCACTGTCACTGTCGCCGCAGTGCCGGGTGTTTGTGTCCGGTGCGTGCGACGCCTCGGCGAAGCTGTGGGACATCCGGGAGGGCCAGTGCAAGCAGACGTTCCCGGGGCACGAGAGCGATATCAATGCGGTCACCTTCTTCCCGAACGGACACGCCTTTGCGACGGGTTCGGACGATGCCACCTGTCGGCTGTTCGACATCCGGGCCGACCAGGAGCTGGCGATGTACTCGCACGACAACATCATCTGCGGCATCACGTCCGTGGCGTTCTCAAAGTCGGGCCGACTGCTGTTGGCAGGGTACGATGACTTCAACTGCAACGTCTGGGACACGCTGAAGGCAGAACGGGCCGGCATCCTGGCCGGACACGACAACCGGGTGTCCTGCTTAGGCGTGACGGAGAACGGTATGGCCGTGGCGACCGGCTCCTGGGACTCGTTCCTGCGCGTGTGGAACTAAATTTCGTGCTTCGAAAGGACCATCCGACCATCGACAAAGGGCGGGCAGCCATCACTTTCGGGGTAGTTCCCCCCCGTAAGCAGTAGTGCGTTGAGGTAGTTACAACTGTTTTCCGCACAGACCAGCCATACACATACACAACCGGTTCGAGAATCACCAGAAATGTGCGGTGTGTTACCAAATACTATACTCTCCAATGGAAAGTACCCGCGCGCCAACTCTGTTTTTTGCTAAAGATGGGTTATTGTTTTACGCTAGCAAGCTGATTATGTGCAAGCCGATATATACATATAGTACTAAAACTACATTCTTACCATATTCTCACCGGTGATCGCCTTTCGTTGGTAGATGTGCAACTTCTGGACCGCGATGTCCACGCAGAATGACATGCCCATGGAGGCTACATTCCACAATGGGCTTCAACGTTTTTCTGCCGACTCTCTCTATCGATTGTAGCCCCCTATTGCTGAGTGCATTCCGGAATTCTGGGGAGCGCGTGTAGCAAAGCAGGTACGAAATGGGGCAAAGCTTGCAGCCTTAGTAGGCTGTGCTAGTACAGCAAACGATGGGTCATATGTCAAAATATGACTGTAGGGCAGTGCTTCCAACTGCGAACGGCATGTCACGACTACTATGCAGTTCGGCACACTGTGCCGAGCGACGGTCATGCAATGTGACAGCTTGTGAAAAGTAATTTGTGTTGCATTTAACTTGCGTTACACAATATTCAAAACGAGTACAGTTGGTCGATGCCTTTGTTTTATGTTGTTTTGCGCCAAGAGATTGTAAAGAGTTAAAAAATCAACAATAATTCCCCATCCTTCTTCTTCCCTTTTTCCCTCCTGGATAATAGCTGGGCATAAGGCATGAGAATTGGTATAACAAAAATGGTACTAAAATAAGGTGTATAATTTCGCGAATCGGAATCGAAAATCAAAACAACAATTATCTCAAAATTCAAACCACACAAAACACAGCAGAACAAATCGATAGAACCCTTCCAGTTGTAGGTTCGGAAGAAAACAACATTCGGATTATCGTACCTTTATGTTTCGATTTGTGTTTGAGCAAAAGCGTGTAGACCAACTAGATCCCTGTTTTTTGAACACATTTTTCTACGAGCAAGGATAGCGGTTTTGCTCACGACTGGAAGCGATCGGTTTCTATAAATTTTTTTCTTATTGCAATTTTATACACAAAAACAAACCAACAAAATAAGAAAGCACAACGACCAAAAACCAACCAAGTACACACACAAACACCCACCCTGAACAAACAAACGACCAAAAGGATACCAAACACCCACATGCACACTTACAGCTTAATTCACTTAGTACAGGCGGCATACAGGCTTGCATGCAATCACACGAAACCGTAATAGTGAAAAGGGTAACCACATTGCAATCGCAGAGCAAACGAAGGTTTTAAAACCATTGGGTGTGGATCATATTTGTAGTGGGACAGGCTTCACTTTTTCCTCCGGTGAAAACCATTCTTTTACACCCCGTATCTGGAGAACAAAGCCATAACAGGAAGATCATGGTGTGTCATACTCCGTCTCTCACCCGCGGTACTTTACTTTCCGGAGTCACACTTTCCGTATTACCGTACCAGGTTATGTTTTATTCCTCGCACTAGTCTGGAAGAGGTGGATGACGAGGGGGAAGAGAGAGGAAGTTGCTTCTCATCACACCTTACCCCCCTGCGGCCATGTTGAGCATTCGTTTGCGAATGCTGTCTCACTTTTTTTTCCCTTCACGCGGTACGCACATGCGTACAGAAGGTGTGAAACATTTGCGTGCACACGTATTCTTGCTTCGATTTTTTTGCTTTCCTCCCTTTGCAAATAGGCCCCCTACAGGAAGCTTTTCTTCGTCTGTGCGTGTTTCAAGCGATTCTGTTGTTGCACGCATTTTTAAGCTAGCTTGCGACACATTCCACTTGGTAAAAAAGCGGTGCGGTTTGGGTGGGGTGAAGTTGACCGCTAGAATGCAAAACGTTCATTTTGGGCCAGTTTTGGAGTAAGTTAGTACAGTGCGAGGGAGATGTTTGTTTAGGTTTGCGTGTTAGAGCAAAAGTTTTGTGTAAATTGGGTATTTAAGTTATTCACTTATGCCTGCAAAAAAAACAAACGCATTTTCGTTCCATACATCTAAGCCGAAAAGCCGAAGTGTACAAACACCTTTTGCGATTTGGTGGCCAGGTGGTTGTACTACCTCAACTGAAGGTGTTTGTAGTTATGTTGTATTCATACATTGTGCTTACTAGTTGGGTTCCTTACTCGTTTACGACCGTTTAGTGTTATAGGTTTTCCCTACACTTACACAAACACACACCAGCACACATTATAAAACACTTAAGGACAAATACACCTACCTAGTAATAGAATCAACCAAAAAAAAAATGCAAATAAATAACCACACGCGGGTGTGTACCGACTGTCTCCAGATGAAGCAGTGAAGAACGATGTCAGATGCTAGCTATTCACGTCCGGTGCTATGAAGGAATGCACCTCAAAACGATCGATTTGGCTCTGTATCCCAATGGTGAAAATGATGCGCTTGCTTCCCCTTCCCCCCATGAAAACTCACTACTCCGCGAAGAAGGAGTTTGACTTTCTTCCCCCCTTCCCTTATCAATTTCCTTGGGATATTTCGATTTGATTGAGGTCGTTTGCCTTCAGTGGCAGCTTTTTGAGTCGATTTCGTAAGCATTACGCTTGCTCCTCGTTGTAAGTAATGCTTCCGAACGGGGGAGAAAAAAAAAACAAATAGCAACAAAAACCATAGAACGAGAAAAAAAAATAGAAAACTAAACAAAGGGCTCCAGGTATAGTTTTTTTCTCGGGTTCGGTTGATCAGTTTAGCTAGCATCTTTTGCAAATCTAGGCAACCAGGAGAAATGAGTGGAGTTCGGGCGAACGCAGATGGGAGACAGCCAGTGGACCAGGCCAGTAGCTGTATGGAACTGTATGTGTACGTGTACGTTCATTTCCGATTTTTTTTTCTTCTACATACTAAGAGCAAATGCAGGGAGACTGCGGTGGTTGGAAATGGTGCAGTATAAACGCTATATATCGCAACCGAACGATTGCAAAAATACACTACCTACATAAGCGTAAGACACCCGAGAACGTGTTAGAACCGGGAGGGGGTACAAAACAACCCCTCCGAAATCAATATACTAATGCAACAACACATATGTGTGCTAGGAACCAAAAACAAAAAAAAACCAAATCTCGAAGCCGTACAATTATGCCATTGATAGAGTTAATGTGTAATTATAGTTTATTTATTATGCTTTTTCTATGTAGAATGTTTGTTATTTGCATATATACTTATATGCGTTGGTATTACGGTGTACTATTGTGCTAGTCGTTTAGTATAACACTTTTTAGTACAATGTTTTAGTACTTTAAGGTTTTCTCATTTGGTTTTTGCTGCCTTTTTGCATTGTTGTATTACCGGTTAATAATCGAGTCAGTATTCATTTTTACGCACAACACTAATCTAAACCACTCATCCTTCAAAAACAATCGGCCAACCGTTGAAGGACGCGTTTAATTTTAGTACATTGTGTTGGATGATTCTTTTTCCTTTCCCGGCTGTGAATACTGTGAAGTATGAGCTTTCATACAAAACAAGAAAGAGAGAGAGGGAGGTTAGTAACTGCAAGGCAAGCACAACCGAAGGATGTTTGTGGTCAAAAACCATAGCAAAGGGAAACAAAAATATCCGTACCTCTCGCCTTCCGTAATGTATAACTAAAAGGAATTAGGGGATTTTTTCTTTTAGAACAGTTTTCTTTTTCTGTCTACTAAAGCACGCGACGCATGTGAAACCAAGGACAACGGGGATGTTGCCCGGCTTTTGTCATAAGGCTCAGGTGACACGCGGCGACATTCTCGTTTCCGGTCTCGCAACATCCTTGCCTCCGGTGTACCACCGCGCCACACCTTTTATCGCTTGAACATATTCGTAAAGGGGCTCATTTTCAATCGATGAAAGGCACGGCAAAAGGTGGGATCAGCTTTCGGTATCAAGGCACGGAGGGACGAAAAACAAAGGGAAATAGGAAAACTTGTCCAGCATTCGAGTGAGTAAAAATCGAGCGGCTCACTTAATTTATGTCACTCGATTGCTGCACACCGCTAGGCGTTTTGTGTAACGCTGTATGGAAACAATGGCCCCATAGTCTTTTCCGTGGGGTTCCACTATAAATGGCTGTTGCTTTTTATCGTTACTGCAGGCAAGGCAGTGTTGCGACGTATCTTGCATGCCGCCGCAGCGGTGCTAGCGTTCGATTCCGTTTCGTCTTGATGTGCTTCTAGTTTGTTATATAGAAAATGCTATGCACCAACAACAAACAAACAAACAAAAAACCCATGTCAGAAGGCGCAACAAAAATACCTCTTACTAAGCCGAAGAAATGTCGTGTTGATATTTGTTCATTCATTGTGATTGAAATATATGGTTTTTCCGATTTTTGTGTAAAGAAACAGAACAAAAACAGAACATACGATACCCCCAAAAACAAAACATAGAGAGTCCAACAAAAGAAGGGAAATAAAAAAAGGACATTCGCTAAAAACAATCTAAAACTTGTGAACAGACAAGTACGATTCATGGTTCTGTCATTATCAAGGCCGCTAGAGGATGTATTCGTTAATGGGCACATAAACCGCAGAGCAAAAGAAAATAAAACGTTTCGAGGGTGTGTAGAGTACACACTCCTCCAGCCCTTGCACACACATCCCAACATTGCATACATTCATGTTCAACATTTGACACCGACACCTGAATAAAAAAAACTAACTTTTGCAAGTAAATTTCTAACCACACTAAAACAACCCCTCCCCCCCCACAAATACAAAACAAACAAACGCCATACACTGCCTAATTTCACATAGTCTCAATGTAATAATGCAAATTAAAAGAAGATATCATCGCGAATAACCGAAACTACTACAGCAAAATCGATCGTTGGATCGCTGCCACTAAACGTTGCTAATGAGTGTATAAAAATGGTACGTAATAGTGTACGGTCGGGTAAGCGGTGCGTGTAAAGCTAAGGGAAAATAAAAAGCAAACGTGCTTGTTCTAAAAATAAACAGCATTAGACGTTGTGCTAAAAGGTCGGAAAAATCGCACAAAAAAACACAAGCAATCGAACACCGACAGATCAGCTGAAATAAGGCGAAATGCTAATGCTAAACCGCACGAACAACACGCACACAAACAACACCAGGTGCAACACGGGTGCAGGGCCTGTGAAGCGTTGAAGAAATCGTCATAAACGCACAATACAAAAACATGGCGGCAGGACAGCGGGCAGCCCATGAAGTCACTATTGAAGCTTTCGGTTTTTAAGCTTAATTTCTCTAATTCGATTTCCACGTGAATGTGTGTGTGTGAAATGGTAAACGGTGAACGATGAACAATTTTAGTAGCAGCGGTGTGTTTAGTACTTAGTACATTGTCAAACAAGAAAAAAAAAACCATGAGATGTGGCCATTGTTTAAACGTTAAGTTAGCTGTGTTAAGGTGTAGGGGGTTGATCGCGGTGCTGCAAACTGTCACCGGTGAGCCATGTACCACTTGATGGATTGTTTGACGTCGATTCGAGGGCACCGCGAACCCTCTCCGTTCGTAATGTCGTACCTTCGCCCGCAGTCTGTCTACCGACCCATGCATGTGTTCGTTTTCGAGCGAATGTATGCACACGGAGAGGCTTCCGGTCGCCGTATCGGGCGTATGTGTCTCTGTTTAGCACATCCTGTCGGATGATGGCTCCGTTTGGTGGCCAGAACAAGGACCGTCGGTCTACTTTCCCGCGCTGCCCGGTTTATGATGCATCTAGGGGCTTATGCCGGTCTTTGCGGAGGATTGACTCGGAACGCGGTGTACGTTCTGCGGTGACACGGTTCCGAGTAGCTTCCGGAGAGATTGGTTTTTAGTATGCACCGAGCTGGTGGGACTAGCTGGGGACCGGTCGTCACTGTCGCGCCCACCATTCGACATCCGGAGGATGCGGACGGAGCAAAAAAAATCCATCGACATGGGCGGCTCCGGTGGGATGGAATGCAACGAAAGGAGAAACACTAATCAAACTACCGATTACCGGAATTGCTAGCAAAAGCGCACACGCAGGAACGCACTGCCCATACATTCATTCATTTCCTTCGTCTGCGTGATGTTCTTACAGGGTTCAGGGGTTGACGTTTTGGGGCGCAACGAAGCACTAGCTTCGCCTTTTAGTACAGAATTTGTCATACTTTTTGCTTTTCTTTCTGTGATGTTCCATCCCCATTGGCCGTTAGAATCATATCGAAAGAAGAAGAAACTAACCCCAACACTAACACACACAACGTACAAGCCAAAGAGGTACGTCGCACTGTGAACAAGATATTTCAATTTTATGCTTTTAAAGAAAAAAAAGTTTAGAACAGGTACACTTCCGAGAGAAATGAATGAAAAAAGAGACAGACAGACAGAGAGAGAAAGATTAGCAATGATCAAACAATAGCAAATGATGGGAAAAAAAACAACAAAAAACATCACAATCAAGATCAACCCCCGGAAAGAACAAACAAAACAAAAAAAAACCGAAACAAACGGAAACAAATAAAACACATAAAGTGCGTTAGGATAAAATCAAACAAAAACTATAGCAAAGCAAATCAGATGCTGAAGATTAAGCAAAAAGCTAGGGAACATGAATGAATTGTGCAAAATGGTAGCATGATTTAGTGTTAGATCACGGCAATGCAGTAAACCTATAGCAGAATGAACGGAGCACTATCTTCGGCAAGCTGTGGCAAAGGAAAAAACGGTGCAAAATGCAGAAACAAAAACAAAATAAATAAACGCGACGCGTGGGTGGCACGCGGAAATGGAAGGAAAACAAAACCTAAATTTAATTCTAATGTAATTCTTAGGGGCTTTTGAACTAGCGTGTGTAATATCGTGACGCTATTTGTACAATTTATGTTACACAATCAATCCACTGCGAAGTTGCGAAGTTGCGAAGCGAAGATCACGAAGCGATGCGATGCTCGGCTGTAACTCATCGGGGTAGGAAAAAGCGCGTAACGCGTGGCATTTAGACACAGGGTAACGTTGTATTTGGGAAACCTGTGCAGGGCTACGAAGGAACTGTTCTTTTTTCTCATTTCGTGGACGAAGGATGCAACAACCACACTTTCAAAGGAAATAATTTAAAACCCGCCCAAGTAACGGCTTGGATGTGGCTCGTGGTTTTCAGAATTTGATTTAGAACTATTATAACGTCCGTACTGTTCGAAAAACGCTATTGGAATTGGTTTTAATTGTGGAAATAGTATTTTTGAAGCAAACTATTTTGTTTTAGACAGATTGTTACGAGATTTCAATTTCCTTTGTTTCTTACCATTGATAGTTATTTTCACACATCCGTATTTAGTTCGTAATAGAACAGTGGTAGCGTGGCAAAGTAGGACAAAAACAAGCATCCTATCAGTTCCGTGACATCGCATAGACCAATATGTAACGAGCACAAGACATTCAATGCACAAACTCCGAATTAAAGAAATGCTTGCTTACTACAAAAGTTGAGAAAAAAAGAAACAGGACTCGTATGTGGAACTCGTATGTAATAACAGAGAATCCTTGCATCGAGTTACGACACAACTTCACTTCGCTAGAGAACAGAAAAAGGGACGAATTTGCGGGAGTAAAGCAAACAAAACCACTACAGCATATATATGAAAAGAAGAAAGATAATGGAAATAAAGTAAACCAAACAAAAAAAACATAGAAAGAAACATGTTCAATAACAACTAGACGTACACGTAGGAGATACCGAACCGAGATAGACGAGAAGCGTGTGGAAGCAAAAAAAAGTTTGGTGGAGCAGTAATACAAAGAAAATTAAGAGATAAGAAGCTAGGGGAAAAAAATCACCATTTTTACACATTTTGAGATATCGAAAATATTACACCGCGACCGTAAAAGAAAGCGTGCTAAGGGGGCGCAAAATAAAAGCGAAACGGTCGAAACCGCGATCGGAAGACGCGAAAAGAGTAGCTGCGAAAAAAATGGAAGAACAAGAAGAAGAAAAAAAAACAAACCAACACACAAAAAAACACACACAAGAAGAAAAAAAAACCAAACAAACGACAGTAAAAGTGCGCTGAATCGAGAGAGGTAAACAAAATATAGTCTTTAAGAAAGTGAATGAAAGGAAATAAAAATAAAAAAGGTAATGAAAAATGGTATAGAAATACAATTAACTTATTATGAATAACAGGAAAAATACACGATTAAGAATATTACACCGTTTTGTTCCCTTTCTCACTAGCGGATTGTAGCGCTGGGCGCGAGGTATAAGGTAAGGCATATAAAAAAGTGAAGGCAGGATTAACTTCTGATTAATATCACCTAACAGAAATAAAATAGAAAATTAAAAAGAAAGAAAAATTATAAATGATAAATGGTAAGTATTTGGACATTTCTACAATGAATTTACATTTTTGCACCTAGTTTTTCAAACGGTCATTTTGAATTATGAACACCGCGGTGAAAAGCTATCACACAAATTGTAAGGTCGTGGTCTTTGCGGCGTTATGTCGCAATAGACTAAACCGAATGAACTTCCAATATCTTTATTTGGCTGCTGTGCAGTATAAAATTGATGACTGATGGTTTTAAAAGTACTTTGACAGCATCCGAATGAAGGAATCTGAAGTTTACATTATAAAATTTTTATTTCATTTGAATTCATTTTGTTAGGCCTGTAATTTAACTGACAATTTAAAAATGCTAAAAGCTTATCGTTTATCGAAGCAGCTGGCAGCACTGTTCGCTGTCCGTACGGTGAGCAGCTTTTCCATCTCATTGCATTTCCACCGGGTGTTAATGAGCGGTGAAAATGGGACATACGGCAACTGCGCATGCGATTTTCATAGCACAAACGCGTATGCTCACGCCGTACGTGTGAAAGAGAATGAGCGTTTGCGTTCGCTCGTCAAATTCGCTCACCGTAGTGAGTGGGTGCGAGTACGGAAAAGGCTCTTGCCTGCCGTCCGTGGAAAATCGGTTCCGTTGCGTAGAGCCGGTACCCACAGTGCGTTGAAGCGGGACGCAACACAACAAGTGGAGCGAACGTAGCGTTTAAATTGGGAGTGGATCCTTCAAAATTTCCAACTCACGCACGCACACTTGGCAAACGTGAGGAAGAGAGAGAGAGAAAGAGAGAGTGTGTGAGAGCACGCGCGTGAGCAAAAACGGTAAGCTCCTGTACGCGTATGTGTAAGTGCAAAGTGTCATCATCGAGGAAATTAGGAAAATTCTCCATGTCGTTCCGTCGTGTTCGCGTTGGTCACGGTGTACGCTAGAAAAATCGTGTGTTCGCGTATCGAAAAAACGAAGGCAGGACCTTATTAAACGTACCGTGCGCGCAAGCAAATCACACTAAACTGTCGGATAATTCGCCAACCAGCAAAACGGAAATGTGGTGGCAGCCGTGGTAGAGATCAAACCCCCCCAAAATTCCTGCGGCAGACGTTTCGACGTTCGGGGCAATAAGGGCACGGTTCATGCAAGTACGTTCAACAGACCAGCCAATGTGTGTAACGGCAGCCAGACCTGTCAGACACTTTCACATATTCCACAGCAATAGCTTCGATTTTTGTTCTTGAAAAAAGTGAAAGTAGCTGCGGTGAAGTGAAGGTGTCGGAAAGGTGTGCAATAGTTTTTGCTTCGCTTTTGTCCAGCGAGCCGCTGGTGGGGGAAAATTCGTGGAAAATGTGAAATTTCCTTCGTGGATGTGGCATGGACGGTGGGAAAAGGGGATCAGGGCGCAGACTTCTCCCTGTCTTTGGAAAGGCTGATCGATCAGTGTTCGGAATATTTGGTCCAAAAGATATCCTTATCAACTGGAAAAATCCGCCACTAGTACCCACCCACTCCCACCCACCCATTAATACACGCCCTCGTCGTCGGCGTCTTCTTAACCCTTCGGTAAAGGGAAAGAATCTCTACACGCTCCTTTACCCTGCTCACCAGTGTGGATTCTCCCGTCTCTTTTTTCCCCACCCAACGGATGTGTAGTTTTTCACACCCAAAAGATTTGGTTTTCCTCAATTTTCATCCGTCTCGTATGGTTTTTTTTTTCACCAAAATGATCGTTCTCTTTCACTCCTTCGTTTACTGAGCGTGCTGCGAAAATGCTAGTGATACTAACATGCTCATGCCAGCGTGTGCGTGAACACATGAATAAGTGACGAACTGTGAGTTTGTATGTGTGTGTGTGTGTGTATAAGCGATAAAACGGAAGGAGGTTAAGAATTTATTATACATTTCAATCCGCACCAGCGAGAAATGGTGTGAAAATGGTATGAAAAGCTTGCGTTGAGGGAAAAAAGAGGAATATTCCAGTGAAATGCTTACAACGGACGAGGAAAATGGGTTTAAAACTGTGAAATTGTGCGTACGTGCAGGTGCCGAACGACACTACTACTACTTCCATACGTATTCACGAATATGAACAGTGCAAGGTGGAATGGAGTGTGTGAGTGTGCGTGTACATAATTGCGAATAAATTCGTTTATCGGCAGGAAATGCGGGGCTGCGGTGTTGCAAGGAAACTCTCCTAGTCTGCTTGGATGATAGTTTGCTTTCGTATCTTCCATTCGTCACCCCAACTTTGACAGACGTCAAAAGTTAGTAACCCGTATATAGGCCGGATAATTACTGACATTAAAGGGGGCGCTATATTATTCACGCTTGCGGATCATTTCGTCATCCCTTCGCGGGGAGGGAATATCCTGCTGCGTTCGGTCTATCGGTTTCGTCGCACACACCCATCACACAAACACACAACCCATGGTGTGTGGTGACCGCGCCTCTCGTTTGCTTTTTGCACGCACATTTTCGTCCCAACAGCCTGCACCAACACAAGCGCTCGCGTGTCCTGTGCCGTTACAAACGCACACAACCATACGGACAACCCCCTGCTGGGCAAAGGAGGGTGCATGGAACCGTGCACACAAGTGTATGCGCACACCTGTGTCGTACGGCACTTGTGTTGGTGAGCGTTACTACTGTTGCTACTGCTGATGCTGCTGCTGAGGCAGGTTCACACTCACTTGTGTCATTTTCCACTTCAAGCTAGTAGCGAGTGGATGAAAACGATCGTTTGTTCTGTGTAGTGGGGAACGCTAGCGCACGAATATGTTCCTCCCTTAGTATACAGTCCTAGTTACAGTGTTGTGCAATGAAGTACTCGTGACACGGATTGCTAGTAGTGTTGCCCGTGGGCCCCCCGCTATTCCTTCGAAAACGGTAATCCAATACGGAGCAGTGTTGGTGAAACGAAAATGAACCACCAAGTGACGGAGACGTTGTGAGCCAAACAAAAAAAAACGAAGCGATTGCGTCTGGTGAGAAGCGAGCCTTGTGAGAGCGGTTAGTGAGAAGGATTGCGTTTTGTGACTGTGTGTGGGCTGGTGTATTGACTGAGCGATAGCACACTCTGCGTACGCGGGAGTGGAACCAGGAAAACCGATAGTAAAATCCTTCACCAAACACCCACCAAGGGTGTGTGTCCTTTTGAGGGATGCTTTTTTTTCTGGGTTTTCTTGTTGTTGCTTCCGCTAGTAAACTAATTGGGACTTTACAGTGCAAACGTCATAACTTAACAGACAGAAGCAATTATATGCGCACAGAGCAGCAATACCTAGTGCTGCCGCAGAGCAAACCGGTGTGAGAAGACGTTGGCAAGTTCATAGTGACACAAAGGGGGTGGTGGTGAAAATTCGGCACAATGAAATCAATAAGCGAAGGCTTGCAGGGAAAGGAATGGTGGAAGAAACTGTTGCAGTGTCGTGGAGTTTGTGGGGTTTGGGAGCATTTGTTTCCTTCAAGATTTCGCCCATTAGCAGCATTAATTCTTTTAATTTTTTTTTATTTTAAAATCGTTAGCACCTTATTAATGTTGTGCTGAATGAACCGTTTGAAAAGAGTCATTCGTATGACTCGTCAGTGAGGAGTCATTCAAATCAACTCTCCAAAGATTCATGAATCCTTAGAGTAATGACGTTAGGAGAAGGGATGAGTTACATGGCGGACATGTGCTCCTAGCTGGAGTTCATAGATCTTTAAAGATTCATGAATCTTTGGAATGGAGAGTCAGATTCATTCAGCCATATGAAAGATACATTTAGATTCATGATTCACCCAACACCACACCTTTTCTTATCACTTGCTTTTTTTCTCTTTCTTTCTTCATTTACCTCATGCAGTAAACGGTGGAACGCACAAAACCGAACAGCAAACCACTAGTACCACCATCCGTTTGGCGTAACTTCATCGTCTTCATCACCATAATCATCATCGCAAACCACCGTCATCAGCCGTAACCGAACGCGGACAGAATTCTACGAGAACGGTTCCGATATACCTAGCGCGACGCACAGCTTCACTGCATCGTTCAGTATTACATTCCTGCACCAGTGCACGCGGTAATGGTGGAATACATTGGTTAAGCTACCAAAACGGCTCAAGGAACGGCAAGGACAAACTAAAGCGGCAGCAGCTAAACAACAACAAAACCAAGTGTTCATTAACGATAGTGCTTAGTGGCTTAGGTGGCCTATTGTAAGGGAGACGACTTTAGCGAGATAGCGTAAATTTTGTGCCCATGGTAAGCAGCAGCGCACAGAACTGAAGACGGAAAGGTCCCACTGAGCAACGGCAAATGCACAACCGTGGAATAGAGCGAAGGCGCACAGTGTAGATACGATAGCAAACCGAACAGTGCTTGGGAAAGGCGAAGCAAGGCACCGTTTTACTGCTTACGCACTGATTAACAGGCCCGTAAAAGGCTCAAGCGTTTCCCACATTTTAGTTCTCCGCGGACATCACACAAGGCACCGCTTAGGTACAGAACCATGAACGAATTGGAGGCACTGAGACAGGAGGCGGAAACGCTGAAGAATGCGATCCGGGATGCGCGGAAGGCAGCGTGCGATACGTCGCTCGTCCAGGCGACAAACAATCTCGAGCCGATCGGCCGGATACAGATGCGCACGAGACGCACCCTGCGGGGCCATCTGGCGAAGATCTACGCCATGCACTGGGGCAGCGACTCGCGGAACCTGGTGTCGGCGTCGCAGGACGGCAAGCTGATCGTGTGGGACTCGCACACCACCAACAAGGTGCACGCGATCCCGCTGCGTTCGTCCTGGGTGATGACGTGCGCGTATGCACCGTCGGGCAACTTTGTCGCCTGCGGCGGTCTGGACAACATCTGCTCGATCTACAACCTGAAGACGCGCGAGGGTAATGTGCGTGTGTCGCGCGAGCTTCCGGGGCACACGGGCTATCTGTCGTGCTGCCGGTTCCTGGACGACAACCAGATCGTGACCAGCTCGGGCGACATGTCCTGCGGGCTGTGGGACATTGAGACCGGCCAGCAGTGTACCTCGTTCCTTGGGCATACGGGCGATGTGATGGCACTGTCACTGTCGCCTCAGTGCCGGGTGTTTGTGTCCGGTGCGTGCGACGCCTCGGCGAAGCTGTGGGACATCCGGGAGGGCCAGTGCAAGCAGACGTTCCCGGGGCACGAGAGCGATATCAATGCGGTCACCTTCTTCCCGAACGGACACGCCTTTGCGACGGGTTCGGACGATGCCACCTGTCGGCTGTTCGACATCCGGGCCGACCAGGAGCTGGCGATGTACTCGCACGACAACATCATCTGCGGCATCACGTCCGTGGCGTTCTCAAAGTCGGGCCGACTGCTGTTGGCAGGGTACGATGACTTCAACTGCAACGTCTGGGACACGCTGAAGGCAGAACGGGCCGGCATCCTGGCCGGACACGACAACCGGGTGTCCTGCTTAGGCGTGACGGAGAACGGTATGGCCGTGGCGACCGGCTCCTGGGACTCGTTCCTGCGGGTATGGAATTAAGGTGTGTTGCACAAAGAGGGGGGTATCCCTGAAGCGGACAAAAACGAAGGACGAACCAGCACGCGTGCGGAACGGTGGTCGAGCAGGCGCAGCGTACAGGAGCTGCCATTTAGGTTAATAACCATATACATATAAATATAAATGATACAGATTTTTATTTCCGACACTGAACTCTTAAGGCAAATCTGCAAAAAAAAATGAAACCAACCTAGCCGCTAGATGGGGATGGCCGATGCTCTTTTTATAATACAAGAGAAGAAAAAAAAGCCCGATCGTGACCTTTTGCGCGGCACTGCCCAAACCGGAGAGTTCGTCAAATGGAAACGGAAATCGGGCGGAGAGGGATCGAATCGCACAAATGAGCACAAAACACTCACAACACACGTACATGGTGGAAAATGGAAAAGGCTTTTGTCCCGAAAGATGCAACAAAAACAAGGAAACAAAACATTGACAAATGGTGTGCATACAGGTGTGGAAGAAGTTTCGATGTGAGGAAACAATATTCAAAAACCCAACCGTTTGCAAATGGGCGTTAGAGCAGAACGCAAAGGTCGTAGTTATTTATATCGAACTATTTAACTATTCGCGTAAAAACACACAAACACACACGAATCAATCATTATGGAGAAAAAAAACACACAAAGCATTATTTACTTTGAACAATATCACCCCCGCTGAGTCGATAAAAGAAGAGCGATAAAGAGGAAAAGAAACTTAAGGAAAACATGAACAGTAAAGGACGTTAAGTTGAAGAGCCCCATAAGCTCAATAAGTAAGCAGGCATAGCTAACCGTCTACAAGATTGATCCAGAATGGTGTTGAGTTGCATTTGTAGAACTGCTTGCGAGTTCCAATTTAGTTTTTTTTTCCATTTTCTCCACGTAGCCTCAATGTGCGAGACTTGAGAATTATGCATTTCCGTTACTTTGCGACATTCAAATGCGTTCAGTTGAAATTTATTCCACTTGCTAACCGCAGTACGCTAATACTAATGCATAAATAGCAACATTTTCACACTACAAACACACACACACACATACATCGCAAGTACAGAACTAGGTAAAGAATACATGTGTGGGGCCCATTGGAAGCAAACACAAGAACTATAGCATACCGCTCTAGTACTCTGAGCCCTCTAAACCCAGCAGCAGCATTAGACGAAGCTGGCAGCATGGCAAATGGCCCATGACACATTACGGCACCTAGGGGGCATACTAGTAAGGGCCAAGTTTGCATATAACCGGCAAGGAGCAAAGGAATAATGCGCAAAAGAAAAGCAGAAAAGAAAAGAAAACAAAAAAATACACTAATATTTGTCCCTGTAATATATGATCGTAAGCTAGTGAACGGTAGTAAAACAAAACAAAAGAAAAACGTGACGTTTAAGGTAACTTGCAAATAAACAATTGAACAAAGGCAACAGAATGGAGGAAGCCAAACTCCCTTTCGAGGTTTTGCATGAGACCTTCTCCTTCGTTTCACGTGCGTAGGAAATGAGTGCGTGTTTGGTAAATATGAATAAGCTATGAACAAAACCGGAAGCAAAACACAGCACAATATTAACAAAGTTGTCTCTTGTGTGGTTGTCGAAGGTAGGCGTATCGGCGTAATGAACAACTCATGCTTCATCTTTATTTATTTGCCATTTCACCGAGTAAACTACTACTCCCTTGTACTACCATTCCACCATTTTACTTTCGCACAAACAAAACGACTCATTTAACAACACCACCATTTTGTTTGTTCGTCCATTAGCGGCCATTAGCACCACTGTGTAAAACAAACGAGTAGCAACAGAAACAGAACGCAAAAACACAAAAAAAACCACTAACATATTGAAAGCACTGAACACCTAATAAAACGGAAACATGTTGAGAAACGGTGCACGTTGAGTAAGAAATCAAATGAAAATAAGTAAGTGTATCGACATGGGAAAAAGGTAATAAGCATGGTTATGGTTTGTTTCCTTTCTCGCCAGCCATTGTGTAATGTTACAGTAAATGTTTTGTGGAAAATGTAATGAGATATAAATAAACAGGCAACGCTGAGGAGGAGTACGGGAAGCAAACACACTCTCGGTGCTCACTGTTCTTAGCCATTTTCATAGACCCGGCAGTGGCAAAAACTTACAGCGCTATCCAGTGATAATACGGTATCGATCAGCATAACAGAAGCAACTCAGTAAAACCGAAATCATTTCTCCACGGGGATCGTACTTTCTTTGTTAACCCCAAAACAACCGCTCAATCCAGCAATAGGCAAACAAACAATAGGGAAGTAATATAACGAACGATGATAATACAGGTAGAGCAAAACTGCACCCCAAACTTGCCGCCGGGATCGTGTACGATACAATCGAATTATTGGCACTTATTTGGAGAGAGTTTTATTGTTTTCGCAACACCATCCACGCATGGTTCTCGTTAGTGCTAATTTATTGCGCAAACTTTCCAGTTGAAACAATACGCCTTCCATCAAAAAGAAAGAGAGTGTGGCGTGGAACAATAGACACTGTGAACGGTAACTGCCCGTCACGCATGTGTAGCGCAAAGGAAATTAAATTAGTACGCCACTCAAAACGGAGAGCTGAACGTTTGTCAGAACAAAATAGGAAAGGGAAAACTGGAGCATGCAAACACACATACTATCGATAACAAGCGGTCGCCATTTGCACGGTTTGTGAAGTCAGAATTTTAAACAATTCTTCAATGTTCTGCACCGGCTTTTTGTTATGTACCCGGGGATTGCCGAAGGAATGAACTTCAAAAACAACTAATTTAATGCACAAACCATTGGAGGGCTAAGGAAGAAGAAAAGGACATTGGCTTTTTTGTAAGAAAACAGGAATAATTCCACCCCAGCTCTTCTAACACAGCTGAGCTTGCGTGGTTGCGAATTGGGACACAGGGCAAATTGGTTAGAAATTGAAGAGGCTGGACCTCATGCGGAATGTGTCTGAGCAAACTATTGGAGACGCTTTATATTTCGTTTGGAGTTGATCACAGCACACTTGGATGGTTCAGGGGATTAAAAAACCGTGAACTAACATTTTAAATGCTCTTTCGCACCAGTGCCGGGGAAGTTTAAATGAGAGCAAATCACTTCAAGGTGAAGTTGAGGGTGTGAAATAGATTTCTTTTCTGTTCCTCTGCTTAACTTTCAAAACTACAGCTCGGGTGTGTGTAATACAGGAGATTTTCCTGCAGACGAACGAATTAACGTGGAAAAATTGAGAACAAATGGGCAAAACACTAAACCCCGTAGAGAAACTTATCATTCGTGTGTTACCATTGTGCGCAAAAAAGTGCTTCATTACAAGATAAACACCTAGAAAACCGATACATCTAGGAAGAATGAAATGAAAGTGAACCATAATAATTGTACACGGTACTCAATCGAATAAAAAACAACTCACTTTCAAAAAAAAAAAATGAACGCAGATTGGAGAATAAAGTAAATATGAAACAAAACAAAACAAAAAAAGAACAGCTAAAAAGCGGTGGAAAGTGTAGTGTAACTAGCATTTAGACGTAATTATATAGCATCAAATGGGAAGAAAAGGAAAAATGGTAACAGAGATAAGGAAAAAAAATAAAAAAGGAAAAAAAAACACAACAAACAACATACCAAATATTCAATGGCAAGCGAACAAAAACATAAGAACAGAACTCTTGCAAAAAAGGGAGAACAAAAAGCTACTGAGAAGAAGAAAATGGAGAGAAGAGAAAAAAACACACACACATACAAAATCAACACGCATTATGCGGATGCGGCTGTGAACTAGCCGTCAAAACAGTTATAAAGAAAATATTAACAACAAGCTAAAAATTACATAATAACAATGGGTAATGCGCACAAGCTGAGGCGCAAAACAACAAGAAAGTACTCAAGCGGAAAGAATAAAGCAAAGATGACAAAGAACGTAAATTAATAGAATGATGTACAGTGCATACATTTGCCAAACCTAAACAACAGCAAAAAGGAAGGGTGAAAAATAGAACGATAAAGAGCACAAAACTAGAGCAGTGCTTAGGAAAACGCTTTTAACAACATTCAAGAGCGCATCTAAGAAATAGAAATGATCAAATGGTACTGTAGTGGTGCAAAACAAAAAGTAAACACGCACAAAAGAGCGCAAGAAATAGGAAGACATTGTGGAAAGGAAAAATAAAGGTGGAAATAAAACCACGCACACACTTAAATATAGACCCAGTATGTATCAGAGTGAAGGTAGCGAAATGGAGCGGTAGGTGGAGAGGAGGAGCTATAAAATGATTAAGCTAAGCTAAACTTTGGACAGATTGATGTGCGCGCGTGTGTGTGTGTGTGGCAAAAATGGAAACACTAACAAAAACCAATCGGTTCGCAAACCAGAAAACTAGTACACGTACGTCGTTGAACAGAAAAATGGAGAAATAAAGTAAAATAAAATTGAACAAAACAAAAAAAACAACTAATTGTGTGTTTTTATTGTGGGTTTACCTTCGCTCAATCGCAGATTAGTTGTTCGGGCCCTTCTTGGCAGCCCAATTACGGATTAGATCGAATATGGTACGTAGTCCGTATCGGAACCATTTGAGGGTGTATTCCAGCGCTAGTAGCGTGTAGTATCTGCAGTAGTAATATTCACGAGATTCCAGAAAAAGTCCCAGCCACAGATAAGCTGTCCTACCGATGTGCACCGTTAGCCGACATGCTTTAAGGACGATGTTTCGGGCTAGTTCGTACTCGCGTGAGTTTATCACCATCACATAGGCCGCCATTGTATTTGCGGGAAGCTGTTGGATGAATTGTAACGCATTCGCTGTGCTGATATGGTCTCTCCAATTGCTCCATTGTTTCGCTTTTATCGCCTCTAGGATGCTGGTATGTGCGGTGTCCGCTTTGCCGGGCACTGTTTCAACACTTGTTGAAGATTTCACCTCTGGAAGGGATTTGATTGAAAGCTGTGATCCACTCTGATGGAGGGATCGAAAGTAAGCGGCAGGTTTTTCGAGATAGGTAAAGCGCCGAGTGTTCATGGTTCGAACGGAGTACGGTGTGGACGGTGAACCGAAACTTGTCTTGGTTATTAGTTGCAAGCCGAGCGCACGTGGTGCTGTACGGTGCGATTGTTGAAACATTTCCGAAAATAACACGTAAATTCGAATAAGCACGAACGCTGAAAATGTTTCTCTTCCTTTGGACGGAAATTTTGCCACCTCCAGACAACAAATGACAGTCAATGGTGGCTACGATCGTGTTGAAGTTGACTGTATGACATTCCGTTATTGCATCGATCCATTGACACAGGATGAGAAGTGGCTGGAATATATTTTCTGTGCCGATGGAGACGCCTGGTGCCTGGTTGAGTGCCTTTAATGAATGGCGTACAATTCCGTTTCATTTTCTTCGAAAGATTTTATTGATCAATTGATTTTGTTTGGTCTTAAACACTATGGATAAATCAAGTTAAACTCAGTACCACTAATGCGCTAACTGATCTATCTCACTGCGTTATGATTCACCGCAAGTCAAACGTTCGGGAGAGAGTTTCGAAATATTATTCAATGCACTAGAAGATAATTAATATATCTCAGCTTCTTCTCCCTGGCTACCTTGCGCCCTTATATTATTCACCGTGCGTAGTGCCCTCGATACGGCAACCAGCACTGTGTTGTCCGGATGTCGGCCAAACGAACCACCTTTCTACTTCCTGCCTAGCATTATTATGCTACACATACGGTAAAGCCTACACTCAAATATACTTCTTTATCTTGCTTTGCCCATCTTACAGTCGCTAACAATACGCGAAAGTTTGTTTCCTAGATGTGTTGTCCTTCTTTTGCGTATCCTTTTCTTCTTCGTTTGCTTTGCTAACCTTCAGTTCCAGTTTCTTCTTTTAAAACAATGCATTATAAAAAAATATGTTCTGCTTTCTAATTAATTCTTGCACTACCGGTTTTCCCTTCACAGCGGAAAGAAATCTGATTCTGTACGGCCACGGAGGGGGAAAAACAGTCCACTATACGTAGCCATGTATGAATTGGGGTCCCACATTAGCGATATATTGTAGTTAACTTCTACTGGAGTAACTTTCGCTTCTCTTAGCTTTTATTAGTGGATAAAAGTTTCCTATTTGCTGACCTGCAGTATGGAGAGGCGGTGGATACATAAGAAGGAGAAGGAAGATGGTTCAGGAATTTTGAGCCATCGAATTTAACAGAACCTGTAACTATTCTTTTTTCCATTATTTATGCCGCAGTCCCTGTGGCGAGGGTATGATTTATGCGCCTTTCTATCACATTGATGCCTAGATCCTTTCCCATTCCATTTGGAACCGGTTACTACTAATCGCTTTCTTATGTTTCGCAGCACGCATAGACAATTAAGTTGGGCGCAAACTCTCTTACAGCCTTCGAAAAACCAGGGTTTTCCCCTGGTTTGTGAGTGGTTGCTGCCACATCTGTTTACAAGTGTTATATAGTGTGTATGTGGTAGTTTTTTCGTGTGGGTTTAAATCTGATCCCGGTTTATGTCAACGTGTCAATTGTGAATTCGGGCAATAATAAGCTTTTAGCACGAATCAGATCGAGCGTGAAAACAACGAAACAAACAAAGGCTTCCGACGAACGTCCTGTTTGCTTGGTGAGAAAACGCTCCGGGGTATTGCCGTTTGCTCAAGCAACAACTTCAGCATTTCAGCACAACTGTAAACATGAAGAGAGCTTCCGGAAACCATGATCCGCGAGTAATTCCGTCGAGCTTCATCGCACCCGTAGTACAACGATTCAGTTCAGTTCGACTTCTTTAAATTTACATGTCTGCGAACTTTTACTGCTGCTGTTGCTGCGAATGGTCATGATGATCGTCTTCTGCTGAGCCGGCTACACCACCACTGCCGGCACTGCTACCGGCAGTACCGCGAACGGTGGCAGCATAGCTAGACCCACCTGACGGTACCACCGTTGGTACACCAATTGGCACTGATTCTAAGGATCATATAGGGATAAAACAGATATATGAATTAAACCACCGCGTGTTGTACTCTTTACAGAAAAAAATATGACAATCGAGGCAATAGATACTGAAACAATTTTAATGACTTTACAAAGGTGGTGTATGTTATGTATTGATAAATCGAAGATTGATTTTCAAAGATTCATGAATCATTCAAGATTCAAGAATTCTTTAAGATGTACAAATTCTCAGTTTTAGAACTTTAGAATTTTAGAATTTTAAACATTCATGCATCTGAATCAGATTCGCCCAACACTAATTCAAATGATCTTGGTGTTGAGTATACAGTTGCAACTTAAGTGGGAAAAAATGCAGTTTAACGAACAGAAGTTAAATTCTGTAAAGTATTTTTTTGTGTTTCAGTATCATTTGCCAGGGATAGTGTGAAGTGTGGTCACTGTATCCTATCTGACTTACCCGTTCTGGGTGGATTCGGTGGTGGTTCGATGTTTCTGAGATCATGCTTTTTTATCAGCTGACACTCGCCCCCTTCCGATGGTATTTGGTACACATACAGATATCCATCCTGGGAGGCGACCAACATTCTGTAAGCAGAGTTATGATTAAAATTTCTTCCCTTTGTGAGTGAGTGAGCACGGACACCCGTACCTGAGCGCTTTCTGAATCGTTGTAATGACACAGGAATGTCTTAGTCCGGCTACGGGCAGCAGGGCCGATGCAAACGCTCGCCCTTGCGAAAACACGTCCGTCACTTGCGTTGGCAGTGGCAAGTAGTTTGCAAAAGCCTTGCTAAATTTACCGTACCACGCCTCACCGGCACCCTGGTCATCGTTAGTTTCCGGTGAAACGCGCTCCAACTTAAACACGTGCACCGTTTCCGTGTTCGAGCTGCAACACAGATACTTCGAACAGGTACTGAACGCTAGGGACGCTATCGAGACGCATCGCTTGACGCCCCGGCGAAACTCGAACAGTTTCGAACCGTCGCTCACGGAAAACACCCGAATGACTGTGCCCTTCTCGCTCGCTGTTGCAATTTCTGTACCGATCTGGCTGAACGCTATCGCCGCGAGCGGTGAATCATGCGCCGGGATCATGATTTTGGCATGCAGATTAACCGCATCGAAGATCTGTACCTCACCGACGGTGGCGCTTCCCGGGTAGGCCAGATAGCAGTGATCCGAATCCGACGCCAAAGCACACAACCCTGTCTTGTTCGGTGGCGTATCGCGTATAGTGTGCACAACCTTCATGTCCCGTATGTTGTGTATGTAGAGACTCTCTTCTAGACACACGACCAGCCGGGAACGGTTTAGCTTCACCGCCAAAATCGTGTTCGAGTACGAGTAGTTGCATATTTCTGTTCCTTTTTTAAAGTGACATACCTACAAACGAGCATAGAAGCAAGAGTTTAAGTAGACAGAAAAACATGATGCGGATGATTTTGGGGACGAACCTTAAGCTTCCTCGGAGCGTTCAGTGATACGACGGCAACGAGAGAGCTGCTAAAAAGTCGCTCTACTAAGCAGATGTCCTCGCCCAAGCTCGTGTATATCTGGTCTAGGTTTGAATCGACCGAGTTCAATGAAAATAAACCGTATCCATTTTTCGACCCAACCGCTAAGGATCTGTGTATGAGTAGATAAACTGTTTTAGAAAATAGCCGGCCTACGGCATGACGCACAGAACTTGCAATAATAACAAAACTTACGAGCAATCCTGATTGAAGTTGACAAAAAATCCCCCCGCATCTATGTCTGTTCTTGCCAGGAGGCTCATGGCTTGCTTCAACAGAAACAGACTCGCCGCGGATGGGTAATGGTTCTTTGTTTATTCGCTGGCTATGGCTCCTTTTCTCAACGGAGATTGTGGATACTATTAGTGAATAACTCTGTGTGTGTTCGAATGATGTCTGGTCGGAAAGGAAGTGTCAACTTTGATGATGAAAACATGAAAAAATGGTTAAAAGGAATTATCAGACGAATACATTATGGGAGGATATGGCCAGCTACATTCTGCTTACATACCTGTGTGACCGATGTCTTGAAGCTGAGTTGCTTTCCGAATAGCGAAAGCCTGCTAGCACTCCTTTGTTATATTTGTGTTGTGCAGCGGAACCAACGTTCCAAGGCCGAGCGGACGATGGGAAGTGTCTGAGGCGCAGCACGGATGGCGTTGTATGTTATTATTATTATCGTTGTAATCCGCTCGGCTAGCTGTGTTGACGGAGGACGTTTTTCGTATTTCGGAACAGCTGATGCAAGTAGCAAAAGCGATTTCAATCGATTTGCTTCGGTAGGGTTAGAATCGCAACCACTGGCCAAAATGCTACGCACGTCCGAGAGGGAAGTCGCGTGTTTGTACAACTTTTCTACGGCCTAAACGATCTGGGTGGTTAGATTCGGGCACCTCGCGTACTAATGTTTGCTGCTAACCTTGAAAATCCGCACCAAACTACGCGCTGCTTTTGTTCTTTGATATATCTGATACGACACCCTCATGGGAACGGAATCGCCTTCGATAGGTCAAAGGAAGGTTTACAGTAGTTACTAACTACGAGATTTTCGCCAGACCCTTTACGATAAGAGTTTTGGACAAATAGAAAACACACGGTTGCGCGTACGAAAAGTTTATCAAACACAAAGCACACACCATACAATCTCCACTGCTGACACAGTATTGTGCAAACCAATTGCGATCGTAACGACACACACGCACACAAAGGAGCCTATGTTCTTGTTTTGGAGATTTGTTTTTGCGCTGTTCCTTGTGTTTGCCTTTCTCTCTCCAGCCCAATACGCACAACTGTTGAATTTGATGAAGCTGGGGCCCTTAAGAAACTCCACCACTGTTAGGCACTACGTGAAGATTATGTTTCGAGTATCCTGCAGTTCGGTAATATGGACAATCTTGGCAGCAATAGAATGCAGAATTTTCCAAGCGAACTTCCTTTTGTGATGATCAACTTGTATTTTGCACCTTTCCGTTCTGTTCTGCTGTGTTTGGGTCAGTGTGTGTGCGCGAGATGATGGCAGAAAATCGTGGATAAGGTAAATGTGTGCGTGTGTCGAAAAGTCAGCTGTAGAAACAGGTACGGACAACCAGCAATCAATTGTCAAGCTGCCAGTTGGAGAAAGGAAATATTTTTCCAGCTCATTCATTTCTCCTCGTCATTTGTAAATCAACTGAGATACATAAAGGAAGATTGCGTGAAATATCACGCTATTATTGCACCTGTTATTGCTTCCATTCTTGCAAAAAGGGATGGAAAAGTATACTGCAGCATTGAGCTAACCTTTCGTTTGTCTGGTTCAGTTGACAGCTTACCAAGCTGTCAAAAGATCGCAAAGCAACTCTCGGTTGTTTACCTCCTCCTGGTGCGCTTGTTTATTCTTTTCGATTTGCACATAAATTATTAAGTTTCTTATTGATTGTGACGATTCGTGGATGTCTTGATCACTGAAAGTGTACAGAAAACTGCAACGCAACATGCAACGAGAAGAAAAACAGTTGGACATGCTCCTGGAAGCTGTCCTCAACAGGCTAAACGATCTGAAACATTCGATTGGGGTGATGATACACAGGTTGGAAACAGAATACGAAACGATCAACTGGCCTACGTTTCTGGACAACTTTGCCTTAATATCCAGCCATGTAAGAATTTCTCGCAATCGCAGTCGCAAAGGTGGAAGACTTAAAAAACGCCTCTCTTTACAGCTAACCGGTTTGATGAAGATACTGAGCACCGAAATTGGAACGCCACTGCGCAATCTTACCGTGCTGCCGTTAATGCTAACACCGGAACGCGATGAAGCCTTGCTGCAACTGACGGAAGGTAGAGTACCTATCTTTTCGCACGATCTCGCACCAGACTATCTGCGAACCAAGCCGGATCCTGGTGCCGAAAGTCGGCAGGCGGCACATGAGGCAAAAGCGAACAATCTAACCGTGGAGGCAAGCATGAAGCAAGTGGCTCAGTATAATAAGGTAATATCGCACGTCTGGGACATTATTAGCAAGGCGAAAGAGGACTGGGAAAATGAATCTTCCACCCGGCCCGGCATACAACAGACCAGTTCGATGGCTGACACGCAAGCACTGGTGGCTGCCGTTGGGCTTGGCAATGGTTTGACTGCCCCGGTAGGACCTCCAACTGGTGCGGGAGTCATGATTCCTCCGGCAATTAGGCAAGGTTCACCAATGAGTGCGGTTTCACCTTCTGGCAATGCCCCCATGGGCAAGATGCCGTCAGGTATTAAGACCAACATAAAGTCTGCTAATCAGGTGCATCCTTACCGTTAGATCTGTTACTTTTAAATACTCATTTAGTTCATATCGAAATAAAAATAAGTTTCTCTGTAATGTACTCTCGTCTAGCCAGTAAAGATGCAGGAAAATATATTTAAATAGAGAAGAAACCAATAAAACCTCTGAAAATGTAAACAATGGCGTCAGACCTTGTACGCACCTTGGTTCTAGCCGGCATGACGAGTATTGAACGTTCGGTTGTAAATGTCTCCCTTTACAGGTGGTGAGAAAGAAACGAGGAAAGGGCCGTTCTCTCAATGTGCATTCTCTCGCGACAGCGCGCTGATGGAAGCACTCTCGCAGTTGAGGGGTAAAAATCGTTCCTTGGGTGTTTGACGTTGTGTGAGTGATTCTGTGCGGACGTAAACAACTTTGCATCGAGCGTCGATCTTGGCTGGAGGTTTTATTAAATAAAAAGTGCTTCATTATGATTATGGATAATTCAAAAACTACCAGCAAAACTACGTTGCTCAAGCTGATGCTGTTGCGCGCATGGAAAGAGCGTTGGACCGACTGCCAGTGGGGAATCAACGTGAAAACGGTAAGCATACATTTCACACATCGCTCTGGACTGCCCTTTCGAATTCTTCTAGCAGTTGTAGTTGTCGGGGCGTTAAATTTCCCGGTAAGCGGACCTGAAGAGTGATAACATGATCGCCTACGTCCTGGTGAATCTCGTCACGGAGTCCTTTGCCTGGTATGCGCAGCTCCGTACCACTCTGTGTGCCCGGCTCGAGATAGACGTTGAAGATCCCGTTAATGCCCCGGATGGACAAATCGCCACCCCTGATCGCTTTCAGCATTGTAATGCCCTCCGTCGAGTATATGTTCATTCCGTTACGTCGGAAGTGATCACCGTCTTGCACGTGCAGTATGACGTTCAGCTGTCGTTGTACACCCGGTATGCGTACCTTTAAGCGATCCTTGTTCTGGGAGGCCTTTGGGATGCACAGGGTCAGTTTGTGATGTTTCAAAATAATTCCTTTTCCATGGCATTTGGGGCACGTTAGTTTCTGTGGGGTGTGCGTTGTACCGTTACAAAACTTGCAAGGCATTAGCAGATTACCACTTTCGGAATGATACACTTGTTTGCCTGTACCGTGACAGATGCTACAAATGCCGTCTTCACCGCGTATCGTCTGGGACCCGGTAAACGAGCAGCGGTCACACTTGACACCAATAGGCAGCGTTAGCTGTCGAACCGTGCCTTCTATTGACTCCTTGAAAGTGAGACTGAGCACAACATCTTCATAGTTGAGTTCGTTTAGCAATGCACCTAGTTTTGCCGATTGTTCCTTTTGGCCCCTTGGTAGCAACATATGCTTTCGTTGCACATCACGGTACAGGGCGGGATTCAAGTCAACTACACTGTCGGTGCGGTTTTTAAACTCCTCCATCAAACCTTCGTACGCTTCCGTAATTTGGCTAAATTTCACTTTCATTTCGGCCGTGTCGCTGTCCGTGCCTTGCTGAACATTGCTTCTATCTGGATGGAACTGTTTGGCCAGTTGATAATACGCCTTTTTGATGTCATTCAACGTAGCTGTCCGGCTCACTCCCAGAACTGCATGGAAATCTTTCGGCGGTACTACGGTAGACACTGATTTAGAGGACGATTTCCCTGTCGATTTGGAAGATGCTTCGTGGGACGTCCTATCATCGGGAGAAGCCGAGAATTTTTTACCTCTATTACTACCACCAATTAACCGTATAATCCTTGAACCGAGACGAAATTTATCCGCCATACTTTCGAGTCGCTTTGTACCGGTATAATTTGTTCGTGGTTACTGAGATGAACGACGTTTCCCATATGTTCTAAATTCGTCTAAATATGTTCAGTTGATCGATTGGTCTACTCATTTCAGATTCTCACGCGAGGTGTGAGCGGCGATGTGTATAACTTGGCCGACGCCATCGTCCAACAGGCGGTGGTGGGATCTGGAGCTAATATGGTATGTATGTAAAGGAACTAACATTTTCTCACCATGCAATAACACCTTCATTTCTTTCAGTTGTTTCTCTCCTATCTGAAACATTCGTTGTGCGCCCACCTGATTTCCCATGCGGCCGTGCTGAATCGTATTGCAAAGTACGATCAGTTCGATAAACATCACTGTCTTATCGCATTGCTTGACTTCCTCAAGTCCATTATCGATGGCGTTACCTGCCGGGGTAAGCAGGAAGAATCGATCCTCACGAAAGCGACCGTTTCGCTCGTACACTGGTTGCTGCAGATATATGAATGCGTGCTACAGTCATATGTCGAAAGCCGGGCATTGCAAACCGAAGAAGAAGACGTCGTGCAACGTGTTGCTACCGTGCTCGAACGGATCGCTGAAAATCCATTCCTGCTGGGGGTAATTTCGATAGGAAAGTGTGAAGATCCGGAACAATTCATAACGCTCCAGAAAAGGTTTAACGGCATCAATAACCTCACCCTGACGACCGGTTACGTGGCGCATGTGGGTAACAATACGAACAATGTCACCGTAACCGATTATATGCGCAAGCTCGTACTGCTCGAGGTAGATATTCTGGAGATGAAACTGTTCGACGGCGGAAAGGTGGAACCGATCACATTCAGTCTGCAACCGTTCATCGCAATCGAAGTGTTGCTGAACCCGATGTGCGAAACAAACCAGTATGTAGCGCAGCTGATTAATCTGAAACGCCTCAAGGGTTATTCGTACGCGCGCTTATATTGCGAGATCATGCGCGGATGTCTCATCTCGCTGAACAATGTCGAGGGTACGTCAAAGGAGTCGCTAATGTGTGCGTTTACATTCATCAAAGTACCGCACATTGTGCATCAGATACACACGAAAACGAACGGCAAAGAGCAACAGGACGAAGCGACCAGCACGAACTACAGCGTGGAGGTGCTGGAAGCGTTCGAGTTGCTGTTGCAAGATGGCCCAGTGTTGGACTACATGGACATGAAGTGTTCCTGCAATGTTGTCGAGTGTCTGCTGAAGGAGATCGTGAAGCACAACCTGCTGACGGAAACGCACGTGAAGCATTTCGTTGCCCAGCGCGAACCGATCACGCTCGGTTTGCACAAGCTCGAGGCGAATAATGCACAGCTTACGTTGATGCTGAAGTTCGTATTTCGCGTCGAATCACCTTTGGTGGGGATACTGAAAGCACTCAGCACAGACCACAGCAAGGTGCAAGATGCGCTGCTTGCTATGCTGTGTCAGGTACTGACGGGCAATAGTCTCGATTTGGTGTTATCCGTTGCATCGGTGGAAGGAAAATTTAAAGCCTTCATCTCCGGTCTGTTGAAGTGTAACGATTATGCTAAGCAAGTTACAGGCGTAGAAATAGGCAAAGCGGGCACCACTCGCGGGGCATTATTCGACGTTACCTTCATGATATTGGCCTCCATCGCGCAGAGTTACGGATCGGATGTCATCCTAGCCGAGGGAGGAAACAGTTTCTTCGAGAAATGGGTGCGCGATTACATGGTGGAAAGAAAGAAATCCAAATCCCCCATGACGATGGTGAAGCAAGCGGATCCAATGGTGCTGGAGGAGCTTATAATGGCGCTCAACAATGCCGAGGGTGGTGGATTGAAGGCGTCCAATCTGCGCTGGGAAGATATATGCTACACCATCCCGGCCCTTCTCCACCAGGTACTGATGGCGTGGGAAAATGAAACGCTCTCGCCGGTGGAGATCAAGAAAATGCTCGACGGTTTGAAGGCGCACTTCTCCTCCTTTGCGGTCTGTGCCTCGTCTTGGTTGTGCGCGTACATGCAGATGGTACGGCAGGACGAGCAGGTAAAACCGATGAACATGGTGCAGCAACTATGCAGTGCCCTAACGGGGCCCCAAGCGGAAGACTGGCAGCAGCAAGATTACTGCAAAGAGCGGTTCGGTTTAATGGGTCAGATCATACGCCGCATGCAGCAGGATTTTCAACGTACGCCTCAAATAAACCCAAAACTACGGGCCCTCTTTCCAAGCCAGCATATGGTTTCCCATCTGCCGCTGGAAGAGCAGTTCGAGGAGGCATGGAAAGCGATCGCCGAACGGGGTTGGTTACCGATCGAGACGACGTTCTTGCTGGATACGTTGCTGCAATCGTGCGGACCGTCCTGGCTGGTGGAAAAACTAATCGCCAAGCTGTTCCTGTGCAAGTACATTCGCGATCTTAACAAAACGATGGACATAATCTTCGCGATAATGCATCTAGATATTGAACGTTGCACGATCGCACTTCTATCACAGCTAGTGCCGATGATGCTGCTCAACAAACAGCAGTAAGTAACACAAAAGCTGGTACGAAACCAATAATTGTGCACGAAACCAATTTCTCTTTACAGGACACCCGAAATTGTTGATCCACAGTCGCGCGTGCTGGCGAAACTCTGCGTCTACTGTATTATCGTCACAATGGAAGCATCACTGACGCTGTCGAAAAAACGAACCCGCGGAACTGTCGGTTCCGATATGGAAGATATCGATTCGTTGTGCACTAGCGCCAAGTTACGCAAGATCGATTTGGACGGCATTAGCGTGGGATGTGAAGCAACCGGAGGCAATGAGTTTACACTGGAGAGTGCGCTTGATTCGGCGGCCAGCTGGGATGCGACATCGGCACCGAGCTTGAAGGAACCGCTGCAGGGTTGTTTGCAAACGTTGTTCCGTACCTTTACGCAGTACATCACCACGGACGAACTGTCCCCGAAGGTGTACTTTATATTTCAGTTTCTGTCGCTGCTGGTCGAGAGTGGTCGGGAGCGGATCATGTGCGTGCTGAAACTGATTCCGAACGGATTGGTGCAGAATTTGCTAAAAATCAACGCCACCGATGAAATGACGGTTGGGTTAATCTTAAGGTATGTATATGCCAATCCTTGTGCAGGCATTCTAACTGCTTATTTGTGAAGTTAAATGTAGTTCTGTGTTTGTATAGCCACCCCCGCAGTAAGCGATTGATGCACGGATGATTCCCATCCTAAGCAATTCCTTCGCCGGGTACGGGTAGTTCTTTTGAATTGAATATTTCATACAAATTGAGGCATGAAAGCGCTTCGTTTACTTTTCACCCTTCATTACGTGGAATTATGTCCTAACAGCGACTCAATTCTCAAGGAATTTTTGAGTGAACCCCCTCATCCTGGCGGGAATGATTTTTTAATGCAAAAGCTACGAACGCAATGTGGTTCGTTGCCGTGGCTCAACTCCACCAGTTCCAGTTCCAATCCGAATTCGCAATATGCCACCGACATTTTTTGACGAGAAAACGAAAATCTGGCGAGGTTCTTCAATGGCCCCGCTGTACAACCCAGCCCAAGGGATCGGTGAGCTGCTGTATCGAGTTCTGCAACGCACACCGACAAGAATCGCGCAAATCAGTGTCGATACTGGACGCTCGATCACGTACAAGCAGTTGCATCTTTGGAGCGTTCGTTTCGCCCAGTCACTGACCGGTTGTTGCGGGCTTAATCGGGGCGATAAGGTGACGGTAGTGGCAAGAAACGGTGACCAGGTTGCTGCAGTTGTGTTCGGTTGTTTTATGGCCGCCGTGCCGTTCAATACGCTCGATGCCAACTTTCGTTCGGAAGATTACGAACACATGCTGCGAACGGTGGAACCGAAAGCAATTGTTTGTGATAGCGAATTGGTATCGGAACTGAAGGTGGCGTGTGAAGCAGCCACAATCGAACCGCAGTTCATCGTGATTGGCAAACGCATCAATGGGTATCCAACGGTGGACGATTTTCTTCTGCCAAATGGGTTGGAAGACGATTATGTGTAAGTATTGCAACCGGGGGTATTTGTAAAGGTGTGGAAAGTAATGCATAACCTCCATTTTAGCCCCGAACACATCGAAAATCCCGCCAAGGAGCTAGCGATCGTGCTGTGTTCCTCCGGTACCACGGGTCTTTCAAAGGGCGTTTGTCTGTCACATGCAACCTGCATCGCACACACGTCCAGCCTGTGGAAAGCGAACGATTGTGAGCGTGTGTTGTGCTTCAGCTCACTGTACTGGGTGTCCGGGTTGGGGGTGCTGCTTAACGCGAGCATAGTCGGTGCAACGAGAATCATCACGCGGGAAAGCTTCAACGCACGGCTGTTGATCGATCTGGTGGAGCAGTTTCGGATCACAACGCTGTTTATGCCACCGTCCCATGCGTTAGCACTGTTGGGTGATCCAACGATTGGAATGGCCGATTTTTCTAGCCTCCGGTTGGTGCTCTGCGGTGGCGGTCCTGTATCGGGCGAGTTGAAAAGCTCGTTCGAGAAGTATCTCTCGAGGGCAGCCAAGTTTATCATCGGCTACGGATTGTCGGAAATTGGTGGCGGGTGCTTCACTACCGTTCAATTGTACAAATCGGGCGCGATCGGGACGCTGAGTGCGGGTATGGAAGCGAAAGTAGTCGACGCCGATGGTGCGGCACTCGAAGCCCATCAGGAGGGTGAACTGCTCATTAGGGCAGAGTACGTTTTTCTCGAGTACTATGGCAACCCGTCGGAAACGCGCGAAATGCTCGACCCGGATGGATGGTTACATACCGGAGACATTGCACGGTACGATCGGGATGGTGTGTTTTTCGTGGTGGATCGCAAGAAAGACATCATTAAGTATGGCGGGTTTCAGATCTCCCCGACGGAATTGGAGTGTAAAATTATGCAACTATTCCCGGGGAGTTTGTTGATGGTTTGTGTTACCGGAATGCCCGTGCCGGGGAATGATCTCCCGGTGGCCTTGGCCGTGCGCCAGCCGGAAGGTGCGAGGGTGCACGAGCAAGACATCGTTGACGGGTTGGCCGCAGTAGTTGCCGACTTTAAGCAGCTGCGGGGTGGTGTGTTTTTCGTCGACAGTTTACCAATGACACCCTCCGGGAAGATTGTTCGCCGACGGTGCAAAGAAATTGCCATAGCTATGTGCGAGGAAAAGCTGGGGCGGAGCAAATAAACTTCGAGACAGTGCTCATAATTCTTTCAGCGTCCGCAACGCGTTAATAATGCGTAGACTATTGATTGATTATAGCGTGCAGTAGTGATGCACTGATGCCGGATCGATATCAACCGTCGCATGTAGAGAATGGTTGCAATAACTTAGAAATGTTGAGCTAGCTTTAGTGATTTTTGTTTGAGTGTTTGATTGATTGCTTAACATAATAATGTTTAGTGCAAACCTTTTTCTTCGCATCGTTCCAGACTGTACGATCTCAACACACCGAGTGGCCGCCAGTTTGCAATGTCCGACATCTGTCTGTTGCGCAACATTCAGATGCGAAAGGAGAGCATAAAGCTGTAAACCTGGAAAGGGTAAATTGTGGACACTGAGTTTGTAAAGAAATTTAAAGTTTGTGTATAAGTGGAATCAATCCTGAACGTTCTTAGTTTTAGCGAAGAATAGCTTAAATTAATTTGAACCAAGCGTGGCGTACGAAAGGCTTCAGCGGCTTAGGTGTAAGATAGGCCTAGGCTCTAACTGACATTGATCTAGATCTAATGTCAATGCAAAGAGGAGCAGGCGGACTCGAAAAGACTAATCCGGCGAACGAGGACGTGATGTTTTAGCTGCTCGAAATAGCCAAATCTGAGGCAATCGATTTGGCAAGTAAAGATTGCTAACATAAGTCCTGTTTGTGTGTTTATTTTTAATTATGTTTGTGCAGTTAATGTTTCACGTAGTGGAAAGAACGTTGTATGCAGTCTTGCGAGTCTTATTTCTACAGATTTGTTTGGCTGTTTGTGCTGCTACTCTCGCTTCTCGAGCTGATGATACTAATCCTCTGTCCCGTTCTTGCTAGCTCCTGCTGCGATTCGATCGTTTGCATTTGAATTTCTTCGTTCGCAGCGACCGTTTGCCGATGCAAACGTTTCCGGAACTGCCAGTAACCGATGGCAACGGCACCACCGATTACGGCCACCGCACCGATCACCATACCGCTAATGGAAGCCGCCGAAAGTGTACCTCCCGTCAGTTCCGCGTCGTTCGATCCATTTTCATCGCGATTGTGCAGCACAATGCCATAAATGTGTTCCATCGGATGTCCCTCAATCTTGCCGGCACAGATCCACTGGCCGAAATCTTCCGCCCGCACCGAACCAATCACCAGCGAGCAGGAACCCTTCGCTAGGTTATGGTTCGGATTGGAATAGAACCGCTCGAGGATGGGCCGATCGGTGGTGATGTTTTCGTTCAAGCTGAACGCCTGCCCGGTCGGTGTGACGAAGCGACAGTACTGCAGCGGTGTACCGCGTGGAATGGAATCACAACCGAGCAGGGCCGGGGAATCGACACCCACCTCAACACGCTCGGACTGGGAAATCATCTGCGAGGTGGATATGCGCACCTGAAACATGGCGGAAACTTCCAGTGCCGAAACGCGCCCACTACCCACATAGCAGTGCCACTGGCCGGCATGGTCGTGGTCGAGAATGTTCGCGAACGTGATGCCACATTCGCCCATCTCGAGCGAAATGCCACTGTACCAGTAGTGGGCATCGCTATGCTCCGCCGTGAGACTCTCCGAGAGGGAGTAGAACTGGCCGTGCGGTCCCCGAAACCAGCAGTAATCGATTGGTTTGTTAGCGTTGCACTGCAAGGATGTCGTGGTGCCGTTCTGTGCCGTTACCATCTCTTCCGGCCGCATGATGGCTAATGGTGGATCAATGTCGGAACTGTCCACGATCGCACCGGACACCTTCGTGAGCGATTCGTCGCCGTAGCCGAGCAAACACTTCCAGGTACCCTTGTCGAGCCCTTCCGGGCCAAGTATCTCCAGACCACACTCGTTGCGTTCGAACCCGGCCCCGATGTAGCCGTAGCGTGGTGTCCCAATGCCCGGGATGACGTTCAATCCCAACCCGTCCGCCAGTCGTACGAAGCGGCAGAACTTGAGCATCAACTTGGTGTACATTAGATGGCAGGAAAGTACATGGTAGTCCGACTCCCGGTGGACTGTCGTTACGATTTGTTCCGCTGGAAAATGGACAAAAGAAGGAAACTGTTATCGCACACGCGCCCACGCCACAATTGTTTTAAATCATTTTCTTAATCATTGCTTTATCAGCAAATTTTAGGTTATGCCACTTTCAGCGTCGCTTGTGGTGATAAACGCGGACAAAGACATATTTCGTATACCTTTATTCTCGATGTGTATTCCGTATGTCATCTCTCGCATTTGTCCCTGCACTCCGGCAATTACGCTCCACACACCCGCCCCGGTTGGATCGGTTTCACTCAGCGGCAGATGGCACCGTTCGTACATCGGCACACTGTATGCACCTTCGCTGGCCATATCCTGCCGCAGCACGAAACAGTACTCGGTACGTTCGGGGCCTATTTCGTCCAGCGAACTCACCGCCCCACCGCCACTGCTTTCGATCCCAATTTCCGGCACGGAAGGACGTTCGATTACGTCCACCATCGTTACGCCCCGTATCCGTTCGGTGCCCCGAACCAATGTCAGCCTCCAAAAGCCCCCATCCCGTTGATGCACCGGGCTAACGCGTATGCTGCACTCAGACTCACCGAAGCGCAGGGCTTTTCCGTGTGAAATGTTCCGGCGCATAGGTGGATCACTCTCGACACCACCGTGCACGTCGATATCCGTCGGTGAACCGGGCTCGCGGTAGAAACACCGATCACCCTCTTGCATCGGTACGAGCAAGCGCAAATGCATCACTTCACCTTCCGCCACGGTGACACTCGGTGGATAGATATATCCGTGGCGTACTTCGAAGTTTGTCAGTAGATTCGTACCGACCACCGCACCAACAAGATGGGCAACGATCCAACCACCCAGTAGGGTCCAGCAATTCGCTCGCCCAGGCATGCCGCAGGACACCATTCAGCAGGCAGCAATGAAAAGGCTCTGCGGCAGCAATCGGGTCGTCGAGATGATTACACTCCCGGACCGAGTAGTACACCATTGTGTACAAGATTGATTTACCGATAACCGTAAGAATACACCGATTATACCCTAATGAAGCTATCGCATAGATATCGTTAATCTTCCCCCGAAAAGTGTCATTAGCTTGAAATCTGGACCCTGGATTGGAGGTTGATGCCAGCTGCACCGATCTTAAGGCCTTTAGTATTGCAACGTATTCTGGTGAGTCTGTACTGTGTGTTCAAATGCCTTACATATTGATGGTCCTCCTTCAACATGCAACTGACGCAGCGGCGAATCAAACGGTGGGCGGAGTAGGCGGTCGCCTAGGGCCTCGCCGTGTTGGGGGCCCCAAAAAATGTGTGTATTACTTGTATACATAGGCCCTGTCTCCTTATGCTAGAGGGGGCCCCGAAGGGTACCACAAGAGGCCCCTGGCGAATTTTGAAGTTGGGACAAAATGCCCCGGAATCGGCCAGCTTTGGCCATAATAATAATGGCATAAATCACGTCTGCCTGGCAGTGTCACATTCCTATGAAACGCATTAGAATGTGGGGGAAAAGGCAAAACGGATATTTACTATTATTGCTTATTAAAATTACGTTTGCTTTTCCTAGTCCCATAAACGTACAGATGGATTCGAATAGAGGTTTTACTTTTGATATATTAATTTGCACAAATTCTGATCTGCGATCATAACCTTTCCGGAGAAATAAAATTGTTTTTCTTTATGTTTCTGTTCGAACAATGTGTCTAAATTCATTCCGTAACAGTTTGAGAAAATGTTATGAAGAATGTATGGTAAGTAACAGTAACCTTGTTTCCAGTGGCGGATCAAGCGGTAACCGGAATAGGCGGTCGCAAAGGGCCTCGCCGTGTTTTGGGCCCCAAAAAAATTATGTAGTAGTTAAAGGTGTATACATAGGCTAGAGGGGGCCCCGAAGGGTACCACAAGAGGCCCCTGGCGAAATTTTCCCACGAATTTTCTCGCAAAATGGCATTAACCACGTCTGCCTGTCGGTACCACATTCCTATCAAACGCATTAGAATGTGAGGGAAAAGGCAAAACGGATCCTGCATCTCTTTCGTATTTTGCGCCGATCGCGTCCGTCGAAAACGCTCAGAAACGATGGAATTTTTGGTTTCTGACACCAAGAGAGCATGATCAACGAAGAGATAGCACAAATTTCCGTTCCACGTGGTATCATTTCATACGGCTGTACCCTTCCCTCTGCTGATCATAGCGCTTGATCCGTCAACTGATCTTTCATCTCTTTCCGTCCGTCCAAACAGAACAGTGCGTACCATAACTGTGCACAAGTTTATTTTTATGGAAATAACAATGTGGAATATTTATGGAATATATTTATATATGGAATCCTTCTAAACCCCCGGACATTCCATGACGACTAGAGATATAATTATTGCGAAATAATTGAACAATAAAAAATGAATAATGTCTTCGGAAATAGTGGCACTCCATGTTTCCTACTCGTAATAATTAAAAAACTTACCTGCTGTTCAGTTATGACACGCACTGTAGGATGAAATGAGACGGAGGATTCGCGCCACAGTAGCTCAGCTATTTACTCTATCGATCGCTCTCCGGAGAGGGCCCTTGTTTGATAGTATGTGTAACTAATAGCCAATAGTAGAAGATCTTTAATTGATCAATAGCATCACAGTGACTGATATCGTGAGCAACCATGTACAAACATGGCGGATCCTTGTGCGGGTCAGAATGATGTTATCTCCTTTCGTGGATGCTCTCTTGGTGTCAGAAATCACAAAACCGGTCGCTTTTTGGTGGCTCCGATCGCATGCGCGGAGAGACTTCGACGAAAGGAAAAGCGCTTAAAAATAATATGCAATGACGACTGGGATGACCGTGTGCTCCTCTAGCTCTTGTAAGCTGGACAATAAACTAACTAACGGTGATTAATTCTTTCCATTTTGCTCTCTGTTGTCCCCCAACAAAGATTGTCATCAAGAAGAAGAATAACCATGTGGGAATGTGGGAATGTGGGAGGCAAACAGTACCGCGAGTCACTCTGCTGATATATGTGATATGTGTTATGTGATATTAACATCTATTGTACTGTTCTTTATCCGTATCGTCGTATGCTGAGCGCTGTCCACGTCCTTCAGGCACCGGCACAGCTCAGCTCGTCGGTATATTCCTGCAAACTATATACTCAGTACAAAACCGCATGCGATCAGCATCTGCTGGTGGCGACGCTTTCTTCTAAACGCTTTTACGTACTTACGTGTTTATATAAAGTATTTTGTGGACAGTGTTTTTGTGTGTATATTAAAAGTTTATTTAACCCGGTATGTCTGGATTGATAATGGAAACCGCCACCAATAACCATTAATCATTAAACAATCCGCACGCCAGATGATTATGTATGTTAAAAGCAAAAAGCAACATATAATAAATAAAAGACCACACATGCAAAGATGGTTGAATTTCCCTTTGTTCAATATATTTCATATCAAATAAAGTCAAATCTGTCTGTCTGTCGCCCTCGAAGAACCTTTCCGTGCCGTCTACACAAAAAGAAAATCGCCCATTGTTTTGTTGTTTTGTTTTGCGTAATAAAATGGTAAAATGGTTGCGGCAACCGTGCGCGATTCGCGGCTCCGTCCGGTTCGCTGTTGTGCGCGTTTCCTTTCTGTTCTGGTGTACAAGTCCATTGCGTTTCATTCCAGCCTGTACCACAAAAGCTTGTGTCGCTAGCGATTGATATTTGCGCTGCCGCCTTCTGTTCTGTTGATATTTCTCCTGATGCGATTTCTTAGGTCGCTCTTGTATTTTGTAACCTTTACCTTTGCGTAATCTTTCCCTCGATTGTTAACAGTTGCTTTTAAACAGTAAGAAAAATAAATTGTGCCATACTGGCTTCTGCATTTCGCGCTTCTATCTCTCATTATTCACAAAAGTGATGATGCAATTAAATATTCGATGTTAGTGTATCGTCCCTATTTTATGTACGTTGTGTTTCACAGTGTTACCCGTCCGCAATTGTACAACCGCGCCGGTGTGCATAATTGTTGTTTCACCCGATTCACTGCTGCACCCGAATTGCTCCATACACTCTCTTGTTGTGTTCTGTGTCCTTCCCAATATGTTCGCGTTATATATTTATTTATCTGTAGCACATTTGTTTCCAATGAACAGACATTCATACACAGAATTATATGTATATATATACTTTTAATATGCATAGAGACACGTTAATGTATAGTTAAGCATTTTAGCACTTGTTTATCGATTAAAAAAAACCGTTCCACATCCCGGTGCCTCAGTTCGTTTTGTTGCATTTCCCGTTTATCCTTTGGCCGGTTTAGCGGCTTCCTGTTTCCGGTGGTTTACTTTCGTGTTTGTATATATATAAATATATATGGTCATATAAAAATGGATTTACTATCGTTCACATTTTATGTGTGTGTGTGTGTGTGTGTGTGTGTGTGTGTGTGTGTGGGGGGGGAGGTGGGGGGCCTTTTCACTATTATCTTTTGGGCAGATTTTGTCGAAATTTGCATACAAAAGTAAAGGTACTACCCGAACGTTTTGGCCAAATATATGAGGGGAATTAACAGGGGAGGGAAAACAACAGATAAGAGCGTGTGGCCCACCCCCGGTTTTCACGCCGCTGTAGTAGCTAATGCGATTAGGCGATAAAGGTAGCGGATAACAGCTTCCTTCCCGTTAGCCAATTCAATATCCTTGTTCTTAACAATTTATCCTACTTTTGTTGTTATATCGCACCACAAACAAATTCGTGTTTAATGTATTTTTTCTCCCTTCAGCGAATCATCAATATGATTTTCTTTTATACAAATATATATGTACAGTTCTGATGATCTGATATCCAACGTGTTAATTTTTCTATTTACACTCTATTTCAAAATAATACGTTAAATGTTTCGAACGAAATTTCAAACAGTTAGATCTGATCGTGTCACGAACAGGACGAAAATAAAATAAAATACGGAATAAGAAGGACGTTGAACGAGTGGCATGAAACGAAACGAAAGACAGGTCGTTTGCGAAAGTGTAAGGGAGCAAGTTTTCACAACGTAGGGAGTGTGTTAAAAATGCAGAAATTGCACATCGGGACTCGACTCGCTGCTGGCTAGTGGGATGACACGGATAATAGGAACATTTCCTATTTCATGATGAAAATTAGCGTCAAATTTATTTTTCCTGTGTGTGGTTTATTGTTGCAAAAAAAAGTAGTTGTTTTGTTATTTAGAATTTGAGTTCTTTTTATCTTATAAAATTGGGTTTTTATTTTTTTCCGTCAGCGATACTGCATGGAATATGTCGAATTTCCTTTGGAACTATTATTTCCGAGCTGCACGGATAATCAGGCAGCCGGTTTAAACGTTCTACGCCGTGTCAAAAATAGCAATAGTTACCGTGGGACCGCTGTCAAAGCTTACTTTGATTTTTGAACAGAATTTAGTAGTACCCGACTTTGGATGATGCTGCCAGGCGACCAAACCATTAACAACACAAAAGTGATGCGGCGCTTAACGTGTTAAATGGCACCCGGATAATCGGCGTTCCACTGTAGATATGTATATATATAGTTATATATGTACGTTCATTACAAAATAAATTCTTCTATCATCTGGCTGAGATGTTTCAAACTTCATTTGTGCGTATGTATATGATTTGCTGATTAAATTTTGTCACCGAAAACACCGCCCGATCACTGTCGCATAGGTCTACTAACCCATATTTACCCTGTTTGGGTGAAGAAACGAAATAGCTGTTCTGTGTGTTTGTTTTTTAACGTTTTTTGTTCCTTTATAATTTAGCAACCTCTCAAAACCGGTGCCGGTCCCACAATGGGGGGAAAAAACACGCGCTGGAATTGGCGCTACACGTTTGTTTTCGTTTAACTCTTACGTTCTAAATAACCGGCGATCGGTAACAACAGTGTGTGATCATCAACATTTGTGCACACGCGATCATGGATCATACACAATGCTCCCTTCGCTTTTTCGATCCACCGCGGATCGGATATAGTGCGCAACAATAAGCCAGCCGGTTCACATATGTATGCGTTTTGCTGGTGATAAGCCTAGCGCAACGATTTCGATTGGAATTAATGAAGCTCATTTACTGTGTTGCAGCACATGTTGGGGTAGGAGTTGCATGCTTTACACCCTTTCAAAGGAGACACATTGCGAAGCAAAGACAAAACTGTTTTAAATAAGCGAACAGTACGTGAATGAACAACGAAATGAAATGCCTTTCCCTTCTTGGAGAAGGGACAATGGTTTCGGGAAACGGGACACTTGTCCATGACTTAAATCGACAATATCAAGAGAGTACAATGAGAAAATGATGAAAAAAAAATCAATCTTTTTGAAAGCTCTACGCGATGCCTGGGCTTAAAAAATACATTAAAAATAGCAAACCTTTCGGCGTGTTTCGTTCTAAAACGGAAATTGGGACAGACTTCGAAAAGAGACTAGGCTTCTCTTTATCTTTGTCCAAGAAGAGCGTATCCGTGTAACAATATCGATAATCTCGAAACCTACTCTTGTCCATTTATCGGGATCGTATTGTAACGGGTTGGTTTTTTGGGGTTTGCGCGATAAATCCATTTATAATTGTGGATTTTTTGTTGTTTCCTAGCTGATGCTAACTATTGTGCATGTGTATGCGGCTGATCAATGCTTTTCATAAACACTGTCACTTTCATCATTACTTCCCTACAACTTTTGCATTCAATATGCTTCGAAGTCTAGCGTACATTAAGCACATACACATACATAAAGAAGAATCGTCAACAAAACATCTCCATTGTTCATTTCTACCAATCTCTTCCCCTCTTTCTCCCGCAACCATCCCCTTTTGTCTATATCTATTTAATTTGTGCCTACACTAACCTATACATTAAGGGGGCGAATTTTAAAAGATAATAATGTGAAAATAATCTTACAACACTAGGCTTATAAATAAGCAGTTTGGAAAACAAGACGCAGTTGCGAGAAAGAAATGAAAACAAAAATCCTGTACGCTTACAAAAAGGGCCGCTTGGAGGAATGCGTGCCCCAAAATGGGGGGAAAATAAGGAGCATCGTGATGAATGTTTTAAATTACGATTGTAAGAATAGTCCGATGCGTAGCCTTCATTTGTTTGGTGCACGCCTCTGCAGCACTATGAACAATACCAGATGGGACCAACATGATTTACGTTGGAACCGTTGTCAATTTAGTCGTTGCTTATTGATTTCCCAGGAACCAACTCCACAAATGGCTCAAAATCAGCAGAGGATCAATTAAGTTCTTAAGGGCACCAAGCAATGAATACCGCGTATGGGGAATTGTTCTATACGTGAACATATAATAAGTAATGGGGCGATATGTTAACCGCATATCACGACCACACAAAGGGAAAATACATAAGGAAAATATTAATAGGAGGATATAGCTTTTGTTGGTAGCTATAAATTAAACTAGTAACGAAAAATAGGTAAAAGCACACCAACGGGTCAATCTGGTTTCGTGGACTACACCACCACACCACTGTACCCTATTGTAGCTGCCCCTGCTGTTCCTGCTGCTGCTGATACAGCTGTATAACCACCATATGTGCCTGCCTTTGCTTAAAACAGCCCACAGTCCTTAAGATTATTCTTGATGATCACATCGGAGACGGCATCGAACACGAACTGAATGTTGCTGGTGTCGGTGGCGCACGTTAGGTGGGTGTAGATTTCCTTCTGATCTTTTCGTCTGTTTAAATTTTCGAACTTCATCCGGATGTAGCTGGATGCTTCCTCGTATGTGTTGGAACCTGTAAAAGAGTGCATAGTGCATTAGTTTCGCCTCATTCGTCGCCACGCCAGACAGAGACGCCTATCTTACCGCTATACTCTGGAAAACAGATTGTCAACGGCGATCGTACGATCTTCTCTTCGAACAGATCCTTCTTGTTCAGGAACAGTATGATGGACGTTTCGACGAACCACTTGGAATTGCATATCGAATCGAACAGCTTCATCGATTCGATCATACGGTTCATTTCTTCGTCCTCTGCAAGCACTAAATCGTAGCCTGGAAATGGAATAGACAAGGGTTTACAACTTTAGTTTTAGTCTGTGTACAATGGGCACGTCTGCTGTCACATACCCGATAATGCCACACAGAATATAATGGCCGTTACACCTTCGAAGCAATGTATCCATTTCTTTCGCTCCGATCGCTGACCACCGACGTCGAACATTCTGCAACAAAAAAAAAAGAATGTTAAAATGAACCGATTAGTTGAGACACTTTACTGTTGGCGCTGTCGCTTACAAAACACTCACTTGAAATGTATGGACTTAAAGCTAAAGTGTGTCTCCACGATGCCGGTCGTTTTGACGCGCGTTCGCAACACATCCTGCTGCGTCGGGATGTAGTTCAGCTGCGAGATACGATCGAGCGAATTCAGATAGTATGCGGCCGAATCGTTTAGCTGGTATTCGCGGGAACGCGCGAAACACTGCTGCACGCCCGGGTCGGTCCACAGTTTTTTCATCAGCGCGACCAGTTCCGGTGTCAGCTCACCTTCCGCTTCCGTTGCCGATGCGTACGTGAAGAATTGGCGCGCGATATCCGTTTTGCTCGGGTCGGCAAAATCGATCCGCAGCTGCCCCATCGCCCGAATGATCGCCATCAGGCTCTGTATGGTGTTGCTGTACACGACCGGCCGATATTGTTCGCATTCCTCCAGCGAGTACCCAGTTTCGTGTATGATTTTCATCTGTTTTACGATCGTAGATTTGCCCGACTCGCCCGCTCCTGCAAGGGGTGGAAGGAAGGAAAGAAAGAATATATCAAAATGCACTTCTTGTATGTAGGTTATCGATATAATGGACGCAGTATTTCATCTAAACATCAATTGAGCAGGTCTGGGAAGGTGGTCTGGGCTACACACAAGCGCACACACACGCTACGAACCAAACGACGAATAAATGAATTTGATCTCATCTGAAACAGTCAAAGTCAAGAGGCGTGGACCAGGCATTAAAACAACCGCATTATTACGGGTCACCATGGTCAATCTTGTAAGATTGGCATCGTGTGTGTGTGTGTGTGTGTGTAGATCGGAGTCTATCGACAAGAATCTGATGATTCACGCCGCATGCTGTGGGGAGCGTGTCAAGTAAAAATCAAGAACCAGCGTTGCTGACCAGTGCTGTGATAGTGCTGGTGATCGAGCGTGATCTTTCGTGTGCTCCGATGGCAAATAACAATTGACTTCTGGTGGTAAGTGAAGTCCAAGGACATTCAGCCCTTGGTAGATTGTTTGTTTGTTATATTTTCCCGAGAGAATATTTTGTTATTCTTACACTTTTGAGCACATTTCTTTAAATGGAACTTCAATACAGAGTCGACTCGTAAAAGATTCACCAATCTCTGAGGCTAAATGCTAAAACCTAATACCGATTCAGGGTGCTTAGGCTTAGGCTCTTGATTCGTTACAGACGTGTGAATGCATAAATGAACCTCAGATCTTTGAAGATGTTGTAATCCTCGTCCAGAGAATAGAGCTACTGAGTCATCCACTCGGTTTAGTGAAGCGGAATCAGATACACCCAGCAACCAATTCTTCCGTGTGATTGTGCAACTTCTTAAGTCGCGAATTAAGTGCAATTTTTACTTTAATTTGATAACGCGTAACAACATTTTCATGCCATCCGGCGGGCAGCTGTGATTGACAGTAAACGTAATGCTGCGATAAGATTTCGGAAAGCATTCTTGGAATTTAGTACGAACAACAAACAAAGAAGAAAAAACGAAACGATGATGGGAATCAATAATAAGGACAAATGAGGATTTTATGTATAGGAAACACACATTTCCTCTCTTTCATCAGATTGTGGAATGCAAAACAGCTTGTTAAATACATTCAACAGAACATTCGCTTTGATTAATTCAGACACGACGAGGGGATGTAGATGACTCTCGTTGGTACAGTAATAAATGCTAAATTTATTATATGTTTGCTCCATAAAACCAATTTTGATAAGCAACCAACGGCATCGTAATCATCCGGGTGTGCATGTGGAACGGTGTACAGGAAGATGAAGATGTTCATGAAGGAATAGTTAAGCATTGTGTCAGTCTCCACAAGGGCAATAACTTCTGAAGTTGGCTGAGTTTTTACCTTAATTTAACCGAATAAAGCTGTCGTTCGTTAACTACCTTCGTCTAATGCCCAATTTCGAGGGGTTCAAGCGATGGTGTAAAAAGTTGATTAGGACGTGGAAAGAATAAATGCTTCATTGCGAAGGTACATCAAACACGAAAAGCCGATACTTCCAAAACCAACACAAAAAGGGAAGTGGGAACAGTTTGCGGCCCAAAATTTGCATACCATCGTTTCCGTTTGTGAAAGATTTGCTAGCGTTTTAGTGGAAACGAAATAACCCATTGTGACATTCGGAACCGGCGGCTGTTGAGTGCTGGTTGCGCTAGTGCCAAACGCCAAAATCGCCATGACTGGTCAAATAACGGATAACGCGATGCATACAACGAGTTACAACTTACTTAACCGGTGCTACAACCAGCTTCGCGGTCTTGATCTGCGCCAGGTGTCTTAACTCTACTCAAGAGTTGCAACTACTGTTGGGTAAATATGATTCAGATTCTGAATGAATCGTTGAGGATTCATGAATCTTTGAAGGGATCTTGAGATCTTTCAATCGATCTGATCATGATCTTGAGGATTCATGAATCTTTTGAGTTGAAAAAACGATTAAACGCACTCCTTTTCAGTATAATTATTCACAATATCGTTTTCTTCTACCTCTTTTAAATATTTTATTGATTAGTTTATGACACAGCTTGTGCAGTACTCCGAGATACTTCTGATATATGCGAATTTTTAGGAACTACCTTAAAAGCGCATAATATTTTATAAAATCATGTTTCTCAAAAAAACATCACCAAAACAATAACGAACACTTATCCTGTCATGTACGAATAATAATCTGAAGCAAAGATCAACGGTACACGCCGGTTAGACAACCATCCGGACAACACATGTCTTACAGGCAAAGCAAATCATATCGCACATCATTATCGCGCTACTCACTCCATCCTTTGGGCGGTGTGACGACGCGTGTGTTTATCGTTCGGCAATACATTTTTCGATACATTGTTTTTCTTTTGTTGTTTCGTTTGCCCACTGGGTGGCAGATAAAAGCGAAACGCTTTCCTATCGAACCACACAATTCAGCGATATCAGCGATCAGTCGCGTTTTGTCTTTCTTTTTGCCACCAAACAGTCCTTTTTTAGGTGGTCGTTGTTTACTACGGACGATGGACATCATTTTGTGTGCAGCATGTCTACAACGCCGGAACACGTGTTGGTGGGTGGTGAACCCGTCGTCCTATCTCCCCCCGCCCCCAGGGGGGGTGTGGGACATCCTTTCGCTCATCGGCGTTATTTCGTTTTCTCTTCCTGTCCCCGTTAACTCAACAGCATATTCGACCTCGTTCGACTTTTTATTTTTTGCAGATATCAATCGAAATTAGCGATAGAGAGAGAGAGAGAATACAAAATGGCGACATGGTGTTGATGGTTAATCTAATGATGGTGTGATCATCGTTAAGAAGAAATAGTAGACTAACAGCGGATACTGCACTTTTTCTTGCGCTTTTTGTTTGCAGCCACCGGATGCACGACAGAGAGACAGACAAGGCAGGCAAAATGTCTGGAAACACGAGTTGCATCAATGCGTGCGTGATTTATGTAAGCGCCTGAGGCATCGATCATGGACGAGTTTCCCCCCTGGTGTCTTGTCAGGGCACTGGTTTACGATCAAGTTAATCGTTTTTATCAATGTATGGTAGATTGATCGCGAGTTAAAGGGAGTAGTACATTCCGGTGACCGTATTTGAACCACAAAAACTATTTTTTTGCCTAATGCAACTACAGCTATACGGCCTTTGCCGTAGTGTTGGGTAAAATGGGTAATGGGAGTTGACTACGAATTCATTCGATTCCGGATTCATCTGACTCCGAAGTTAACTCCGCATACATCCGAGTCTACAGTTGACTCCGGATTCATTCGTTTCCGGATTTTACTTCGGTTTAATTGATGAGTGATGAGTGATGAGTGTAGATCGCCAAACAAAAACGTAACGGAACAATTAGTCTTTTTGGGGGCAAAACCGAAGGCGACCGTCTCCGTTTTTTTCCGGGAGTAGAATCCAGATTAATCCGCAATATATACCGCCTAATGAATAAAATCCAGAGTCAACTCCGGATCAATCCGATATCAACTCCGGAGTCATCTTCGGACTATTCCGGAGCTTCAGATTTTTTTTTTGGTGACGGAGTCGAAGTGATTCCATGATTCCGCTCCAGAGTTAGCATCATCCCATCCCATCAGCGAGGCAAGGTTTGCTGTTTTTCACAAATAAATTAATAATAAAAACAATGTTACTCCTTTGGGCCATTACACCAGGTTTCGTGTGCCAGCTCCAACGCCAGATATCACAGAGATCGCGATTGTTGGAACTAGAACAAAATCGACAATTTTATCTTAATCTCCGTTAAAGTTCCTATCATCGAACGTACGATTAAAGCAAAGTGTGACCTTTTCCCCCTAAAGGCACGTTTGTGTTGCCCCTAAACACAGTGACAAACACACAGTATGAACTGTCTGTTATGTGCATCAAAAGCATCAAAAAATAAAATAAAATAAACCGAGTCAGTTGAATTGATCGCCATTGAGCAAATGAAATGAATGTGTAATTTAGACCGTTATGCACAGCGCTTTTCCAAATGGGTTTCAAACACAGGCAGCACCAAATGAATGGAAAGAGTTTGCAACAAACCGGGCATACATTAATTAAATGACCATCACCCACCAGCCGCACACACATACACAGCAGGGCACAACACGTGGTACTTCTTCTGACGTGTCGTGGATCATTTGCAAAACAAAAAAAAACGTTGTGCTGACGGAAAAGAAATGACTGAAGAGCATTAAGTAATTGATGGGCCATTCCGCACCCGAATAGGTCGGACCGGGTTTGTGGGGGGCAACAATTTCCATCGGTCACGCACTTTGCTTCCACAATTACACTATTCACAAAAAAAAGAAACAACAAAAACGGAATATTGAAACCTGATGGCGGAACATGGAAACAAACAAGGGCCCAAAAGGTAAATAGAGGGAAAATAGATTGAAATTGAAGCATTCGCATTTGGAAGTGGAAGAGGAGAAAAGTGTTCAACAAGATAGTGCTAAGAGTAAAATAAAACCGTTTTTATTGTACAAGGGAAAATAGTTATTGGGCAATTAATATCTATTTACAGCGAAGGCGAATAAGGCGATAAGCTATAGCATTTGGCCAAACACAAAAACGTACCAGTTGCTTGCTGTAATGACTCATTGGCACAAAAACCCAAAGGTGATAAAAAGTATTACCACCACTGCCCACCAGTGTGTAATTGCTGATAAAGTTTTCTTTTCGTCTTTGTTGGGAAGAACAACCAAAGGAAGCGCTAAAGACCTACAACACCTTCGATTGGACTTTCGTAGAGCGTTCTATAGTTGGTAAAGGAATTTTGCAACAGAGATTGCGAAAAGTCAAAGGCGAACGAAGAACGTGTGCATGATTGTCCCGGGGCATCATTATGACACAATCAATCCTTTTCCATTTCAGCCCGTCGCAACCACGGTGGTACAAAGAATGCACCCAAAAGCACACAGCACAAGCGGCCAAGTGTAAGCATGAATTGATACGAATTATCGCCACCAGTTGGTTCGTTGCGATGATGTCATGACGGCGATGCGACAAAGTATTTCACACCCTGGCCGTTCATACCAATCACAAACACAGCTGAACACAGCTTTACGAAGTTAATGTTCTGCTAGTTGCTCCGGGTAAATGTTAAGGAATGTTAGTCATTTGCTTTGTGGCAGGTAACAACTAAACGTAAACCGCGCGGTGTTGGATCTTTCGATGCTAGAATGATTGACAGAGAGTTGGGTGCACTAGTTGGTCCCACATTCAGCCTTCCCCAGGTGATCTACGAATGTTATTACATTAATTAAACTGGGACCTCCCTTTATGTAAATTAAAACTTTATCAATTTGTAACATAACGAGGACAACACTCAACGATCGAGTTGAGCTAAAAAGCTTCAACCAAAAACACCCAAATCTCACCAGCGCATTCCACCACGCTTCATAATTTACACACGCGATATCACACACGCCATCTTTCAGTTTGTGGTTTTTGCGTGCAAAATTCCGCACATATCCGTAAGGGTCGGCAAGAAGGGGGGGGTTGCTTTACAAATTAGTCATGCTAATTGACCGCAAAAGTTGGCGAATGGCGGGGTGACAAACAACAAACTGCACGCTGTTCGCCTTTTTTTCCACTGTGAATGAATGAATTTTCCTCTTTATTTGTCTAACAATTGGTTAAGCAAACAGAGTGGGGTAGCCTTCTGCCAGCCAACGATGACCCCGTAGAGACTTACACCCGAAGGGCTGGGGGTGAATGAATGAATGAGTGTGTGTGTGTGTATGTAATAATCGTCAAGCATTTTACAGTTCCTTTCAGTTCTCTCGCTGTAAGTAGTACACGCCGCGATTCATCACCAACCCCGCGCGGCTGTGATCTTCACAACAAGGGGTGAGAGAGTTCTGTGGAGGCTGACTCATCGGTTTCGGAGCAAGAAGACCGTTGTAATGCAAACGTGTGCTCTGTGTGTGTGCTTCTGGTCTGGAGGCGCCACTCGAAGACTCAGCGCTGTAATTAGCTACGTGTAGAGTAAACACACGTTCTGAAGCATCCTTGTCCGGGAAGTGGCGGCGGCATATAAGCAATATTTGATAAACTAAAAGGGGTAGTAAGGAAATACTTTTTACCTTTTTTGAGTATCTACTTAATCGTTAATTTCATCCAAAGTCCATAAGACACTTCGTTTCATAATTACAAACCAAAAAAGTTAGCTATCTTATAGAAATTTCAAATTTCAAACAAGTTTTTAAAATTGTCCGACATTGTAATTACAAAATGGTTAATCGGATTTGAATATAGTTTAAGTTATTTTATTATATATAATAAAATTTTCTGTAATCGTACGTAACCGTTTTGATCTTCTCGGAGGAAGCAAAACTGTTGCATAAAAATGAATTATATTTTTACCAAAATGTTTTAAAGTTTCCAACTTTTTGCGAAAGATTCTACGATAAGATAGCAGTAAATCTGTCTCAGTATAAGGGAAAAATGCTTATTTTGTTCACCAACACCAACGGTGCGGTCTGCATGGTGTCCGCCGACCAGTAAGTTGCCGCGCTGCATCTGCGTGTAGCGTGCGGAAGGAGTTCCCCAAATGTAGGCCAAAACATTAATGTTTGTAGCCGGAAAATGAAAGAATAAACAGATTGGAGTTATCTTTAGAAAACCCCCAAGAATCTCCCGCTGCCTCCCACTCATTCTCCGTGAGTTTCACACTAATATTTCTTTGCTTTGATCATTTGTTTTAAAAGCTGCGAAACGGAATAAGATCTTTTTTGCCATATTTCTCATTTACCTTAAGTCCTCCGGAGTGAGGAATATTGCAAAAATTGAAACCATCACATCCATTCACGATACTTAAACAAAACAGCGCCAAGCGAAATAATGCGCACTGATCGCGGTGCAAACATAAAGTCCAGTAGTGCGCTGATCACTTTCACCGGTTGATGGTGCACTTCCGATGCGCAAATATTAATTGAAGCAAGTTCATTGAAATGCAGTTCAATCAAACAGACGATCAAACTACGTAGCCGCAGCGCGCATTTGGAGCTAGTGCTAGTGGCCGGGCTTTCATCCACGGGCCACGGGGTAGACAGTACGAAAATAAATCCAACTTTTCCAACACCCACAGCAGCTGCTCCAACTGTCGACCGTAGACCGCATTTGGCGTTACCGTTCGGGGTGCACCACAACATTTAGCGAAACCAAATAAAACCGTTCACTTTCGGTCTGGAACAGTAGCGAGGGGCGGGTTGAGAGTTAATGTTTGGATTTTTACCGTACCGGAACCTTAGCCTAGCTCGAATTGTGCGTCTGGCTACTAGTGATGTGCGGATGAACTTACTGAAACATACTGGACCTACTGTACCTAATGGACTTATGGGACTTACTGGACCTACTAGAGCTACTTGACGTACTGGATCTACTGAACCTGTTTCGACCCGACTCTAACTCGAACTCGCTGCAGCTTCGGATTGGAATCAGCTTGCACCTGCCTGATCTACTGGACTTACTGGACCTATTTGACCTGCTGAACCTACTGAACCCACTGGACTTACTGGACGTACTGGATCTACTAGACTTAGTGGACCAACTAGATCTACTTGATCTACTGATCCTACTGGAATTACGAGATTCACTGGACCTACAGGACTTACTAGACTTACAGGACCTACTGGACTTCAGGATTTACTGGAGAGCTACTAGAGCTTTAGACTTTCTGGACCTACTAGAACTAATAGACTTGCTGAACCTACTTCGACCCGACTCCAACCAAAACTCGCAGCACCTTCGGATTTGACTCTTTTATGGCAGCTAATACCTACCGGAATCATTGCAACTACTGGGTCTACTGGACCTATTGAACCTACTAGATCTACTGAACCTGCTTAACCTACTGAACTGCACCTTGCACCTACTGAACCTACTCTTACTTACGAGTCAACCCGAACTCCTTCGGTTGCTGAAATAAATCGTATGACCCACCACTAACGTCTACCCAGTTTTCAATGGACAATTAAAGGCCATACGCTTTTCGTTTTCTTTCCCCCTTGCTTCACAAGGCACCGATCAATCTTCAGGCGATCTTCACCAATCTTTACCGGTGATTAGGTGATCTTCACCGGTTCGATCGTAAATGAACTGGATCTGTTTTTTTTTATTCATGAAGAACGGCGCGGTCGTATTGCTTTTGAACTGGATCTTTATGAAATCAAAATTACCGTAATTTCTGCATTACTGTTGGTTTGATTTTAAGTATCAGCATCAGCTTTTTCTTGCGATAGGAATAAATTTCGTATCAATAACGCCAGACTGGGCAGAGGGCGTCATTGAGTACGGTTTAAAGATGATACGATACGAGCATGAAACATTTCCGCTAGAGGTGTACACACATCTTCTTGCTTTCTTTCGCTTTAAAGCTGATATGTTTTTTTTCTGTTCTCTCTCTCCATCTTAATCTGGACGATTCCGGTCCGTTCATCTTCAGGAAACATATTCCCTTTTCTGGTGCGATGTGCTGATGTTTTTGTGTGTATTCTTTATTCATGTGTTTTTTTTTCTGCTTCGCCAGAAATTGCGGAACCCACACGCTACACAGGAAATAATGGACGCTATTCATTTGGGGGTGATGATTCGCCTGGCCCACGCGAATTCTATTCGATACATGTGTTTATGGGTGTGTGTGTTGGTTTTAAATCTTCTCTGCCCTTGTTTGAAGTTGCCTACTACCCGTGTAACGATTATCTTCTCGTAGTTGCTCGCGTCAGCGTCTGCAACATCCCAACATGTTTCCCCACGTTGCCCGCCCATTACTCATACTGTTCTCGAGAATTTGTGGCTACCATTTATCGGATACATTCATCATCTTTTTTTTCGTGTGCAAACCCCAGCAGTGCACCCCGTAACTCGAGTGTGAATTTGATGATCGTTTCTGCATGCCAGATGATGATAAATACCGTAGCTCATGTGTGATGTGTTCTGTCCGAGATGATCCTCGCGATCGCTATTTTCGCGTTCACATAATCGAACGGATTGTTCGGGTTAGAAGGGAGTCCCCAGCAGGAATGCATGCCCGTATGCACTTTTCTCCGAAAGAGCTGTACTAGAGGAGTCGCCCTGCCGATCGATACCATCAGCCGTAAGGGTGACCTCGAACCAAAAGGCATTCATTCGCTTCAACACATCGCATCAAGATGTTGAGACGTGCGCGTGAGAGTAAGACCGGGGGGTTCGATCGTACGTTTAATAATGAAATTGTAACGAGAGCATTTTTTACGATCGAGACTAACTGCTGCTATTTCCGTCCAGAAAGCTGGTAAATGTAAACAGAAGATGTGCTTACCGGGAGAGACTGAAGGAAAAAAAAAACGCTCCAGAGCTAAAGATCTCATTGATGGACGTAATGTTTGTGTAACTGTCTGTATAACGATTTTCGAAACAGCAAATAGGTTGTACGGAGATTGCTTTTTTTATGGCGATAGATGTTGGAAGCATCTTGGTCAAATCGTTGATCAGCTAGGATCAATTGTTACCAAAATAAATATACAGGTAGTCCACGAGATACTTCATTAAAAATGGACCGCAGGGATTCACGTATCGCGAACAGGCGGCGCGATCTGGGTTGTACTTGAAGTTATAGAATCATTTATATGTATCAGTTAGGGAGTCATTCAAGCCATGGGTCAAAAGATTAATTAATCTTCAATGATTGACGGTTGATCAACGATGGATTAATCGACATAGATTTGGCAAAAAATTTTCGCAATCCGATCGGAAGACGTTATAAAAACCTTATTTATTTGAAATTTATCTTTGTAGAAGCCATGAATCTAAGGACGAAACATGGAGGTTTATGCTTCTTTGAGCATACATTACTCTTTAATAAAGAGATTTCTTCTTCTTGGCGTAACGAAGTTCATTCCTGTCATTTCTGGCTTACTAGACTTATTTTACTACGTAGCATACTACATTTTGATACATGAATTAGTATTAGATACATCCAACATTAGATTTTGGAGTAGTCGAAATAAAAAACCCGCGTTAAACAGGTACTGTGTACCACGGGAACTATCCGTAATGTTCGACCAATCGTTTCTCGGCCACAGAAAAAGTAAAATCTAGTGTAACATATTTAAAAAGTGCTTCGTTCTACCGAGTTCTCATTCAACCCAACGTAACTGATAACCCAAAATCGCTGTGTATCGATAGATACACGGAAAGTGGCTTACGCACGTTAAAAGATAACAATTCTAGTGCTGGCGAACTCGTCAAGCAACGCGTGACACGGCGCTTGCGATTGAAATTGGATCTGTCACGCGTTCATTCGCGTTCGTTAACAATTCGCTCTTTAACCTCCGCCTCTGGAATACGATGAAGCAGACATCAAAGCAGGCAAGCAGACGTTGCGTCGAACTGCAATCGAACGGTGGCAGTGAGACCGCCGCATGGAGATGAGGATGGAGATGATACGTGCGGACCGCCGGTCGTTCCACATCCGCCATGGACAGCGGAGCGGTTGTGTGGCGCGCGCGTACACAATGAAAAAGTACCATCATCTTTCACACGATGCGCACATACCCATCCAACGAAGGTGGTATTTTCTTCCGTCCGTGCACGGAACGGACGGACACACGGATGCTTTTTAATGCCCGCAATATTCAACCCCTAGGGACCCACCAGAGCATGCTTCGATGCGAGCGGTTTTGCGATGGTATTGGTGGCGATCGACACATAACAGGGCGGGCGGTTCACATTTTCCTTCCGTTAGTAACGCACACCATCAAACGTGTACGATGCTTTGACGGGGGAAATGTTCCAGAGCATCGTAGCATTATGCGTATGCGGCGCACACTCGTGTGCGTGTGTGTGTTTGTACGCTGTTCGTTGCGTGCGTTTATTGTGCACACAGGAGAAAGAACGGCTCATATGTTGCGAATGAGATGAGATGATGTGTTTTTCGCCCAGAATTGACCAGTTGAACATGACGATGACGTTTGATAAATGTGCGTTGAGGATGAGGCGATGCAACAAGAGAAGGGAACGTAGATCCGTAACGGTCGCCCGACAAGACCTTCCCAGAGGCAGCGAACACGGAAACCGGAAAAATAAGGGCTAACATTTACCTAAAAGCAACAGCTTCACCTCGCTGGCCGCCCTTTCACCATCGGCACGTAGCGCACGGTCAATATTTTTCGACCGCTCGATGGCTTCCTTATCTCTACTCACTGCACAACCCATTTTGATTTGATTTCAACACACCGAAGCCGCGACGCCAACAATACACAACCACCACTACCACTGCAACGCACGCACAGACGCTTAGCACTGTGTTGCACGATTCTTTTTTTTTTGTTGCTTCTGTTGCTCTTGTTTCTCCTCTTTCTTTTCCACAATAGGCGGCGTTTTTTCTGCTTCTTTCTTGATTCGCTGCTCACTGAAACGCTTTTTTCCCTTTTTTTCACTTCACTTTGGGAGCACTTTTCATCCGTCCGTTGATTTTTCTTCACGCAGTCGGAATTCGCTCTCGAAAATCAGCTCATCACAAACCAACCCAAGCTGCCGCAAATGCTGCTTCTGCCGTGCTGCACATTATACACAGGCTCCCACCGCACCTTTGGACCTTCCTTCGGCCGCTCTCGTACCGTTACTTCTTTGGCGTCAAACAAAACCACCCCAAAAAACGGGGAAGAAAAAAAAAGCTCGCACCACCCGCACAAGATATGATGATTTCACTTTTTTACACGCTTCTCTCCCGCGGTCAGACGACTCCCTTGCACAAACGATGGTAAAGATGACTTCCAAAAAATTAACCACTTTCTAGGGGATTTACGTCGCCAGAAATTAAAGCGAGAAAAACAGCACACGCACCAAAAGTACCAAGGGTAGAAAATTAACACACGCGCGGCGACCACTGCCGCTATTCAACACACAGTCAGCAATTTTGCGGATAAACGAGATTGTAGCCCTTTTTTCCGGCCACTTGTTGCACACGCACTTCTCTGCTGGAATGCAGATAACGCAGCAGGTCTACGTCGTCCGAATGGTTGGGCGTTCCTCTCGGTGAATACCGCGGCTGTGTATCACTTCCGTCGCACAAACACGCAACGGGCGTCGCAAAAAACACTTCACTTTACTTGGGACCCTTAACTGCTAACAGCTCACACCATCGCTGGAACAACGCTTTTGCGATAAAGAGCGAATATTTGTGCGTTGGAACTATATGCATTCACGCGAAACCGTTTGGATGTGGATGGAAGATATCGGGGTGGGTGGTTTAATTTAAACCAGAACTCTCGAAATCTCGAATTGTGCTTTAGTTAAACGAAAAACCGCACCAAGTAAATTGTGCCGCAACAAGATTTTCCGTTTTGCTAAGGGTGAATTGACGCGGCTCGAAAAACACACGCAGCACGCTCTTCGGTTAGAATGGAAATATTCCACATCTCCGCTTATCCGGGTTTCCAGCGTACGGCAGGCTGTCAAACTTCGGTTAAAAATCCATGACGTTCGGGTTGCACCGTGAAACGTCATTCGCATTCGTGCCCGATGAAAATAGTGCGCAAATCGCACGATTTAAATTAACAAACTCGTTAAATACTATATTTCGCACAATATTATTATTTTAAACTTAGATTTGCTGATTTAGGATTAAATTTGTGGGGCGGCCCGGTGGCATGAAGGGCAAAGGTCTTCACTAGAATGGGCCGGACCAAAATCCCATCCGGACCAATGTCTCGTAGCAAGGATTGATTATCCGGCTACGTGGTAAAAGAAAGGATATGTACAGAAAGACAGTGAAATTTGTTATTGAATTTAGTTAAATTAGATATTCTAAAAAAGGACATCATTCCTGGTTGACCCGTTATCATAGAGCTCAGGAACTGCCAACGCATTTGTAGACCAGTAAAAGGGAAGCTAGAAGCTTAGCAATTTATTAATTTTATTCGGAGATTTTCAATAAAGTTTGCAAATTCTTTTGGATCAAATTAGGAGCGTAAATAGGTAAACGATGTCCAAACTAATCAAATTATGCAAACTTTATTATGTGACCAACTCTGTAATTTATATTATGTCCATCGCCTGGTTTCATAGTTCATTACAACCGTTCAGTTCACATTGATTTCACACATCAAATGATATCCTATCGATAATGGATTAAACACAAATCAAGAGAGATTTTAAGCGGAACAATTTTAAAATAATCCATGTTAAATTGTATTAGAAATACTTCATAAATTAATTGAATGACCGACTCACGATTTGAACGGTTTGAACGACTTCAAAACTCGAAGTGTAGTATTCAACGTCGACCCATAAACGGTATGACAACAATAGAAAATCAACAGCCCGGAAAGGATAAACGCAACACACACAATGTACAAATGTGTAAACAAGCTAGGCAGGAAGGCATGATGGCTACTGAAAAGTGTTGGTAGAAAATAGGAATTTAGTAAAGAATCTACCTTCCATCCTTCCATAATATTCGCGCGTTCCCCTTCGTCTAATACCGGTGTCGTAAATACGGGTAAAGTTGATGTGAATGTTCGTACGTAACAGAAACACTTATGGTGCAGTTTCGATTCAGTTTCTCCTTCATTCGCTTGTCGCAGCCGCGGCGCTTTATCGCGTTCGAATCCACCGGACAGATTAGGCGTCGAGATCGGGTGAACATTGGACAAGTGTTGTGAAATCGTTGTGAAAAGCATGGGATTATTTCCCGATCCGCCTATAACGCCGAAGCTCAAGAGGCGCCTGTTCGGTGGGGGTGGTTCCGGGAGTAGTTCGTCCCGTAAGAGTGAAAGTAATGCGGCAGGGGGCAACGATATTGGAAATCCCGGCGGCGGTGGCAGTAGCAGCAGCACCGAAAGAGACTCCAGAAGACATGCGACCCGCCTTCAACATGGAAGTCGGAACGATAGCTTTGGCAGCATGTCGAAGTCGTCGACTCCGCAGCAACTGTCCACGTCTTGGGAGTTCATTCGGTAAGTACCGTTAAAGTTATGCTTAATGAAAACAATATTTATCTACAATACATGAGCTATGCATGTACTATCTCCACCTCGAATGCTTCTCTTAAAACGCGCTTTGCGCCTTGCCGGTCTATTCATGGGTTTTCCGCAGTACGCAATCAAGCACTTTTCCGGCAGACAGCTCGGTGCCGCACGTTTCACGCTAGTTTTCTATAACTCCATTTATGCTCGCCAACATACGATATGCCCAATGAACAGGCCATTATTTGTGGTCCGCTTTTGGATTATAAAAAAGGACTTCCCCTCCGCTGTCGTGTAGACTTCGCTCCATTGAACTCGTTCCGCCGGGTACCCAACACTTCCTTCTCGGTTTGGTGTGTTGGTTTTATTTTTTTCCTTTTCAAATCATCAGGCGCCACCGCCGCACTATTCTATTGATTTGACCGAGATTTATGTTTATTCATATTTCTTTGGCTCGCACGCTTCCAGCGTTGGTTTGTTATTCTGCTAGTTTGCCGAATTTTGGGTTCGCTTCGCTTCTCTATCTTCGGGTGGGCTGCCCAAAACCGTCCGGAATGTCGGGTGGCAATTTATAGGCTTGGCAATAAATTTTGATTATATTCTCATCGTGCAAGGTCCTGGTGACATCAATTGATTTGACGACGAATTGGTTCATCCGGTAAAGCGCCGGAAGGAATCGAGAAACGGGTTGGAAACACCGCCAGGTGCGGTGATGGTGGTAACATCATAATTTGTTTTCGCTCGTTAGTAGTCGCATAGCGAGTGACATTACAATACGTTAGCCGTTAACGCTAACAAGTCTATCGAAGAACAGCTTAAGGAACCGTTCCGATACCACCCCCATGTCCGCATGTTCCGGTGATTCACCATGGGGCGCGCGATAAGTGTTTTAAAGCCGCGTCACTATCAAAATATGGCACTGTGCTGGATTGATGTTGGTGGTTCGAGTGGCTTCTCTTTTCACGCATTTGGATTATCGGCTTGCAGGAATTTGATAACAGACCAGCGAGTCCGCCACCGCTTGATATGAACCGCTTGCTGGTCTGGTGCTGTAGAACGGATTAAAAAATCGATTTTATGTTGAACTCGTTGGCAACATAAGGAGGATTTTTTTTATTAACCTAAGCTGACCCAATTTTGAAATCACTACATTTAGTACTGAAACACAAAACAGTCCATAATCACCAATTTGTGTTATGAGAAAGTTACTAATTAATGGAAGGTATATCCCGGGTAAAAGCGGCAAAACAAATGTTAAATAAAGAGTATGAAGATTTGTTTGTGCTCTTTTCAAATCTTTCTTTTGCGGAGAGAAAAATTACGATCATATGTTATAATTCTCAGATTGTTACAATGAAGTTACATGTCGTAAAGATCCTAAAATTGCATAGCATTGTGAATTCTAAATATTGTTCCGCTGGCAGATACAGATACAGATACAGTACCGACAGGCTGATGGACTGATAGTTCGGAAACATTACCCTCAATCCTATGATTGACACAGTTCTATTAAGTTTGCATTGGGCGCGTGACATTTGACCACTCCGTGGGAGTTTTTTTTTGTGTGTCCGTCATTGACAAGCACAGATATCAAATGGTCGAACGCGGGTGGTGGTTCGAAGAAATCTTCCAACATGCGTTTTAGATGCGGTGGTCACAACCCAAAACCTGTCAGTCAATGGTGCCGGGATCAATATTACCGAAGCGGTGACGAATTGCCTACCGATCGGTGCGACGATGAAACACAGAACTCGATTCCGTATCGCTTCTTACGAATCTAAGCGATGCTTGGGAAGACGGTCAGGCCCCGCACCAAACAAAAACATCCACGATCGGTCGCGCCACACATGAAGCACAAAATAGTGTTTGTTTCTGGTTTCGGGGTTTCTGGTTTCTGGTGCGCAATATTCGTGCCGGTGCTCGTTCTGCGAACATGAAACATGTCGCACCAAACGGATGGTTTCAAATGGCCCACGGTACCGGGGTATGTGCGTACCAGACACATTCTTAAATTAATAATCTCATTTAGTTTAGAAAGCTTGAACCAATTTTAGTGTCACCGTACCGAGCGCAATTCTTCAAACGTTTGAAGACACTGTTATTGTTATGTTTGAAATAGTAAAACGTTCTAAGCTTAACTAGGAAAAAAAGAAGATTGTTTTACATTTTTTGTTAAGTAAATAAAACTTTGATTACCGTCCCAATAGTGTTATGGTACATGCATTTACATGTGGGACACGTGCATCACGTTTAGACCGATGAGGCAACATTGGAGTAGAGTAGAGAGTAACCAACAGGCTGTGTGTGGTTAACGGACCGTGCCGCCTCACGTTTCAGCTCGCGTATTCGGTTCCCGGTTGTGGGGAGCGAAAACTGCACTCCCATGCATCAACAGGCATTCGACATCGCGCGCATATTGCCACATCCATCGAGCCGGCCCCGTAGCCCCAGTCCTCTTCATCAGAAACCACAGATGAAACTGTTTTGCCACCGCATTGAATTACGCGACGTCATTAAAAAAGAAGAAATCCAGATTAGTGCAGCACTTTCCGAATGTTTTTTTTTACTTCAAAGTCTCATCTCATCAGAATTCTGTGTCATTCTGTGGGAAGCAAAAACATTCACATATTGTTTTTTAGTAGCGTACATTATAAACAATAGTAAAAAGAAAAGAGCAACACATTGCACATAATTAAGTTGCAGCTGATTCACAAACAACTAAACTTGGAGGAGGATGATTATGTGACAAAGATGTATTAGAAGATCTTTAATGTTCTTTCGGTTTGTTGATAATTGGGGCACTCGAATACATTCTGTTTGATTGGTTTGTTATGATCTAATGATTTTTTTTTCCTCTCTCCGCTGTTTGGTGGTACTGGGCTTGTCAATTGTCCATTTACATTTTGGGATCTATTTCGCTACAAGTCTATTTCCATACCGAGTCGACTCGGCCTACTGAGTAGGTCATGTTGGCAGAACTTTTGAGCAACCATCAAGTTACGTTGCTGGCAACACTGTTTCTATCAAAGTATACAGCGATTAGCGACGCAACTACTGTCCAATCCATAGGTTGGATTCAATCCGTTGCCAGCAACAACACTGTTTAACCGTCGTTCAATTGTTGTGCCAAACGTGTCGATGGCATCTTCTGTTCAATTTCAATTATATGCCCGAACAAACCGCCGAGCTTGGCAATATAATCCCTCTGTAAACCCTGTAATGTTCGAAAACCCCTGTATATTTAATAGCATTGGTAAATAAGTTATGTATTTGTTAAAGAACTCGCATAAAATACACCTTCCAGCGATCTTTTACAGCTTTTTTTTGCTCTTAACGTGTTTAAAGTCTTTGTTTATTATTGATTTCACGCACACGAGCTGTGAAACAGAGTTGCCTTTGAAGCCAATACAATAATTCGCGGAATGGAAAGAGTCCATTATGTTCTCGAACAAAGCCACATTTCGCTGAATTATAATGCTTGAAAAAATATGTATTAGTCTTATACTTAGCTTGTTATATCACGTAGCCAGTCAGAAGAGAAAATGGTTCCCAAATGAGATTGGATACATGTCCGATCGTGGAAAGGTCGGCATCGCTATTACCATAGCATTGCGTCGCTCTCAGCATAAAAAGTTACAAATGAACTAGTAATAAATGCCGTAAATAGTAAGCAGAAATTGTAATTAATTGTGCTAATTTGTGTATTTCCTCGTGTAAGGATTCTAATAGACTATGTATAAGGAGGGAAGCATATAAAAGAAATAAATAATATGTATTTGCTTTGAGCTTTCACCTTAGACAGTACAATAGGAAGTTGTGCATGAAATTGACACTTCGTGTAGGCACTAATCTTAAGGAAATACTCAAGACGTAAAACCACAACTCGAGCTTGGCGGGTTGTTCGTAATTCTTCCTACGATACCGTTACCGCTTCCCAAAAGACCTTCCTTCTGAAAACAGTTTCCATTTCCGACAGGAGTTCACCTAACTCCAACTCCTCCAGAGGGCAATGGCCACACGGATTCGCACTCACATTTCGGTGCACCGGTGCGAACTCGGCAAACAAAAACATAAAAAAAAGCAAAACGCGTAGCCGGCAAAAATCCATTCCTTCGAAAATCGAAGCAAATAAATAAACCAGTGGCGCGCAAGACACTGAAATCCACGCTCAGCAACAAGCAGCACTGGCTGAGCTGCAACTTGTCAATAGCTCCGGGAGTGGTTTGTTGTCACTTGGTGTCATTTTCTAAGACAGTTGCAAATGAGGTGTCCCGTTTATGCTTTTTGCCGGCCCGTATTTACGTGTTGTGTCTGCTTTCTCGATGCTTTCCGGGCATCTGTGTGCGCGTCGCGCCTTCGGGAACGGCGGTGGGAGAGGGACTTATGCTTTCAGGTGGTTTTGTCTTTCTTGCTGTTTTGTGAATTTCTTTTCGCCGTCCATCAGACTCCCAGACCCCATTAGTGCCTGGCGTCTCGATCCGTACATCGACTAAAAGGACATACGGTAGGTACGGCGGCGACCGATAAGCGGGCGCAGCAGTGTCGAAGTGTCGAAGAGCCCACCGAAATCGAGCCCCAAAAACCGTGCCGCAAGTTGCGCTGGAAAACACGTTCCAGTTTGTGTGCCTTGTTGGTGGGTGTTCCGGGGAGCTTTCGGGCAGTGCGACGCGCTTGTCTCGATTTCATTTCCTGTTTCACGGCTCGAGAACTCGCGGCTGCTGGGGGATTTGCTGCTGCCACTGCACGAATACTGCTGCACTCCTCGCTTATACGGACCCGATTGGCTGTAAGAGCACCGATGATGATGCACCACACGGAAAGCACTAATGAAAGCAAATGGTTCTGTGTCGTTCGTTCTCGAAGCCTTCAAGCCGGCAAACATCTGCCTCGATAATAAACCGATAACGGCCCTGGCCGCGGACAACTCTCGCACATTCTGCGCGTAAAGCCCCGGCACAATCGGCATTAATAATTGGTTGCTTTTAGTGGCTTTCTTACGCGCTGCCACGCCATCTGGTGGGGCCACGTAATGAAAAAAATGGCTCACAATCGCACCAGAGATAAAAAGTGAGTGGAGGAACCGAACTGTCACGAGTAAAAATTGTTTCGATCTGGTACAGAAAATAATTAACGTTGATAAAATCAAACCCGAAATGTGTGTTTGCGTCTACCTTTTGTGGCCGGATCGTCCAATCGGGCACTTCACGGTAGAAAGGTTTGTGCCCGGAAAATCATTCGAAATAAAGAACCAAAAAAAAAAAACAAACAAGATCCACGCCATCGCCCATGAAATATGTCGATGGCAAAGCACCAAGAGCAGCAGCGCCGGGAATTTTGGCCGTTGATGCACGCTGGCTGGGGTGATCCGACAGCCAAAACGGAAAGGCAATGGACTGAACAGGTCAATGATTCGCTGGACACTTGATCAATCGTTTGCAGTGCAGAGCGCGTACGCATTATTGGTGTCCGCGTGTATTCATATCGCGCAACCGAGTGTCCATTAGCACATGGACCGGGAGACAGGAATTCCTTAACGCCCCTTCCATACGGACGCTAGTAGGCAACATCCAACTGTGACAAATAGTGTGGGATTCGTCGTGTTGTCAAACAGCGTTTACACGGCGGAAGTTGTGAGCTTATTAGTTACTAAAAGCCACACACTTTGGGGCAAAACTTACAGACCATAAATTTCAGTAAGCTTTTCGGATGATGGTGCGGTCTGTGCGCAGGAAGTTGTTGAAAGAGTTATACTGCGGTCACATTAGCGTTTGCCGCTGGTATTGTGTTAATCAAATTAAACTATCCAATCCAATACAAATGTTCCGCCGCGTGGATTGTATATCATGATATTATATTACTTTTTCGCACACTTTTGGGTCTTTTGAGAGCTTGGGCCAGTGGTATACATTAACGACTTTGCGTAATTTGAGTAAGTTGAGCTGAGAGATTGCAACTTGTTAGGCCAATATAGGCCGAGACCGACAGCTGTTATTGTAGAGTTCGCAGTTTTCTAACAAATTATGTGAAATATAAAACTGTAAATCTTTTTTACTTGCTTTACAAAGTAAAAGCATTTAGACTAAATAAATTAGCTCATGAATAGTGCTTTATAAACTTAGGTTTGTTCATTATCTAGCTGTGTTATTTAAATTGGACAACATTGGAATTGATTATTGTGTTATGTATCAATCTTTTCTTGTTTCAAGGATGCTTTGCTTTCCTTACACATTTATTGGGTTTGTTTTGAAATGTGAAAAGAAAATGATTTGTTTTTTTTTTTTAAATGAAGAAAGTCCGACAACTGCAACTCTCTTCTGTTGTGAGGTTTGTGAAAAATCATCCAAATCCAAAATGTCCTCTGCGAAAGAAGGAACGCTATGCAGATAATATTCTTTATTTAAACCACAATTGAATCCTGAGTTCATGCTGTGTGTAAGGACAAAACGGAGTGGCTGCGGCCTGTGAGGGCCGCGGTGTGCAATTGGTAGCAATAACCTTCTCCAGCAACAGCATTTTGCCGGCATAACGAACTCGCACGGAAACGAACTGCACCGCATAAACGCAGTCGCTTCTGCGTGCAGCTGTTTTTTTGTGCATTCTCTCTTTCGCGGTTCGACTCTCTTTCGTGCTCTCTCTCTCGTCGGTGGATGCGCTCGCAGAGCAACATAAAGCGACGCATGGGAAGCAGCATAAAGGCTGCAACATAGTGACACTACAGCGACCGAATTGTAGCTTGGTTGTCCGGTCGTCTAAAAAATGTCTGGTTTGTTTAAAGTGGAAAATTGTTTTTAAAGTTGCAACAGTAGTTCATCAAGTAATTCATAGACTCTGGCGAGACAACATCATTAAGAAGTATTGAGAAGCATCATCAGGAGCTTACCATACACAAACTGGCCAAAATCTTAGCTAGCGTCACTTCAAATAAAAATATTACCTTTTATTTTAGTTATTTTCACCAAATTGGTTATCAAATGTTCCTCAGTGTTGGCCTTAAAGTGGTTGCATTTGTTTCTTTCGCTGATATTTATTGAAAAATGTTATAAAAATCAAATTATTTGAAAAAGTTTTCAGTAATACTGTTAATGTGCTATTTATGCTTCTCATTAAGGAAAGAATAATTTAATGGAATATGTTGAACCCATTAGTTATCCACTTATCCTTGAGCGCTTGGTTTGTATAATCTTCTTTCTTTCGTTTTATTTTAGTATGTGAAGTTTCGATATTATTTTCAATTTTTTGTGTAAAATCATTTTCATTCAGTGAGCGATTAAGTAACACCTTCCTGAATAATATCGTTAAGTTTTAGGTGAATAATTTCAAAAATGCTATGAAATGGGTACCTTCCTGTCACTCTAGTGTTAAAAGAGTGAGCCATGAGAACGAATGCGTTGGGACTCGCGAACGCAGTACGCGGTCCGCTGAGAGGAGCGTGCACGCTCTCTGCTCATTCGCGGTTAATCCTTTACGGTGTGAAGAACTGCTTGTGTCGTGTGCGTCCCCGTTGTTACGTTCGCGGTGTTGTCCTGCCCGTCTGCTTTCGCTTTCGAACGCTTGTGGTGGTGTTTTTTGTTAGTCCTTCCCCCCAGTGCGCGTCCCCGTGCTAGAGCATCGAATCGATCGAATGTCCTCCGTTCGCTTCGCAGTGCTTTAATTTGGTTGCTGCGTGTATGCAAAAAGGAGTCGGAGGAAAAACTCTTTAATTTAGTACATTCCTTCCACCGGTGCTGGGAGGATAGAAGTGCTGGGCAAAAGAAGTTCCACTTGATTCGCGGCAAACACCCCCCCTCCGTATGTCGTGTGCTGCTGCTGGTGCATTATTGAATGGTCCGTGTAAGTGTGCAGTGCAAATTTCTATGCCACATTGTGCGATGGCAGGGCTGATTCGGTAGATTGATGGTGGCGTTATTGGATGTGTAACCTGTGTGTACCGTGTCTTGCATCTTATCTCTCACCGACGCGTCTATTCATTATTAGCAGCACGATCAATCATACGGTGTGAAATACGGAACAACATCGTTGTAGCCCGCCAGCAAGCGTATCGTTCCCATTGATGCTGCCCCGAAGGAACCGTAATCGATTGTGTAGCTCCATGTTGCTTTTTGTTTGACGAGTGATGATGGGTTTTTATGCGAAAATTGGCATTTAACAGCACCGTTCGCGACTGGTTCGGTGTGTTTATGCTGCTCCCGGGGGGCTTCGATGGCTCGGGAAAGAGAGAAAGAGAGAGAGAGAGAGAGGGAAATCGAGCGAGAAACCAAAGCGAAATAAAGGAGAAGCATGAAAAAATGCAACACAAAATCTTGATAAATGAATGTTGCTACAGGCTCGTGCAGAAACAAATCGAAGGGACTACTATCGTGGGGTTGTTTATGTGGGTGTGCTAGTGTGTATGTGTGTGTGTGTCGATGTACTGCGAGTGGGTGGTATGACACCCCAAAAATGGAGTGTGGGGTTTTAGTTCAGTGGTGGAAGGTTCTTCAGCTCCCCTTTCTCCCGTTTCGCGTTTTCTGGACCCTTGCTTGTGACCTTCCACGATTTCGGTTGCTTGCGTACCGGTGCCGCAAACAGAAAGAAAAACGTTTTGCTACAAACGACAAAGAAGTAGCAGAAGCACACAACACCCCCCAAAACAAAACCAAAAAAAAAAACAAACCCCAAAACAGTGCAATTTATTTTCGCCGAGCTCGACAAACTCGGTGTGTGTGTGAGTGCGCGTCAGTGTGCGATTGTTTTGTTAGTGTGTTTATTGTGGCATGTGTTGTTTTCCTCCCCCTGCCTGTTGGCGGCGCCTCCTGACATATGGCCCCTGACCTAACCGTGCCCGCGCCGTGTATCACTTTTCGCTTGCGTTATCATCGTTGCGCCACTTCGACAGTTGCCGGTTTGCGTGGTTTCATGCGTATCATGCGTTTTGGGGATGGGGGGGACTTTCGTCTGCTGGCGGTTCCTGAAGAACAATGCCGTTTGGCACCTAACCCACTATCGGCTTTAAACAGATTGAATGGACGTGTAGCGAATTTAAAACATGAAAAATAGAGCGTAATGTTGTAGAAACAAATGTTGCCGAGGGAAGAGTGACGCATGGTGATGTTTAGTGGGTGAGAAAATGGGATATTGTGTTCCTGCCGTGCCTTTGCTTCTAAACCACAGAAAGACGGCCCCATAATCCACCATTTCAATCAATGTAATTTACGACGGTCGGGATACTAAAAATCGGGGCTAACAAAACACACGACACGACCTTGACAGGCTTTGTGACTGTTTGCCGTAGAACAACAGAAAAGAGTATTTCGATTTAAATATAGAAGGATTAGGCAAGATCAGCGGTCAACAAACTTCTTCTGGCGAGGCAAAAAAAGAGCTAAATATCATGAAAAAACAGTTTAAAACAGTTAAGACAAGAAATTTTGTACTTAAACTCAAATATTGTACATTAAGGGTGAAGACATCCACCTAATCAGTAACCGAGACAACCGAACGTTACGGATTCCGGATTCGATCCCCTGAAGTCCTGACTGGTCTCAGGGAAAATTTGAACTATGTCTAGGGTTTATGTGAATACTCTCATCGATCACAAGTAAGGCTCAAATTCAGCTACAAAATGTGAATTTTGGCAAAGCTTTGCATGCGATGCGATCATCCTGCAACAAAGAGCCAAGACTTTGCCGACCACTGGGCTGGCTGGATGACTTTTGTTCGATGACGTTAGTTCTTTTGGGAGTTATCAAACAAAGTTGTAATAATTGATTCAGTATTGCTGTACGAGCCATTCGTCAGCTTCAATTTACAGCCACCAATTCGAAGATGTAGTAGAGCCGCAGATTATCAACTACGTAAATCCTCTAGTACTGTGTATTCTTTGGAAATTTGTTGGGTGTCTAAAGATTAGTCTTATCAGTATCATGACACCTATCGCAACATTTCCATAGAAATTGAATTTCGCCATGTCTGCGAAGTGTGTTGCGAGAACAGCTTCCTGCCCAAAATTGAGCTTTAGAACGAGCTACAATTATTTCGCGAGTTGCTCTTCTTATTGGCATGCATTAGTAAGGATTAAAATATTTCCGTGTACTCATGCGAAAGTTCCCGAGTCTGGAATTCATCCTCTTTCAACGAAGGTGTTTCATAAAACTCCAAAAAGCCATGCGTTCGGTCGGTCCTTGCTGTCTTTAAGCTGCTTTATTATTATCACCCCACCGCACGAATGTTGTAATCTCACGTGTAGGAGAACGTAAGTGCCTCAGCAGTGCCCAGATAGCCAGCTTGGTGTGAACCATTTGCCACTGCAGCTCTCCCCGTACGATAAGCGGGGCAGAAGCAAGAAAAAATTGTCACTTGCTTGAGTCACTTGCTACTTACCCCGGACATCGACGGGGACGATACACGAATTGGACTGGCGCCCGATAAGCGCCAGTAAAAGGTGCTGAACGGAGGTGGCGGCTAAAGGTTGCGTACCGCATTATAAGCCTGTCCGTGCTTTTCAGAAACTGCAGCAACACCTGCAAAAGAGCTTGAAACGACGAACGTCTGCAGTCGCGCTTTTCGTTATGGTGTAGGCGTCATTCATACATTTATTTGTTTGGAAGGGAAAAGAAACATGCTCCGGAGATGCTTCTGGCTTTTCGATAGATCGTTGAACTGCGTGTGCATGGAAGCTTCACACGAAACACCCGGGAGGAATGGAGGTTGAAAGCCTGCAATTATAGCAGCAGCGTGGCCGGCCCAGCCTGGGAAGAGAGGTTGAAGGCTCTTCTGCCGTGCGCGTCGAACTCTCGATTCTGGGATTGAATCAAACGCCCATGCTTTTCCGGCTTTTCGCCACAGAACTGGGTTGGCTGAACCATTATGTTTATCGGTGTGTGTGTTTGTGCCTTGGACAAGATACAACGTTCGAACGAGTTCCAGTTCCAATGTGTAACGTTTCTTGGTTAAAACTGCTCTCGCCAGGCAGAGTGAGAATCTGCAGCCCCCATTTTGGCTCTGGTAGGACGTTCTTTAGGCGCGTTTATGGGGGCTTATTGATTGGGGTAGTTCCTGGTGCCGGATACGTGCCGTTTCGTTGTTGTTTTTTTTTTGCATATTGATTTGAAGATGAGGCTCTGAAGGAATTCTTCCCTCCCCCCCCCAGATGGACACGATCCCCGGGCTGCGCGAGCTAAATGAGCAGGGATCGCTCGCCCCAAAAACTACCAAGACGAGGACCGGGTGGCACTATATCAAGACTGGTCGCTCGCTGCTGTCCTCCCTTTTTTTTTCTTTCTTTCTTCTGTTTCATTCCGGTTGTTGTCTGCTTTTGCTCGCACGCAGAACCGTGCGCCATGCCCTCATCTCCGGCGTTGAGTAATTTATGTTACGTTTCGTTTGTGTGTTTCCCCTGGCATTTTCGCGTGGCCACTTCTATGTAGGCTTTCGGTATTGCCTATTTTGCCCGGTGAGCCCTATCACATCGAATAACAGTAAAAACCACTTGCCGCCATTACATTTATGATACACACGCCGGAGGTCGGGTACGGAGGGTGGCCTGGGTACAAACCGGGTGAACATCTCGCGCGGAGGCTGGTATGTGGTATGTGAGTGGAGTGTTTGAGTCAGGTCTTTTACCTTCTGCTTGCGTTCCTCTCATCAGCTCACCCTTTGTGGATGTGAGGAGCGGATGAGGACGGTCCGGTGCGGGTTTCGAACGAGAACTCGAGAACTCGAAGACCTCAGCCATCACACTTGCGCCTGTTGTGTGTCGATTGGTTGCAAATATTGCTCGGTGTGTGGGTTCCCGCCGCGCAAATTCAGCGATCTAACTGAAAGGGGGAAAGACACTCGACTGACTGCGCGGCACCACCGGATTATGCTGTGTTGGGTACCATGCACTACCACCTTGTCGGACCGGACCGGGGACTACATTTGTTCGCACATGCAGAGCAGAAAAACTGGGCCCGATTCATTAGAACTGCAACGGTGGGGGGAGGAAGCAATGTGGGTGAAATGTTGTGCTTTGGGGGGGGCGAGGTAACATCATGTATAATTAAATTTTATGCTACAGTACAGTTTTGAGACATCGTTTCAAGAAGGTGTGCGGTTATTGGAGCTTGAAAATGGAGGTTGCCGTTTTCGAAGGTTTTATTGCATGTACCACCCCCCCTGTAAGAACAGGGTGGACGGGGGCGCCACCAGAACGCAATGGCAATTGGGGCAACGTACGCGAACGTCAGCGTCGGATGTCGATTAACAGCGCTAAGCTGACATTACTTGGCCGGAATGAATCTGTGTCGTTTTCAATTAAAACTAGACACTGCCGCATTCATGCTTGCTTGTGTGAACTGATGTAATTAAATGTAAACATGGGCTTTTTTTGTTTTTGAAATTTGTAAAATTGTCATGAGAAAATATTGAGTTGACATTTAAATTTGCTATGCAAGCTAACAATGTCTATGTCTGCAATATTTTACACGTTTATCGCTTATGTGGCCGGTTTAGGCATGTTGATCGGTGACATCTCGATGGCTTAGTGGTAATGGTGCTCGGTTTTCACATGACAGGACTGGTCCAAAATCCTATCAGGACCCAACTTCCCGAATGAAGTTCCGCAATGAGTTCCTGATCTAATTTTCCACAGCTGTTCAATGGATGAATGAAGTCTCAAGTAAGACCAGAAATGGCAGGCTCTCTCACACCTGTTTTAGACCTCCTCCTGTGATTTTAATGTCGGAAAGGAGAAGAGGAATAAATCAGTTTAAAGATCAGACAAATCACTCACATTGTTTCTATACGCCTCTCCGCGAAGTCCTTGAGCTAGTTTTGTTTTGAAGCGCTGAAAATCAAACCATTTGTCTATGGGAGGAAACTAATGGTGGTGCGCAATGTGCTTCGAACCATTTGTATTCATATGTGCCTTCTAATTGCTGAAAGGTCATTTACGAAGACGTAACCACACGGTCATAAGAAGGGGAGAGGGCCCAGAGGGCGCCGTATAAACGTCCGAAGCATATATCGCCCATTGTCGCGCCTGATGAGCGCCCGAGCGAAGTGCAGTTTTGGCCATAATTTCGCGCCGCTGGTGATTTGTTTAGCATTTAAAACTTTTACGGCTCAAATTAACGAACCTCCCGCTCTCGCTGACGCTCCCGCCTCGATTGGTCAATACGAAATTTAGTGCTTCCCATTTTTGGGCCCGATGCCTTTCCTGTCCTGCCCCGGGCTCTGGTGTCACGCGGGGCCTCTGTCACGTCAAGCGCGGTATGCGAAATCAAGATCGAATTAAGTGGGAAGCGAGAATGTGTCACCTCCATCGTGTTCCCCCATCACCTGATCGTTCGGTTTCACCCGCTGCTTTTTTGGACCATTCTTTAACGCGCTCGGATCGGCATCGAAACACCGATGGGGCCCCAGCAGCTGATCGTGCCGTTGATCGAAATTTAAATGTTTCTTTTCTTAACGGCTTCTTGTCGCAAAAAAGGGGCAGGGTACCGGGCATTGGTGGCACATCGTTCAACCGGCGCGCGTGATGGATTGACGGGAACATTTCGAGCGTTTTATGACGTCGTAATAAGCGCGCATAAGTGTGCGCTCGCACAAAATAACGCTTTATGATCATGCGTTTTGCTGTTTGATGCTCAGCCAAGCCCGTTAACGCGAACGCAAAGACGCGGACGGGCAGTAGTAGTAGTCACCACCGTCTTCTAATGTTCGATTGCCAAACTCCTCTCCCCGGGCGGACCGGCGTGGCCGGACCGCGGTAGGGGCAGCTATAAATAGTGCCCCGTTTCCTTTTGGATCACATTTCTCAAGGAATGGACATTGCGCAAAAAATCCAAACTGAAACCTGTGGTGTGTGTGTGTGGGTTTGATTTGAAGGGAAAAATCACTTTGCCTGTTGCCCCCTTTTTGCGCTGGTTGGAAAGGGTGGGTATGGCGCTCTGTGGTCGCATAGATTTTGAACCTGCGAGCAATGAGTCTCGTCGCACAATCGAGCTCTGGAGTGTTGCGAGCGCGCAGGTTGAACGTTCTCTTTTTGTCCTCCCCCCGTATGGGGCTGTGGAACGTGCCAGTCGTACCATTAGTTGATATGTATCTAGGAAAAGGTTATAAAACAGAGGATCCACGCTGAGTGGCAGCTGTTGAGTTGGTCTTGTGACGTTTGCTCTAATGACAAATGTACGAAAAGAACAAAGTTGATAATACTTTATATGCTTTATACCTTCTTTATTCTACGCTGAGGGTTAGAGTTACCTTAAGCTTAAGCTTAACGATATAAGAAAATGTCAAACTACCATCCATTTTGCAATAACTTTTCCATCAGTCCATCGGTTCGGTTAATTTCTGTTTATGTTGCCCACCACTTCGCATACACCTCTGTTGTCGATTTCGGAAGGGCACTAAAGGGTTTCGAGGATAGATGACTGCCCCGTGTACTCCACTACCCTCGGTAAATGTGACGAAGTTGAAGCTCTAATGGTGCATAATACACTACGCGCGCAACACATTCACGCAACGCACGCGGAGGTTTGCTGCGCTTGACGAACTCCCTTGGAACTGTGGAACCTCCCACACGATAAACTAAACTCACCAGCAAACACCGGCACCGGCGGCAGCATCTTTGTGGGATAGTTAGCTTGCGCACCAACCTGGCCTTGCGCCACTCGCTCGGGCATATTCCGTTCCGTTTCGCGCTGACATAAATTGTTAAATTCAGAACAAAAAAAAAAAAAGAATCACCTCACAAGTAAGAAAAATAGCAGAACGATTGCGCAGAGGTAGTTTGGAGTGAACTGCGTTTACCGGGCGCAATTCGAAGCGACAAGATCACACGGGAGTACCCGTAGCAGCAGCAACATTCCCGGATGTTTCTTTTGACGCTTCGGCAGCATAGTTTGTTGCAAAAGTTCCACAATAATTCGCGGCACCCGAGACGCACCGAAAAGGTGATGAGATGGGCGCCGTATCGCAACGCTTGCCGAAGAAATCGTTGGCCGTTCTAATGGTAGAGGTTGACGCGAGTCGTCGCCGGGAAGGCCCGCCAGATGCTGGCAGATGTGGGCAAATAAATCAACGAGCAGGCAGGCAGGCAGGCAGGCGGGACGGAGGTGCCGAAGTACTCTCGAGCGCAGGATGCAACGGAGATGCGGGTTCCCTCTAGACAGCGTGTCTGATGCGATATATGTACCAAGTGCAATAAGCAGCGGGTTGTGTGGGCGCGCGCGTGTGTGTGTGGCCACCAGCCCCGATCACGGGGAATGGCATGGGCATGGTATGGATAATTTACGCACTTTCAAGCTCAATAATGATTTGCGATCGTTTTATGAGGTAATCCAGAAGAGTTATGCACTCGTCAAGCAATAATTTTCGTCGCAGAAGCACCATTTATCTTGCCATAATCCGGTCCGGTGGCCAATGTGGAAGAGAAAAGGTTGCATAACTATGTTTATGTTGGGTATTTTAACAACTTGAATCCGTAATTCCCTTGTGCAGTGTTGGGTTAATTGTGGAAGAAGATGCAAGAACATATTAATTATCGAGACGTTGGAAGAAATTCTTCAAAAGTTCCCAATTTGACAGGTGTGAAGGCAGTTAGAGTTAATTTAAAATATGTTTATTTCAGTGAATTCGAATTATTTTTGTGAGAAATTTCAATTATTCCAAAGAAAAAGTGCTTCATGTCCGCAAGCAAAATACGAATAGCTCCAAGAATGGTGCTTACACAGTGTTAAACAGTGACATACGGTGGCTCAATATCGTTCCAAAGCTTCGCCGAAAAGAGCGCCGTTTGTATACAAAAAGTGCAAAGCATACAAAATAAAAACAACAAAGCAGCAAACGCAACGAAAGCGTAGCGAAAACGTGCCGGCAGTAGTGATGTGTTTGAATTGAATGTTCTATGGACATTCGCTGGTGACAGGCACAAAACGAGCGGGCATAACATTCTACCCGGCACCACCCGCCCCTGTTTGCCGACGACGCGAATATGCGCTGTTGTTTGATGCAGTAGCGAAGCTGCACCCTGCAACGACGGAAGCTGAGTGAAAAGCAAAATGTTGGGTGCACTAAAGCGTCGATGGAGGACCACGAGAAGGTTGGTACAGTAGAAATAAAACAAAGTAAATAAAACGACTGGCCTGACATACACCGCGGAGAGTGCGATGCTGGAGATCATCGTCCATGTCGCTGTGACAGGATTTTTGTTGTAATATAGTGTTCTCAACATAATATGCTTCAAGAGAATTACCTTCAAAAGCTGAAAGTCAACAATTATCTCACTCAGAAAGCGCACCAGTAGTCAATACCTCAAGAGTTCATAAATTTCTGGAGGTATCTCCAATTGCGATCAAACACGTCCAATTATTTCAATCACTGTCAATCGATGGTTCCGCGGGACATGACTTCCAATGGCATAAACTTTGAAGCTACAACTTGAATGAATTGCTGTGTATAAATTATGCCATCAACATAGCGCCGATATAGTCGCAAAGAAAGCACCATTACTGTCCCGCAGCTCGAGACACACACTCACCTTATGAATGAGTAATAAACTACTTCCCTTCGGTGCGCTTTCAATCCGACTGCTGCCTGGCTGCCCACCGCCCATGGAATGAAGCAACAGGAGAGAAGAATTGGACCTCATACGGACAGGAAGTGATTTGAAATGCGGTTCACTCGCCGGACGGCGACACGCGTGATGTTTTGTTCTTTTAGCTTTCGTTCGCCCCCGTAAGGATGGCCGGCTGCCTTCACAAGCTCACAGGATTTTCGCTACGCGGTGGTGAGACACGGCAACAAAACAAAGCACAAAACCAAAGGAAATCAAGAATGAACTTCCGTGCACAACACTGCCAAAGGATACAACAAAAAAAGGTGCCAGTATTATTAAATGGCACCAACGCCAACCCCGTGTAACGTCGGTTTTCCGCCAATTCGTTAGAACACTCCGTCGTTGCGTTCGTCTTTCGGCTTGCGTATTTGATGCAGCTCGGGACAGCAGACGAGTTACGTCAGGTTTGGGGGGCGAATAATGGGACAGCAAAAGCGTTTGTCAGCGCTGGAACGGATCGAGGTGGGCACTACGTTGGCGAACACGTGGAAAACACGGTCCACACGGGGCGTTGGTGGGGTGTGTCCAGCAGTGTATTATATGGGTGTCGTTTGCTGGGGTTCGACAAACTGCAGTACGATCACCGATGCACCGGTAGACAAGTCGTATTTATGCAGCTTTAGCTTTCGGATGCTCGGACCTGTGGGGAGGACTGTTGTTGTTGTTGGGCTGTGCGTGGTGTGCTTTTTGTTGCTGTTTGCGCCCGAGCTGGTTCCGGCTCCGGTCGTTCGCCTGGCCATTACGTCCGACACATGCGATTGTCTGCAGCAGGGATTGAAAAGTTTCTCGCCAATAAGTTTATATCAAACGAAAATTGTTTTATAAGTGAATCTTTTAATTTATTTATGTCGCAAAGTTATCGATGCATCATTAATAGTTGAGTGTTAAGATACATCTGTTTCGACCAACTACGTTCGAATCGCATGCCGCTTTTGACATCTCAGGCGGTCAAATTTTCTTACGCTGTTGCCAGTTGGAAATCGTTTGTAAAATACAAAAATTTTAAATTCTAAAGTAAATTATCGCCTATTCTCTAATTTTTATGCTTTTGAAGAATTTGATGAATGCTAGGGTTGGAACTATGCAACTTGATGAAGCTGTCAAATGCTCCAAGCAGGAGTTGTCGAACGCCGAATGCCAAACGTGAAGGCATGCGAATCGAAGTAAGCGGCACGAAATTCGAACGTTGGTGAAAACAGGTGTAATATTATACAGTCAAGTCTCTCTACCATGCAAGCTGAAGGGATCGCTATTTTAGAGAGACTTGCAGCTTTGGGAGACAAAAACACTTGGATGAAGTACCTTTTATGTATAGCAAAAATCTTCAAACATACTCTGTAAACGTAGCCATCACGAGCTGTCACTGGCAAACGTCAAAACATGGCTACCTTAAGGAGACATTGGTGTACAAACAGTATCTGCAGGTTAAAGAATGCCATGCTAGGGAGACTTCACAGCTTTAAAATGTAATGCATAATGCATAAAATGTATTGAAAATGAAGGAACTGTTAATGTCAATGTTAATGTTCATCTAGGAGAGACTTGCTATCTTTGAGAGGTACTACTTTACAGAACCTTGACTGTATATGATGTTTAATCTTTGGAACTTTGAATCCTGGAGAGGTTTTCCAGAGCGCTTCGTGTTTTACTAGACATCAGCGATCCACACATGAATTGATCTCAAGTGCTCAAAATCGCCTTTTTTAAATTTTATTTTGCAATTTCCCTTTTCTCTAGACAGTTATAAGCTTCCCAACATTAAAATACTTGAGCAATTAAAGTTCTCATGATCATTCTTTGGTAGAACCTTACAACAGTTGCGTGAATCGCAAATAAGGAAAGCAATGAAAAGAACTCATGCTACGCGATCGAACATCGAGAAACTTATCAATCTCCGTGAATCAGTGATCAGTTGTAACTGGAACCAAGCAAATAGAGCGGAAAAATGACGACAATCGTGTATTTTTGGTGTGTTTTGGTCCGGAGCAGCACCCATATATATATATCGCTTTAGGCAAGCATTAAAACCCACAGCAAACACGGTTCGTAATGGTTGGAAGCTTTCAATTGCGGCGTTCAAAATAGTACAGCAAAAAAAAACGAACTGTCTGGTGGAGCAGATAGATTGAAAATGACGGATGAGATGTTCAAAGTTCGCATGACTGCATCCCATGCGCACGAGAGACGCATTGGCGAGAACTCCAAAAGTTAGGCAGTCAACAACAGTTTCGTGTCCATCCTGGACAAACGCCAAGCGGTATTGCTTTCGCGATTTAGGTAAAGGTTTTCTTCAATCTCCCAGTTGTGGTTGTTTGTCGCTGCGTTTGAACGTGGATGACGAGCGCGCTTGTGTGTATCGCAACATAACAACCAACGCCTAGATAACGGCGGATGTGACGGATTGTGCTCACGACAGCAATAGTGCCGTCGTCTTGGGTCTGGGCCTGGAAGTCGGCAAACGCCTTATGGTCTCTTGGGGGGGGGGGAGGTTTGTGTCGGTCCGTTGTCTTTCCGTTTGCCGTTCCACTTCTGGCTTTACGATGGGGGCACTATCATGAGACAGTCTGGAACCGGCGGGCTAGTGTGTGGGCCCTTGTTGTGCAATCAGAGCCGCCACCCTTTGCTTCCCCGGAAGCAACAAAGTGACCCAATTTTGACTGCGACTGCAGTTGTCCGGAGAGCGCAAAGAAGAAAAATCGATTTAATGATATTGGCGAAAATGGTCAATGGTACGTCACATACACACACGCTGTGTTGTACCTTTTGCTTGCTGATGATGATGATGATGATGATGAATCGCAATTTATTGCGGGATTTTATGATTTGTTCGTCGAATGATCGGTTCGATGTCAGCGGCTCGAATCAGCGTTTCTTTACAATTTTGTCTGGGCGCTGGTGTGTGGCACTTATCTTGGCACGGAACCGATTATCTTCTTCTGCGACATGCTGCTGCAAACCTTTTTTTACCGGTTTGGCAGCGAAAACAGCATCGTTATATGAAAAGAAGTATTACAGGCAGGAACGGACGCGCGCGGGTCTTTTATTTGTGGTAAATTGTTTGTTGGGTGTAAAAATTATTTAACAAAAGAGAGAGAAAGAGAGCGAGAAAGGAAAGTAAAAAATCCATCACCGCTCGTTTTGGGACTCGATTTTTCAATAAAAATGTATTTTCCGTACCATCCATAAGCGCAAGAACCATAAAACATTAGCCTGCACGATCCGCAACAACAACAACGTCGGCGTTCCCTTGTTTTGCCTGTTCGCCAGTTTTATGGACGGTCGCAGGAGATGGACCCGAACGGTTTTGTTTTGCGTTTTTTTTAGCACAAGGCTGATGGGGGGCTGACCTGCGCTGTAATGTTGATTAGCATTTTTATTATCCTCCACACAACACAGTGTGGATGCTTTATTCAATCATCGCGCCGAAGTGACAGGCACCCAGTCCCATAATCGGATAAGGAAATATGCTGTTGTGTGTTGATTACTCAAGCGATTGTAGTACTAAAATGTTATACAGGTTGTGTTCCGATGGAGTGCTCATTAGCAGTGACTTTGGGGGTGATTTTAAAAGAGTGAAATTAAAACTCGAAAAATATGTTTCCAAAACATATCTGTTTGTGTGCGTTCCTTGCAATATTTATGGTTTAATTTATTTTTTTTGTTCGCGAAAGACGTGGCACGTGCTGAACGGAGGGAGGGCATATGCAAATGGCACACAGAACAATTGGACCATTTATTGCAAAAAATAAATCCTTGTGGTGCGCAGCGACTAAAACCGATGTTCTCCTATTACCACTAACGTCAGCTTTTGTGTCCCCCTTTATTGCGGATTTTCCCTGTCCTTTCGCCGATCACCCTTTAGGCACTAATAAGATAAGAGATGTGTTCCCCAGGGTGGAAAGACGGGCCCAGCGGAATGCGAAACACAGCAAAGATCTATCGTGTCACGTTCCATCGTGTAAATTGTGGACATATTTACAACATCCACATTTGCAACTGGGGCATCATGGTGGTAGCGAAAGCGCGACCCCCGGATGATAATAAGGTGCAGCGCGGGCTGGGGACAGCATAATACTTTATTTTTTTATTGAAGCAAAAGATCCACGACAGGGGAAAGGCAGGCCGGAATGAAATTGGGTGGCATCACAACAACTAGCAAACTCACATCACTCTTTCGGTACTGCCGGAATGTTAGGGAAGTGACGCTTCCTTCTTCCAGTTTCGGGTGGTGTTTTGGTGGGGGGGTGCCATCCATTTCACTCCCGGTCTCCCAGTCCGTTCTGTCAGCATTATTTAATTTCGTCGAGTGAATCTGGGCGTGAGCTGGGGGCCCGGTGAGCGAGCTCTCGAAGGCTCTGCGAGCGGTGGCGTGACCTCGTTCGGTTTGTTCGGGCTCGGAAAAAGGCAATCGCGAGTATCATTTGGGGAGCTGCGCCAAAAAAAAAACACCGACACGAGTTTGACTGCTCACAGGCACAGGCCTCAACAAAGACGGAAAGACTAACGAGAGTGCATTTTATTACATCGACGCTTTTGTTTGTGGGACGGTGACGAGTTCCTCCATTACCGCCCATGATTTCCACCCGGTGAAGAAGTCCTGTTTTTGGCTTTTCCGGCGTGGGGAGAGAGGGAGGTTTCGGTCTTCCTTCGAAGGGATGTACCCCGCCCACATGCTTATATCGGGCGCAGACCTCCTCCGAGAACGTCAGTGACTAATTAGTGCAGATTGTTGGGGTTTTATAGATATCGACTGTCAGCTTTACGATACGACACGGTTACGTACACGGCAGTTGGTTTGAGGTGGATTAATTAGCGGGAAGGAAACTCCTCTGCCCCAGGGGTGGAGCATAAAAGTAGGTAGGTGGGTGTTTTGTTGAAGACATCCTGCCTCGACCGACACCAGGATATCCCCGGGACCGTTTTGTCCGGAGTGCCATTTGGGGTAAGCTGTTTTTCCGGCCAATAAGAAACCCCACCCAGAGGGGGACCAAGGAAAAACAAAAGAAACCGATTGCGAAATGTTTGAAAAAGCAAAAGAAAAAAAAGAAACGTGATTTGGCGATGATTTGATATTTGGGTGTTTTTTTTTTTTGGGAGTCCGTGCGCGCCATGAATCTGTTTGATGGGAGGCTTTTATGCGCGTTGCGTTGCGTTCGGTGGGGAGTTGTAAAACGTCTGCTTAAACGATCCTGCAGGACAGGGAAGACTCTTCAATTAAACTGCTCCCAGTTCAGTTACGGGAGTTGTTTCGTTATGAACATTACACTACCGGTTGGCCATTTCGAATAATAACAAAATGGTTTTATTTATGGTCGATAGGGGGGGTTTTTATTATTGAAGATCAACCAAACACGCGTCCATCCGTTGCTCTTTGTTTCCTGACGAGTGCTCATTACCAGATGGGAAGTCGCTAAGTGCCGCTCGCAAGGCAAAGGCATTAGAAACTGGGTCAGCAGCATATTTGTTCGGTTTTGGGCTGGAGAACAACATCAACAACCGATTGCTGCTTTGGTATGGTGCTGCGGTATTCCAGCAATCCTGCCCACATTTCAACCCCGTCCGGGTGACAAGTGAAGGTTTGGGGACGCGGGTACGAGCTCTGGAGCTTACTTTTATTTGCAGATGTGTTTCTGTTAGGAACACACCCTCTTTCACACAACCGAATAAACACGTGTTTCTTTTTCTTTATCGTCCCAAAAATTCTTCAGCATAAAGCTCACTCCGCACAGCATAACATCAGCAGCAGCATATGTGTGTGCTTCTCGGTCCCTTTATCTTGGTCCGATCGTGTAAAAGCACTTGCAACGCACTCGCCTAGAAGTTTTCCGACCAAAACAGAAAAAAAACATGGCCATCAAACATTCGGGGCTATAAAATTTGGCTTTATCTCTCTGCCAGGCATTGTTTGCGTAACCCAGAAAACAAAATAACTCCTCCGGCGACCTGCCACCTGGGGGCGGAGGAGTGTTGTGACGCCACGTGCCCCCAGAGCAGACCAGTGTTTGGCGCCAAAACTCCAAACCGGGTGTGACGGTTGTCTCACCGAAAGGGTTGTCCTTCCCTTTCACAGGGCACCGAATGTGGTGTGGGTGCGTCGTAGTATATTGCATTGTACGACTTGGCCGGAATCACATGACTCGATCAGCCATCGCCAGGAGTTACCGGGGAGGCCCCGATGTGGGCGTCGATTGGATATGCTGGAATTGGTTTGGGTGTTGGTGAGGGCATGACATTATGGCAGGGTATGGCCCTGTGTGTGACACATTTTTGGCCAATTGTCAACTATTTGGTAGCGCTATTGGAAGTGTTGGTTGGACCTGTGGACGCCCGGGAATGACATTCGAGAGCAAATATTCGCTCGTTTACAGAGATTGCTGAACACGAAACCCCGGACGGACTAGCGGACGAATCGGTTGTTTCCTCTACCATATGGAGCATCCACTGGGTCGAATATCTGAATTTATGGAATTTCGATAGAAAATAAAACCCCCCTTCTCCCACTACCTACACTCCCCCAACAGACTCCATTCCAGCGGGATCAGAAATCGGCGAAATGAGTCGAGTGTTGGGTCGAGACACCGAAGGATGAAATGTGCGTCCTCTGCAACATTTTTGTCCAACTCGCCGAATGTTGCTGACGGGCACAGGAATGTTCTTTCTTCATCACACACACGCACTTTTTCACGGCAAAATATTTTCGGATGTCCCCATTTCTTGCCACAGCAACAAACCTTCGCTCTCCACCCCTTCCCTGCGGGTAACTCGAACCCTCGGGAGTGGAGTTTTATATCTTGACATTGCTCAACGTTGACTTCGCATTTCCGTTCACGATGACCTCTAAGCGAGCATCGGCCAACAGCGGGGTGAGCACGGTGAAGATGACCGGCGGTATTCTGAGGGTGGCGGGACAGAATTTGAGCGGAGGCGGTTGCGTAAAATAGAATCTTCCCGGCGACTCCGGATTCCGGTGCTCTCCGGCGCTGGAGAAGCGCGAGCAGAAGTGCCCTGTTGGAGAACCCGTTTGTGGAAAATTATCTGAGCTATAATTGATGGTATTTATAGCGTCTGAAGAGCTCGTAATGGGAGTCTTTGAGCGCCGGAGTCAGTAAAGTGGAATTCGATGGTATTTTTGAGGCAACAAATAGAGGCATCGAGAATAGAGCAGGCGGTAACAGTCCATGAGGAGGTGCACAGCGTGTGGAAAGCTTGAAAGGGCACTCGACCGTTTGGTGAGTAATTTTCCGAAACTAACTCTCCTCCTTTCGCGCCCATTCCGAACATCACGGATGGCCCTTACACGGCGCGAACCGTGAATAAGTTGTCTGCTCAACTCCTTGTGGCGTGGAGTTCGAGTGTGTCCGAGTCACGGTTTCGGTTCTTGGGACAGGAGTCGCGAGAACTGAAGTACACGATGGCTGGAGATGCCTGGAGATGGTAAGTTTTATGAGATACTCCGCTGCTGGACGGATGAACCATAATAGGCCAGATAGTGGTGCCTATTCCTAGTGCCCGCCGCAACCCGCAGGAGACAAATAAATGAATGATAATACCTGGCTCGGCCGGTGCTGGCTAATGCATGGTTTCTGGTGTGGCTCGGGAAAGCAACCATCTCCACGACTCTCGTTATCGATAATTTCGTTTGCAGTTATAATACGGTACGCGGGTTTGCTGTTGTGCAGGGCCGTGTTTCTACACTATTAACCAATTTGGCGCCTATAAACCCTGCCGGCGTCAACGTTTCTGAGGGGCGAGGGTTCGTGCTTCGCCGTTGCTCTGATGATCGTCGCCGTGCGGAACACTCGTGCCAGCATCCCGTACATCATACGACACGTAAGATAATGGCGCTGAAATGTTACGCAAAAGGGCGGATGCAGGGTTGCGCGCGGAACGCTTCATTTCGCCCTAATGTCTCGACCTGGCTTTCTTGCTTCGGTTTTTTTCCCGCTATGTGTGTGTGTGGTTTTTATGAGTGGTTCTTTTTCGATGTTGTTGTTGTGGTTGTTGGCCCCATATGCAGGCAGCAAGGATAGCTGGGCGCTGGGTAGATAAAAGTTTTCCGATTTGCGGTGTACGACTGACTTCCAGAGATATCTCAGATATCGCTCTGCCCCTGGTACTTCTGTCGCGGGTGGGGGGATAAAAGTTTCCAGTAAAGATAAAGAGGAGTCAAAGTTTTCCACGGCATGAGTGTGCCCATCAGCAACATCTCCATCCATGCGTTAGCAGTGGGATTCGGATTTGGATTTTTAAGAATAAAAAAAGAACATTATTTGTAACATTTTCTCACTGATAACTTTGCGGTTATCAGTGAAACATATCATCTGCTCAAATTTTACACATCTGGAATATGTTACACGTGTAATCAGAAGAGTGTGACAGCTTTAATGAAGAATAATTTATGTATTAAAAGTTCTTCGTATAAATTAAACTAATAAAAAAGAAAGTATATTCAAGCATAGCTTCCCAGAGGTCTCTAACCTGCGTGTTGTTGTTAGTGGGCGATTCCAATTGCTTCAATATTCTCAGTTCTCTTCCTTGTCGTGCCCTATTCCCGCAATGTTTCTGCAAACACCACAGCCAATTGCCGTACCGTACGATACACTAAGTGCAGATAAACGGTGTGGTTGTTGTCATCGCTTACGGTGACATGTTGTTAACAATTGTGTCTGGATCAGTGTCACTACAGTAGAGAAAGGGGTTCTCCCTTAACGCAGCGCGCACTGCACACAACAGTCTCTGTCGCGTTACGAATGGACGTGTTGGTGTTAATCTCCTACACGCGTCAATCGCAGCCGTGTGGATTAAGGGCGCACTTTAGCCACCCAAATGCGAGCATAATTTCTCCATCTTTTTGGTTGATTCGACATGCCGACAGCAGAGTGCGGAGGTACCAAGGCAAGCGGGAATCATCATCATCATTCGCCGCCTTGTGGCATGGCATTTTGGGGTGAAGTGTAGCGAAAACACATTTCGCGGTGCATTCCACCATTTCCACCGACGGTTTCGCGGTGTGTGAGTGGGCGCATAAGTGTGTGTGTGCGTGTATAATGCTGAAGTAGGACGATCTTTTGAGACCCAAGTGGGGGGGGGAGGTCTCCCTGGTCTCGGGCATTAAGCCAACCATCAATTGGTCAGCAAGCGTGTCGTTTGCGCGTCGTCGGCGAAAGATTTTCATCGGCGGTGCATTCGTTGTGTGTTGCGAGTTCGAGAGAGCCCTTTCACGGTTGCGCTCCAAATTGCTCGTGACGTGATGAAAGTGCTGATTTTTGTTTTCGCGAGAAATGGGAACCCACCCGAACGAAGCCCCACGTAGCAAAAATGTGTGGCACACGCTGCTGTTGGTGGTTTGGTTCGAGCAAAAGGGCCGCGCAGGGCCGTCGGTTCCGATGCGGAACGAATGACTCGGTGGTTAGATGATAGAGGGATTGCGGGGAGTGGGTGTATGCACATTTTGTTTTTCTCCTTTCCCTTTGGCAACGAGAAGATGGTGTGTGTCATTTTGTGTGTGCATTCGCCTGGGAAGAACACGGCGACACGAGTCACCGAAGATCACTGCAGTTTAATTGAACATGTACTGCGAGAGAGTGGAGTTATGTTGCATGTGGTGCATGGGGGTGAATAGAGAAATGATAGATCTTGTTAAAGTGTAAAACTCCGTCCTTCTTTCGTTTGAAGAGTTAACGTCAATATTGAAAAATCCTAGCCTACTGTGTGATGGTTCAGCGAATTCCATTGGTGCACAGTGAGTTACCAATTTTGTTGCAAGAAATGAGATAGTCTAAGGATGAATATTGTAAAAGAAATGAAAATTATAATTTTTAGCTATTTTTCACGTAGGTAATAATGTAAACACTGAAATAAATTAATTTTTCAACATTATCAAACAAATAATCGTAGATGTTCAATAGCTTAAAATGAATATTTCTCATGTCTCAACACGATAAATAATGCACTAAACATCAGCAGCGCACTGTTGAAGGCGGAAAGAAAGGCCTCGACCGGCAGTATCAAAACCAAGACCGCATCGGCGGTGGTTCGTACATAGGCTTCTGGCAATCGCAATATGAGCGAGATAAATTGTGCAGCGGCGTGATAGCGGCGCATCCGTACGGTTGGCAGGATGTGCAGGTTGGCTGGTTGGTTGGTTGGGCTTTATCACAGCGTCTAATTGAAGTGCTCTTTCTTGTCGTATGCGAGCGCTGGTTTGATGCCCTGGTGCGTGTTAGTTAGACGAGACGTGAGTTGGTTTGTCAACCTTAGCGATCCAATGCCCCCGTACGTACGGACGGACGGGTCGGTTGGACAGACAGCAGCGATCATTTAATTAAATCACTGTCACATGATAAATAAACTCGTTCGTTTTTACCGGTTGGGGTTACCGGTACCCGGTTGTGTGTGGATTTGTTGAGCCGCTTATGCGCGATGAAAGTGAAAGTTTCAGTCTTGATGCGGTGGTTATAGAAACCGCTTTGCCTTTAGGAAAACATCGTGCGATATGCATTGAGTTTAACAATGGGTTAGCAAACTATTAAACCTTTTTATCAATATATTATGGCTACAATTTGGTCTCATAGTTTGCTTCTGCAACATTCATTTCTATCAAGATCCGACAAGACAAGACGAAGATGCTACAGACACCATTGGTTGAGGCAGTTGTTTCCTGTCACCACCATCGACGAGTTTATTAAGATTAAATTAGGCGACAGACGATGTGAAACGAAACTGTTTATGCTGACCGGACCGACGACGACCGGACGGACCGATCCTATAAAGCCCTTAACTAAATCATCGCAAACACGCTTCCGCCATCCGGAGTGCCCGTTGGCTTGTGACGTAGGTAAAATTGATTAGTGCAACGAAAACAAAAACCAGAGCATCCGAAAGTAAATTAATTAGCACGACTTTCTCGCCTTACTAGCACGGCATCGGGGTAGCTACGGCAAGGAAGGAAAAGCTTCCAATTGTGAGAATCAAGTTGGCTGATGAGACAACAATACTCGATTGAAGCTCGATCGGTTGCTTACGCAACGAGTTGATGATTAAGAGATATTCGCTGTATTTTTTGGGCCACAAACTGTTTGGACTTTTCATTCAAATTGTTGGGAAAATGCGGAGGAAAAGTAAATGTATTATGAATGAGTTTTTTTGTAAACAATACAATAACAGCTATATTGCGAAAAATACCATTTCCTTACCCTAATGGCCCGAAATATTGGTAGAAAGGGCGAATGCATCTTATATTTCACGAACCTTCGCAGTTGTTTTGCAAGAAAGGCAAATCCTCCTGCGCTAGTCATTCAGCTACATCAAACAGAACAATCAATTAGAGGTGAGTAGGGTAGAATCTCGCCCACACCCCGCTGCGTGCATAGGGCTGGTTGGTTTATTGACGAAAAGCGAAAAGGGAGCATCAGAACGGGCTGCTGGTGGCAGGTCGCATAACTCTGGCCGTTAGTCGAAGGGCCATTTACCAATCGCATGCCAAAAACACGCAAGATGGATGGAAAATTGCAAAAAAGAAGGTAATCATTTTCGTTCGTATGTATGCTGCTGCCCGACCGAAGGGGGATGATCAGCGCACATCAGCGAAAATGGATTTAGTTCGTGTTATGTTTTTTTTTTGTTTAATATTTATTCAGTACGTATTCTGGGACCATATTTGTTGCCTTCTTCGCTCGAGTTTGAGCATCATAAAATGAAAATTGCTCCCCTTTCGAACGAAGGGGATTCCCTCCACCTACCGCTGAAACAAAGGAAGATGTATTTGGGTCACGGAATCTCGGCCCTAATCCTTCACCACACATGTGTTTGCCCTCGGGGTGTGGAGGTGTGTTTCGGATATGCTAAATGTGACGTTCCGACTTATTTCAATTTGGCCAAAGTGCCGAATGAATAAATTAGGATGGCATCCTCCGGGTGGCTTTGGTGGAAGGTTAATTGGTAAAGTTCGGAGTGATTATGTAAAATATTAATTTATCCCTCCGGCCACCACGCCAATGCCAATGTGATTTGCCACCATGGCGGTGACTTCATTCTTGTCCAATCGGTGGAATATCCTATCCACAGTCTATCCTTTTTCGAAACCAAGCAAAAAAACGCACTTCAATATCCCAACAACTTCTGGAATGTGTGGATATGCATATTCAAATTTGTTGAAAGAATTGAACCCATCGAGGCACGAGCCCGATTGTTGTGGACATTGGTGACACGATGCTGAAGTTGAACTTTAGAAACAAATTTAGACCAAAAACGGACTGGGCCAAATGTGTCTCAGTCGGGGTGAGGACAGCATTATTCTGTCGTTGTAGATGATCGGGTTGTTTGTCGGATAGGAAAATGGCGTGCCGCCCAGTTGAGGAATAAAGGTTTATGTTTATGCTTTCTCACCGACGATTGTAAATTGTCGCTCATGTTCATCAAAGTTTTGTCATGAAATTATATGCCAAAGCCTTGGTTGGTTGGACCGTCGTCAGCGCCAGGCGCTGAATGGGGGATTTGCATGAGTTGAATTATTTATATGGTTTTAACGTGGAGAAGCACACGCGAAGGAATGCATTTTTGGGGGTAAGCTAATTACTTACTTTCGTTAAACAATAAATTGTAAAAAAAATAACAAGAACGCCTTTTTTCTTTTATGGACTTTCACAACATTGTGTCATCGTTCGGTTGTTTGTATAAGAGTGGGGAGACTACACGGAATGACTTTTTCGTGGAATTTTGATTCATATTTAACCGAAGTGGTCAAACTTTGCGATAGAGTTCGACAATTCTTACACCTTGATGTAACACCACTTTGAAGATTTCCGTTGATGTCACCTGCTGTTGATGTTGGATTTGTTGATATATTTGACGTCCCTTCGAATGTCACGATGGTTTTCCTTACCCGTACTTTTCGCACCTCGTTAATGAACGCGGTAAATAGATTACATGAAATCATCATGTATAAACACGCACGTGTTCCGGGTACTGAGGATGGCCCAGAGATCTTGAGACACGATGAAGCAGGTGGCAAGTATGTATGAATAACAATGAGCTAAGAGAGTAAATGTTGGCAGCGAATGTACACGAGTACCGCCACGAACGATTGGACGCCAAGTGGAATCATCATTCTAGCGATCCGCGATGACCAGAGACACCATACGTGTCACGTGTAGGATTTTAGCTTTTTGGAGATATTTGCCTTCGTTGTCTAAACAGTCATTTCTTCGGAAGAATTCTAACGTATTAAGATCCCAACATTCGACGACTAATGTTTGTTTGTGCTTTTCTCTCTTTCATTACAGATCCGTGTCAGCTGACAATCAGTACGAAGCGGAACGCGAAGGTTTGAGCGAAATAATTGCCACCCCACGGTACCTGGAGTTCCTGAAAAACTATCGCGAGGAAGCAGCTGCCACGGCTGCGTCCGACGCAACGCTAGCCGTCTCCTCCTCGCCACGCTACATCGAGGTACGAAAGGGCCGGATCGTGCTCGAATCGTCCTCCCAGCAACAGCAGCCACCTCCGCTCCCAATCCGAAACGGTGGCATACACCACCTCCCCGAGGGGGAAAAGACTGATCTTCAACACCAGCAGCAGCAGCAGCACCAACCGCTACACCATGGCCGTGATTCGGTTTTACGAATCAACCGCGAAAAGGTACCCGCTGGATGTCCGGATGTCGGGGTCGAGAATGAGGCATCGATCCCATTTCCGCCCCTACCACCATCGCCACCATCCTCGCCGACGGTACTACGCCAAGGATGCAGCCCGAACGCTTCTTCGCCCCTGCACGAGTGTGGGAAACTTGTGCGGAACACTTCCGGCTCGGTTTCGGACTCCTGCAAGAACACGGTAAACGCACACCGAGCATAATTAAATCGTTACACTGTTCGCTCTCTTCTAAATGCACCATGATTGACCGAAAAGAAGGGCCCCCGAAATGAGTTTGGTAGCCACGGTGCTGGAACACGGATCAAGCGGTGAATCGGCGGTGGGAAGTTATGCTGTTGTTGATGTTTTAGCTCGTAAAGCGCAACCATCCGTGTACGTCAGAGCGAATGCCTCGCCGCTCGATGGTGGCGATGGTGGTGCTTATTTTCCCACACACTTGCCATATGCCGGCCGCGTTTTCATGGGGATGTGGTGCATCGCGTACGGCGAAGAATGAACTTCTTAGTTCGAAGCCCTAGACTTCTGGTAGCGCGCTACCCAATGATGATCTGATACCGCTTTGCTTTGCCGTTCGAGATCGAGATCGAAACAGGTCGGGTGCCGCCGGGTTGCTCGTACTGCGGACCGTGCTGACTGTTACCCTACTTCGGTCGTTCGGTGTTGCTTCCAGCAATTATGCTGCGCTCTCATCCAGAACCGAGATCGACCGAGGCATTCATGGAGGGCATTCGTTCTTTCCGTTTTGGTAAATGTACGCTTGTACGCTTGGAGTGTCACGCTTTGCTTGCCGAAAAGTGCGCGCACTCCCTCCGGGTACGGTCCGTTGCGTTCTGCGTTTGCGAAGAGAAATTGTCTTGCCGCCGGGTCTGTGACTCTTGGAGGGCGCGGCTGTTACACTTGCAGCGTCGTGCGTAACATTTATTGCTGCGACCCTGAAGCTGTACGCACGCCGTGATGTACGCTAGATGGGATCGAGATCGAGATTGGTGGATGGGCTCCTTAGCCTCCTCCCCCACAATGTGTGGTGTGGTGGAATGTGATGTTATTTTTTGCGCTTCCTTCTGGCTGGCGCGCACCACGGTGAACCGTACGGAGATAGGCACAATTGAACACACGACCAAACGGGACATTGTGGGTGCCGTGTGGAGTAGAACATTTAAATCACAAGCTGGATACAGTTACCCGGTTGTGTGAGAAATAGGCGTGAGGCTTCACAGTGTCCGTTGCACAAAACTTATGTGCGCGGCATTTGCTAACAAATCATCGGCATTGTTTTCTCGTGCTTGGTTTTAGAACGGTTTCGCGCATGTTAGCGCACTAAAACATGTTTATTTTAGTCCATTACACCGCAAAGGAATGGTGCGGTTATTAGGGCAACATTCTTTCTGTTGCGCGATTCCAATTCCTACAGGCTTGAGTTAAAATGTATTATTCATGAGGCGAGAATTAAAAGGGCATTATTCGGTAATTAATAATTATTTCTTTCCGCACATGTAAACTGACGATCAGTTGCAGTCTCTTTGAACTGTGAAGACTTATGTTGGCACGTAACTGTCATCATGCTTCATAAATTGTTCTTATGATAGATACATTTCATAAATTACTTGCATTATATGCGCCTTATAGTTTTCTTTTGTGTGGAACAATAAACATTGTTCTAAACAAGGGATGTTTTATGTGCGGAGGTTAATGCTGCATAAAACATCCCAATCTCTATGAAAGAGAAAGGATAATCCAGCCTTAATAATTCAGACCGCGATAATTAATACATTACTTTTTTCGTTTTTTTTTGTTTTTAGTTCGCCGTGGCTTAATTGGCAAATGTGGTCTGATGTTGCGCAAAGATAAACGACGACGTAAATGAAGCCGTTTTCTCACAAAGCTTCATTCGTTTCCGAACAATCGTCCGCAGTGAATCAAAATGAGCCCGAAAATCATAATAAAAGCGCAAACAAGGAGCTGAACCAAACCCCTTGAAAAAAAAAGAAGGAAAAACAACCTATTAGCGGTCCATCCATCACAGCATAAAGCGTCACATTTGCAAGTGGTACAAATGACAGTTTAGTGGTGGGCTTTGACTTTTATTTAGCATGGTTGAAGCTTTTTTTACCATAAACACTCCCGCGCGTGAAGAAGGTGATGAGGAGGAACAATCATCATAATAAAAAATAAACAAACAAATATTTTGCCCACAATGGAGGACCCACCAAGCAAAAAACGCAAGAAGAACGAACTGAAGTGCGCGGGCTATTGATGTGCTCCGGTTGTTCCGGTGACAGTGTATTTTATAAATAATTCATCCGTGGAAAAGGCAGAACGATGTTACGCGGTTACGTGTTAGTTGTGGGTTTTGTTGTTTTTTTTGGTCTTGCATGAACCATGGTTTGTTTGGGTGATGGAGGAAGTTATTGAAGAATGACGATGATGAAAGCTTCTTCGCCCCATCTCGGTATTGAAAGATAGTTTTTTTTCTTCTTCTGCTCCCTCACCATTTTCTCTTGCGCGGCGGCTCGCACGGATTATTTACAATAAAACGGGCAGCGCGTTGGCGGTATTTATGAATTGCTAACGAACCCGCCCCATCTCCCAGGACTGTTTCCTGGAGGCTTAAGAAATAAGTGTTGAGAAGCCGGGCAAAAGCACATTTATAAAATGGAACACGCTTTCTCTAGTAGATCGCGCATGCTTCCTTTTCTTTCCGTGCCGGACCATTAATTGACTTGTTTTATCATGATGTTATGCAAAGAGGAAGGGGAAAAAAACCCGTGGCTAAAAAAGCTCCGTGCCACCAGCGACACCACACTCGCTTGCTTCCACTTTATGCGTGCCGTCGTTAATGAAAAATATCATGTAAATCTCGATGCATCATTACACTTGCAGCAGCACGCTGTGTGTTTGGTGTGCGTGAAGGTGAGAAACTGATGTGCAAATAGCGATGGTCATGTCGGGTACTTGCATTCAACAGTACATGCTATTCCGGTGCCGATTGCACCGTCACTCGTCGATCGGACGATCGGCCAGCAAACGAGCCACAGAGGGCTGAGAGGATTCTGTGGGTGTACGAGAAGAGGTTTATATAATTTATTTTTACCAGATCATAAATTCTCCTTTTTAATGTCGGGAGAGGAATACATAAATAGGCTTTAAATTGTGCATTCATCCGGATTTGGTGCAAATCCTTTTTTTCTTCTTCTTGACGGTGGCTGAGAGTCCAGATGTTGGATTGAAAGTTTGTATTGTTTTCACCGCTATACTCAGCTGCGAAAGATGAAGAAGGAAAAATGGAGGCATTATTGAAAAGATGTAGAGAAATCATGTGGAAATCATGTAAGATTTACATGACAGCATTATGAATCATCACATATTGACATAAAAGTATATGGAAATGCTATCATGAAATGTTTTTAAAAGAGTCTTTCGAATCATGAGCTGGCTCTCGAAATATTCATCAGCTTATAAAATATGTGCTGAAATTCTATGATTCCTTGGAGAATCTTAAATCTATTGAGAAATCCGTAGAACTTTATGAATCATCATGAAAAAGATTCAAACTTTGAAGACTCATGAATCGGGATCAGATTCATCCAGCTCACCCTTGTCTTGTCACCCAATGGCCATCTTATACCATTTTCTCCACACTATCAGGTCAATAAAACCACAACAAGTTCCAGCAGCAATACCTCTCAATTGCTGTGATAATAATCGAAACAGGAATCGATGAGATGCATGACCCACATAAATCAAGTGGGTTATTATGCAACGTTATAAACAGCGTAATCGGCGCACCGTTTGATGGTCATTAGGCGGCATTATTATCGAATTATATTGCCCCCCAGCAGCACACAGCCAATGCACAAGAGCACTTTAAAGCGTTTCAAAACAAAAAATCAACAACGATGAATCGATTTGTCATTAGAAAAAAAAGGTATTTCAAAAAAAAATATCCACCGAGGCGGTCGTTTTGTGGCCATTGTCCCATGCTTCGTATCGCGCATAAAAACAAACCTAATGGCAACAACAGAAAAACCGCCACCCATGGGAACCGCCATCCGAGCGTAATTTGATGATCATGTGTATCCATTAATGGTCGTCGCGTATGCTGTTGTGCGTAAGGTGCGCGCATACACACAATCCCTTTCCTTTCAGCGCATTCAGTCGTTATGCTTTTCTGTGCGTCCGGATGTCGCCCGTATGCAAATGGGGCTTTCGCGATGGGAGCCGGCTTTTACGTAAAGGAGAATAAATAAAACAGGTTCCAGCAGCGGCAGGGACCTGTGCGAGAAGCCTACCCTTTTGCGAGATGGCAAATCCCTCCCATCGATCCGTTGGTTTCGAACGATCCGGACGATGACGACGGGTGTTTGCTTGCACATTTTCACTCCACAAATCGGAGTTGGTTGGTCGAAAAATGGAAAAATAAAGGTAAACAGAAAGGGGAAGGTAGGGGAAAAGAATTCGTGCTGGGTGAATAGAGAAAGAGGCAAATAAATAAAAGCACTGGCAAATATAGAATACGCGTACGGCACACTCTGGGAACCATCAAAGCATTTTGCTAACGATGTGTGTGCTTGTTGTTTTTTTTTGCCATTCGCCGCCCAAATGATCGCTCCGCTAAAAAGTATGACAAACCGCACTTTGGTCGATCGGATTCGGTTCCCCATCGTTGTTTGCGCGTCTCTTCGGTCAATGCTCGGTGATTTATGGTGTGACACATTTCGCAAAAGGAACATCTTCGCAACGCTGGCTGCTGCGAACAAACAAACATTCACCTTTCGGCCATATCGCCATGGAAGCCATTTTGGGGAGCTGTTGGGAGGGGTGTTTGGGTCAGTGCAAAATATTTAACGATATTTTCCGGCAAAGATTGACAGGCAACCATCGCTCATCCTCTGCGATCGTTCGGGGAAGGATGCCAGCCACGCTTTGAAGTGGCTGTACTGCAATAATACACGCGCCATCAATACGTTGCTTCCTGCGCAGAACTTCGCGCGCGTAATCTTAGACCTCCCATCTATGAGAACGTTTTCCAACGATCACAGCAGCATCAGCGTCGGCTCATGGCCCCGGCAAGTGAAAGTGTTGTTGTGTGAGGGAGCGGTTTTTTGAAGCGATTGTCTCTTCCGTACGGTTGCGTTCACGCCAGTTCGGAAGTGAACATTACAAGCAAAGCATGATTTGTAAACAGCTCCGCATTCTGGGAAGAGTCAAAATCCGATGCAGCAACCGAATCCGACGCCAAATGCGGCCGGATGCGTGTGCCGTACGATAAAAGAGACCCCTCCCGCCCTGATGTGGGGCTGATCACAGCTTCTCTCCGGAATGGTTCTGGTGCTTCTTTTTTAACGGCGGCGCAAACTTCTCGCACTGGTGGCACTAAGAGTTTGAAAATAACTCAAAATTGGTCCTTCCTTCCAGCGTGTTATTCCGCGTGCCGCCGCCGGTTCGCGCTGGTCCGTTAATCTCCCGTTCTAGGCGCGAGTTGCGGGTGGTTGTTTTTTCTACTTCCTCTATCGCTAGAACTCGGCACCATTGGACACGCTTTTCCCCGGTCGTTGTTTTGATTTGGGTTTTCTTTTGGTTCGGCTTTTTCTTTCGAAAAAAGAAAGACGCGCTGAAAGATGAGTGGAAACTAATCAAGCCATAGATCAAAGCACGGAGCGAACGCGATCGCTCGAGAGTGCATTCGACGATGAGCCGATGGTGGTGGTGTTGCTCCGTCAATGTGGGAACGATGTTAAAAGCCTTTCGGTAGTGACAGTAGAATCAAAGGGCACAACAAAACCCAACGCTCATGAAAAATTACACACTTATCGGGCTAGAGAGCCGATGACACGACACGAGTGGGGGATTAATGTTTTGTCTGTGAAGGCATCGTGTTAAAACGCGGCTGATTGATTATGCATTTAATTGTCTTGCATTATGTCTCATTTTTTCTTCGTAATTGTTTGAAGTTTATTCGATTTTTAGTGTGTTGTTTACGGAAATATATGCTACATTTTAATTGAAATGATATTAATGCTTTTGTTTTGTTTATTTGTATTTATTTGGTACAGGAATTGTTGGAAGCTCGCATTGCGGAACTAGAAGAGGCCTTATTAAAGCTACAAGAACGAGTAAACCAAGTAAGTGTAGTGGTGGCGCTGTGTCGATTAATGACGCTTTTCTTTCCCGCATAAGCAAATTGTCGACCTCACTTCTGTCCAATTTTTACCTCACGCCAAGTGGGGGGGTTTTTTTTTGATAATTTTTCCTTCATTTTACAAACAACAAAAAACGCACACAAAGAGTGTCAATATTTTTTCGGTGCTCGAAAGAATGCCAAAAAAGACAAGAACGCAAGACTTAAACTTTTGCTTCGGCATAAATTGCGTCCTCGTTCGAACAACGGGGGGGGGGGGGGGGGTTTGTATTCAGCACAACGCGCTTTCCGTGTGCTTTTTTCTGTTCTGTTCCGTCCCACCGTAAAAAAGAAGACCACCGGGCTTAACTATCAATTCCGTTGAAAGTTCTACTTGGGGAGAGCAAAAAAAAAATCGAAAAACTTCCAGCGGCTCAGAAGGACTTAACGGGGGCAGTAAGCACGAATAAAAATGGTTTCCTTAAAGGTAAAAGACGAGGCAAGAGGACGATCCAGACTATACCTACGGCGTAGATTCCGTATTAAGGAAGCACAAAAGTGACAAAATGTCGATTTCCTATCCTGATAAGGAAGTTTACCACTGTTTAGTGCAAAACAAATGGTTTGAACTTTTTTTGGTGTAAAAACAAAAAATCATAAAACATGGTTTTCCAGGGCTTACAAGCACCGGGGTCGTGCATATGAGACGATTGATTTTTTCATATTTTCTCAGTTTCCCAAAATAACCTCTCCAGTAGATAACTCCCTTTGCTCCATTCTACTGGGGGGGGGGGGGGGGGGGGGGGGGAGGAAAAAAACTCCCCTTTCCTGGGAAAAGGTTGAAAATGTAAGTTCGTTCTTCTGGCGAATCGTTTTCCCCGCTCCAATGGGGGTGGAAACGATGGAATTGAAAGAAAATCTCTTTGTCTTTGCCGAGAGAAGAAGAGGGTCTAGGCTTTTTTGGTCGTCCGGGGATACAGAGTCGTGACAAAGGTGGGGAGACCCTCTAGATCCACCATTCCATGGAATGATTTCTCGAGATGATCTGTTATTTGAATTATCCCCGGAATTGGTTTTATAATCTGGCAATCGAAGCGAATCCAGTGCCCTTTTTTAGGGCGCATTTTCCTCACCTGATTGCTTCCACTTATTACGTTTGAGGTGTGTGGAGTGTGGAGTGTGGCAACAAGATGGTGACCGAAACCACCAACAGCAGACGCCAGACGCATTTGCAAATTCAACTCAATATTTCTGTGTGACAGGCAAATTTCATTGTGGGTTCATATTGTTCGAATCTGTTCCGAGTAAGCTGGAATAAAGTTCGCACCGCATCACTCGAATGGCATTAAAATGTGTCTTGAAATTGCGTTATTGGTTATTAGGTTTTGGTGGTGATTTAAAGGTGGAAATCGATTGACTTTCTGTTCTCCGATTTAAGGTTTCGATAAGTACGCGCAATGAAGGTAATGTCGCAGGAGGAGTAGCTAAAGGTCTTGCCTTTTTCTGCGACTCCAATCGGTTGTGATAATTGGAGTATTAATTAAATAAAGGTTGAAAGTGTCTTATCTTCGTAGTTACCTCCGAGAGACATCTTCACAACGATTATTTTCTAACAAATTTAGGAGGAAATTATCTCAAATAGTTTGAAACGCAATTCTACCTTCATTATACTATTTCTTCAATAGAACTGAGGATGTTGAGCTGTCTTTAAGTTTCTGACCTGAAGTCGTTAGAAAGCAGTTAGATCTTTACACCCACCGCTAACGTAAATGTCCCAACGGACCATCCGGCATAGGTTTTAAGGCTTGAGGAGTTGTTAGTCCGTAGGCGCTTCTGCGAGTCAGTTCAGTTCCCTGGGTTTGCTGTCTCCTGCATACGAGCAGGCACCCCTGGCAAGGGTGTGGATTCGCTACGAAGATTCTCTCCTTCTACAATCCAAAAGAAAGAGACCTTCTTTACACCCATGAAAATAGAAGGCAACTGGTGTTGATGAGAGGCAAAAACCGCAGCTTCGGCACGAAAACATATCGCATATATAATGATAGAATTTAGCAACCCCTTTGTAGTAGACGAAAGAGGAAACGAAGGTAAATGTTGATGATATATGCACAGCTACACCACGAAGAAGCACTGTACATAAAACATTACCTGTTTCTGCATTTGAATATATGGATGGATTAAACGTTTTAATCAAATATATGAAAGCCCACCCCTATCACCGGACCGGACAAACACACATGAACTGTGGGTTTTTTGTTTTGTTGAGTGAACGAAATTTCTTGTTTATGTTGTGGAGCCCTCGGGTCATTCCGATGTTTTGGCTCAATTGCCCGCTCTCACAAACCGCGCAATCGGTTGCGTGGGGAACGGCATTTTATCACCGTGCTTTTTTTCTTTCTTAAATACCCACAACGGGACCCCCCGAGGGACGTTCGTTTGGCCGGTAGGGGTAGTGAATCAGACATCACACCGCGCGTGGTGATGCGAAAACGTAGGTTTTCCGCGATAGGTTCCACATTGCACGAACGAAACACACAGAGACAAAAAGTGAGTATTGATAGACCTTTACAATCAGTTCTAGCTACTCGTGTGTGTGGGAACCTACCGACGTTTGTGCATTGGTAGAACTGATCGACACTGTTCTCTGAACCATCAGGGTTGATGGGAAGAAGCAATAGCAAAAAAAGAAACATAGCATTGGTTACCATTGTTACCATCGTACCCGGGCCCTTTATCCCGACCCTGGTTGGTTCTGTGTTCCGGGTTTCACGCACATGTAACCCCTTTTTCTGCACCGGGAGCTGGAGCTTTATGGAACACCAGTCCCAGGGGATCATTTTCAGTGGCTAAAGAGCAAGTCTTGTTCGCTCACTCCACCTCAGGGCGACAGCTTGTGGTGGCAGAGTGCGGATTCCGGACCGGCCTCATCCGGTCGCAGGGGTTTTACGGTGTGCGTATGAGTGAAGATAAAATCTTGCTTTATTACCCGAAATATGATCCGCATTTTATTACCCGATCCCGAGCCGGGGAAGCATCCGAAATGGCGGAAGGGCGAGGGATTGTTTTGGGCCGTATTCTTCCGGTAGCGAGGTAGCAAACAATGAATGCGTCTGCTTAAAATTAATTCACTAGCAAAAAGGGAGCGCGATGGTGCGTTGTGACAGCTATATACAACACCCCAATGCGAGAAGCGAGAAGTTTCGTCAAATTTATGTCAGTTTTTTTTCTGGTTTTTGGCCACCATCATCCTTATTCGTCCCATCGATATACGCTTCCGTCGGCCATCCCGTGCAAAATGGGATGTGTTTAAGGCAGGAAATTTCGCAAATTCACCCTACCACCTGCTCCTGGTAGCACTGTTTACCAAGTAATTGATTTTGCATAAGTAACATTGAGTGGAAAACGATTTTTCATAGCCCTAAACAACAACACAAAAAAGCAGCTCCTTAGCGGATGGACAAAAAACAGGGCAGTGTCGATATCACTACCACAGGCGAACGTAGGGCGAACGCTTCCTGGCGCCAATCGCCCTTTCGCTGTGTTTTGTGTGCAATGTGTGCGGGAAGTTCTGATCGGCCGCCCATCAAAAGTCCTCGCCCTCGTCCTTAGTGCGTTTGGTGTGCCTTTCGGAAAAAAACCCCACCAAAGCCCAAGGAAATCCTCCGGCATGACTAAGACACACGCCGCCGTACACAACAGTGTGTTGTGTTGTGTTGTGTGGCCGACCCCCCGTTGTCCCGTTGTCGTCTCGCTAATGAAAACGAAATGAATGTGCTTTACTGGCGCCAAATGGAGCGTACACACCCTGGGCGCTTTTCGTTCGAGTCATTTCACTTTTCCGTACTTCGTTTTAAGGGGGGTGTTTTGTTGGCCGGGCCAGCCCCCCCGATAGGACAGTGTTTGTGCGCGTTACAGCAGGACAAACACTTGCAACGCAAGGACCTGGAGTCCGTTTTTCGGGAAGGGAGAAGTGGCACGGGGGTGGTTAGTGCAAAGGCAGCAGCGTTCGAGTGAATTGTGGAAGTAAAAAGTGAATAGAGTTACAAAACATTTCCCGCTGGATGACCTTACCGAGATATGCGTGGGGAATGACGCAAGGGGAAGGGGACATTTTCAATAACACTAGCACACACACACACACACACACTGCACTGAGTAGGAGTTGCCCTAGTGGTTAGTAGTTGGGCAACAACAACTAACACAGAAAAAAGGCCCAAAGAAGCATTCCCAACCGAACGTCAGGACGAGTGTCCCTTTTTGGGACTAATACCATACAATCTGGCCAATTACATCGCGTTCCGGAAACGGGTACAAACACACGCAAAAGGCAAAAAAGTGCACATCTCGTACGATGATGGGCAGATGGGCAGGAACGCCACCACGTCACGCGTGGCATTGGGTTGCCGGTGGCAAACGTGATGACCACACAGAGCGAGGCACAAAAAATGAATAATTGATGACTAAGAATTATTTTGATTTCTCTACCACTATTTCGACTACGCATGGAAAATGGAAACACAAATGCTTGACACACTACTTGCAGCGGAGTTGGATGAGTGTAATGAAATAAGCATGTTGTGTGGCTTTATTCGGTTATGATAGCAAATAATGTTACTTAACATATTAAATGACGGCACTTTGTCGGCATAGAAATATTTAATATAATTATTGTAAAACTCGTCTGTTTGTCTACATTAATATTTTTTGCTTGTGTTGTCACAATTAAAGTCCATGACCGTAATTTCATGTTAACATTCTGGATATTTAACGTAAAACTGTCATTTAACACACTGGTGGATATAAGTTTCCAGCCTTGTGAAACTCGTTTTACATTGAAGTGTCTTAATTCCATAAGCTTCGCTAAACTTCACCTTGATTGTCTGAGGTTGTGCGAGAAGACCATGTCCAACTGTGTCGCGGCTTCATCGAGATTGAGGACACTTTGTCCGCAGTCACGAAACCATAAAATCTGTCTGTGTGATTATTATTGTTATTGTTAATGTTTATTAATCGTCTTCCGAAGACGGCTTAACGAGGAATTACAAACATGACTTATTTTTAACATTTACATGAGATTTAGTGCGTAATGCATAACATTTCTTTAAACCAACATATAGACATGTTAAAATCAAATTTATTCGAGTGATCATTAAATCGGCGGATCATGGCTTTGGGAGGAGCAGTATGGCCGTATTGTGTGCGGGAAGTGTAACATGTAATGTTTGCTGCTGCGCCGTGCGGATTGTCTCGGTGTTGTCAAGCAAAGTTCACCGAGCAAATAAGGATCGTCAATGGTTCCCAACAGTAGTCCTGCCATAAAATGGTGATGGAATTTATTAATGGGTGAGATGTCCCGTAATCCCGTAAATCCGTGTTCCAGAGGTCTAATGTTGATGGAAAACTGCTCGAAAATCCGAAATTGTGAATCCTCTTCATAATTTAAAAAATTCGGTGTAATAAGGAGTGTTGTGTCTGATTATTTCTAAGTTGTTCGGAGCAGTCTTTACCCTAATATTACTGATCTTTCTTAAAAATTGTCAGATTAAAAGTAATATGGAATGATCGTTACACTTTAAATAGTTGAGAGGAGTTCAGAACAGTCTGGAGCAGTGAAGATCAGGAGATGATTTTAAATTGAAAGTAATTTGGAGTGATCGTAGCACTTGAAGTAGTTAAGAGAAGTTCAAAGCAGTCTGAGCAGTTTTGAGCTATTCGTAGCAGTGTGGAGCAGTCCGAAGCTTAGAAATTGATTTTGAATTGTCAAATTTCAAGTAATTTATTTAATTATTTATTTATTTACATAAAATGAACATGGAGTGATGGTAACACTTAAAGTAGTTAAGAGAAGTTCTGAGCAGTTTTGAGCTATGAGTAGCAGTCTGAAGCAGCTCAAGAGTTAATCTTGAATTGTCAGATTTAAAGTAATTTATTTAATTATTTATTTATTTACATAAAATAATTTTGGAGTGGTCATAATACTTAACATAGTTAAGAGAAGTTCAAAGCGGTCTAAGCAGTTATTAGATTTTCGTAGCAGTCTGGAGCAGTCCGGTACAGTCCGATGCTCAGGAGTTGAGGATTTTTACCAAGAATTTAAGTCAGATCAGTCAGGTGCGAGGTCGAATAAGATTCGTAAGCACATTGCGCATATTGCGGAGATAAAAAATCGTTCTAGCTTTATTTTTATTTCCATCACTGTGTTACTACTGTGTCACATCACTAACAGCAGAAACACACCACCACTATCAACTTCCACTTCTTTTTTTGGTGGGAAATAACATTAAAAGCCTTAGTAATTGAATTATGTGCATTTGTTTACGTAGCACCATTGCCCCGCGCAGGCATATTTTATGGCATATTCAGAAATGGAATATTTTAACGGCTCCAATAAGAAGGCGAGAAGGCGCCTCCTTTAATCCTATGCGCCACTTAGTGGCTTTTCATTTGATTGGTTCTGTTCGCTCATCGCTTCATTGACAAAATGAAATAGCGGAACTTTGGAGGAGCAGTGCCCTTTCATGAGTGGGGGCTATCTAACAGAAAAAAAAAACAAAATAAAACAACCACACACAAACAATAAAGAAACTCAAGCGAACGGGCCTGCATGCACTGATGAATGTTGCCCGGCTGTGGTAAATACGCATAGAATTATGCTTCATTATGCTGCCGAGACACGCGTATGACATTCGTCCGGAGGGAGCATCGGATCCGGGGGTTGGCTTTTATGTGTGTGTTTTTTTCTGTCCATTTTTATTCCATAGCGCACGCTTTGCTTTAATGACAGTGCTAATGGAACAGAAAGGAATGCGCGCAAGGAAATGGAACACGTGCGTAAAAATTTTTCAACCGCCCCAATAAAATGCTTCCAAAATGTGTGCCGGCCCATCTCTATCATATGACGACAGATTTTCAAGGGCCCTCTCCGTGGTACGGGTTTGCTAGCGTCATCGTGGCTGCCCCAGCGGTGACGGTAGGGGAATTAACAACCATATAGAACTAGTCATCGATGGGTGTAAGGGGTTTTTCTTTCTGGCCCTTTCTTCACCAACAACAGAAAATCAAAACCCCGAAAGGAGGTATTTCGAGCTGACAAACAGTGATTCTTTTGCTGGGGGGGTTAAACATTTTTACTGCAAAAGGGTGCAAAACCGCCTTTTATCGCTCTTTTTTTTGCTCTTCTCTTCGCTAATCAATCAGAGATTCGCTTAATGATTGGATATTTCCGTTGAATGGCGCTCTGCTCAGTGTGCAGCAGATAATTGGGAAAAAGGTTGCCGCCTTTTTCATTGCGCTTTCTTCCATTATCCGGTGGGTCATCAGAGGCACTCGTAAATCTTCGTCTTCTGCACAAAATGAGTGAGGCACGCTTGGAGAACTTTGGGCATGAAAAGGACCAAGCTTGAAAGGTGGCTGTTTGTTGGGGTTTTTCGTATTGAGGAAAGCAATTTCAAGCTTTTTCCATCCCATGCCCCACAACGCTCTCCACATTGCTTTGGTTCTAATTTAACGGATAATTCGACAAACCCAGCCCAGCAGCGAGCGAGAGTTCTCATAACTATAACACTGCTAGAGAGCAGCAGCACCACGTCAACGTGTGACATAAATGCTCCAACAACAAAGAGGGCGAAAACAGATAAACGAAGGACACTCTCTATTTCGTGGTGGAAAGCCCTACAGCACTTGGCTGCTGCTGCGGATGACGATGATGATGATGGGGGAAAAGCAATGAAGAAGGGTGATGGTTGTCGGCCTGCGCAAAGATGACTTCCGAATGGCACTTGTGTCTTTGTGATGGAGTTTTCCTTCCTGGAGTGAATTTAAATTCTTCCATCCATCCCAGCAAGGGACTGCTGGCGGTTCTGGGGCGATGGTGGAGGGCCAGGATTGCGATTGAATTTCCCTTTCCGTGCCAAGCGGGACGTTGCGACCGACGCCGGGTTTTTGTTTTTATTCCACTTTCGGTACTGAAGCAACCGATACCGTGTGACACTTTGCTTTCGAGGAGGGGGGTTTTAATTGAATGCGAAACTTTTCCATTCACATGGGGTGTGGTGTGTGGTGGAGGTATGGTTTGTTTCATTTCCGACTTGAAAATGAGCCGACTTGTGTGTGTCTGGTATAAAGTGAAATGAAAACAACACTAGCCGCTAAATTCACGGCCAATAAAAATAGTTACAAGCGGCAACGCTGTGCATCGTCAGCAGTGTAATCAGCTGGATTTATTGTTTAACCTTACGTTGCTTTGCTCGTTAATGTGTTGTGCTAATGAAATGTCTTTTTTTCTTATTTACAGAGTCAATGCAACTCACCAACATTGGAAAAGGAGATAAAGGAGCATTTAGAAGTGTAAGTATAGTAGTACAGCATCAACCAATGTTTACGCTACGAATGATTTTTTGCAATATTTTTAGGAGTTTGAAGTACATTTTGCTTAAGCATAACAATCATTTGCCGAATCGGGTAGATTTCTACTCTACTCTACTCAACGCCGAACGACGCCAACCCGAAGCCAAACGCAAATTCTTCCCTTCCTTGGACAATTGTTGGTCGTAGCAATGTATTGGCTGTAAACAATCGCACCACCGCCCTCCCCAGTATTTATTAAAACAAAACACTAACAAACGCCCAAAACCTGCGCTGCATGAAGATGGTACAGATGCAGAAATAGTCCCCCGACGGAGGTATGGCGTTACCGTGATGTTACGCGGGTTTTGGTTTCACCCGGTAGCAGCAGCAACAAGCCAGTTAACAAAAAAAAAAAAACGTGCAAATATTTACCTTTCCCTTTCTTTGTTCTACGTTGCGTTGATAATAAGTTGTCTAAATATGAAAATCCCAGCTGCGCGGAGCAAAAGGAATGGGTCGTGGGTTGGCCGGTTACCGGGACCGAAGGAAAGCGAACGGCACAAAACGATTTAGCGAACGGAGACGAGGTTTCTGCGTTTGTGTTTGTTTCCGTTTTCTGCCGGTGGCAGCACGAGGGGTTTTATTTTGTCAACTGATTCACACCGACGCGCTACTGGTGGTGGACCGAAAGACAGGTATTTCGAAGAGTTTTTCCCCGAATGTGAAGCCTTTACGATGCCCCCTTGCCCCTAAGGATATGAACGTATTTTCCTCTGGAAAAGCTGGTTTTCGTCGTCAAAAGTCACCAGTGTCGACGCAAAAGGAATGCTAAACTGGTGGAAGAAGCTTCGTACGTTGAGGACGGAGCCCGGTGAGGTTTCGGGCTAAGGGTTATAGAGGACAGAGTTTGGGTTGTGGGTTTTCCGTTTAACCTGGGATTTTAATAGAAGGCCGGAGCGACACGGGAAAGGAGGATGACTGTAAGTTCGTTTTGTGAGGGTTTTTGGGATGAGATTTATGTTCTTCCCAAGTGGAGTAGCGAAAATTTGCGTCTTTCTTTCTCAACTGCGAGGTGCGTGGTTCGACTTTTCGACTGGGAAGACGCATTTTTCGAACCCGAATTACGATGGTTTGGGCTAAAGCGTAACGATTAGAAAACAGCAAACTATGGAAGGTGGTGGAAGGTGCCCGGAACACCCACCAACCATCATCATCATCATCATCATCATCGTTGTTGCCATTCTTGGTAGGAACCCTTTTTCCTTCTGGGCTTTGTTTGCACAGAACACGACCGCGTTCTTTCCGCATCCGTCTGGTATTGGTGTGTTGTGTGCAATGTAATCTTTTCGACAAATATATATGCTATTCTACCGTGCTTTGAGAGCCACCTGAGCCAAAATATGGGCTTTTGCAGTACACAGACACCAACCGATCAGGACGCACGCACCGGTTCTGTGGTCCCGACTTTGTGCAAAGATTCCCAATCTTTTCTTAAATCGAAATGCTACATCGCCCTTCGGAACATGAATTTTTTATCGATTTAAAACTTCCCTTTGTCCCTTCCCAGTGAATGGGCATCCGAGCGGAAAACTTTCTTACTAGAAGGAATTAGTCGAATCCGTGTTTGTTTTCATATCCCCGAAGGAAATTAGGGTTGTTTAAATGTTACGGTCTATCCGTATAGATACGCTTAATTCCTCATAAAAACCCGGATGGGGTGATGGAAGGGCTGTTTGCCTATCTGCTGTAAACGATGGGCCCATAAGCCAGCCATCTTCGGACGAGAGTTTTGTGGTGATTTGGTATCCTTAGTGATCGGATCCCTCTTTTGCCGAGTTTTACCGTTGGCAACACTAATCCTGTACCCTGAACTTCAAATCGGTTCGGGTTAATAATAGCTTTAAGGAAGTTATATGAGTATGCTGTTAAACTAATGTTTCCCCTTTTCCCTACTTTCGATTGCAGTATGAGCAAAGCGATGAAGACAAAGGATCGAAAATCGATGCAAGTTTGTCGAGAGCATAAAACACTGCAGGTAGGTTTATTGGTGTGCAGTTGGGCGCGAGAATAACAGACTAATGAACGATGGTTTCCCTTGCTCTCCCCCCAACAGGTACGCTTTCAGAAGCAAGAAAACAGTCTCATGGCGCTGCAGAATGAGAATAAATCGCTACACCAAAGAGTACGGCAGTACGAGACGTGCCTGGACGACATCATGCGCAAGGTGGTTGATGCACTCGTTGCGGAGGATAGTCTGCGGGACGAGGTGGCGATACTGAAGAGCCGGGTGCGCGACTTGGAGGCACAGAATGCGGCACTCGTCACCACGCACGCCAGCCCGGCCAAGAGTCGCGATGAGGGTTACTGTACGATGAGCTCGGGACAGCCACAACCGCCGACGGAAGGACACCTGGAGGAGCTACCCGAAGAGCCGGAACAGTGGCTGATGTCGGCGGAACCCTGCACGGCCGATATGGAGGACTGGAGCATGTCACAGGAAGAGCTAGCCACAGCGCTAGACGAGGAAAACCATGAATGGATATGGAACTCCAGCTTTCTGACGACGGCGGAAACGCAGACTGAAGACATTACCGCCTTGCTACACGATCAGGTACGTAGATTTCCTTCGTAACGTTGCGAACTGTCCGGACAATGGTCGTCAATCATAATTCTTCCTGTTTGCTGCTTGCAGATTGTGTACTCGGAGGACGAAGAGGTAGCATGTACGAATTTCACACGTGACTTTTATCGACTAGTCAGCTTTACGTCCGGAAGTACGCGCAGTTTACACTCTCCAGTGGCCGCGGGCGGCACTGTTCGGGAGGGTAGTGTGGAGCTAAGCACGAGCGAGTCGAAGGATACAAGCACCAGCACGCTTGGGCGCCGCAGTACAGCGAGGGGAACTGTTTGCGATAGCAGCGATGAAGACGTAAATGAACGACTGTCTCAAAGCCCGACACCGAGCGAAGGTGGACGGGCGCAAGTCCTCAGCTGTTCGTCGAGCGAGTCGAGCGACGCATTAACGGAGAAGCTGCAACTACCAGCATCTTCCTCACTGTCATGCAGTGCCGCAACAACCATCGACGAGGAGGAGGATGAGGTGGTTATTCGCAACCAAACGTCACCGAAGAAAGGTGCCCAATCTCTGCCCCAATCGCCAAACCGTCGGTTTATGGCAAATAAGTCGCTGGAAACGGATGTTGTACAGGGTGCGGTTTCGACCAATCCTTCACTGTCGCTCAACACGGCCGATCTGCTGCAGGATGTGCTGATCACGTGCCACAACCAGCTGAAGGGTAAAGCAGCCACAAAACCCGACAGTGTGGCAGCTGCTCGTGCTCAATCGCCTGCGTCTTCAACCTGGCGAAGGAGTACGGGATGGCGGCGAATACAGCGCGGTAACGGTGTGCATGTAAGTGGTGATGTGAATTGCTTATAATTTAATGAAGGATAATGAAACTAATGGTTATGATATATGTTTTCTACAGGAAACGCACATCCCCGTTCCGATTGGCGCGAAGGATAGACTCAAATCGCCTCCACCGGTACCGATTCGTCGAACTTTCGCCAGCTAGCCGACCATCTGCCCTACTGAGTAATGATCTTTGGCGCGTGAATGTACTCCCCGGCGAGTAAAAAGTGGTCTAACCTATACAAGGTGCTTGCTCCGCACAAGTCCGAAATATGCCCAAGACTTACAAAATAATGTCGAATTAATCAGGTTATGAAAAGCAAACGTTTTACACGTATGAACACACCTATATACACCAGTACTGGTTGTAAATGTTTTTTTTTTGTTGAATGGCAATGGAAGCAATAATCGTTTCCTCCACTCTCGACACGCGAGATAAAATGTAAGGAAGCACATACACACATACATACCTATATAATACATACACACGGAACCATATAACACCTTAGAGCAGTAGCGATGGAAGAAGGCAACATTAACAGGGCTCATACTAACTGCTTTAACGTAGCTGTCTTTTGTGCTACTACGTTAATGATTCCTCAGAATAATGGTGTTGAAATGCAAGTAAAACTTAGAAATTAAACCGAATGAAAACCTCTAGACCGTAAGATAACAACATTTGTGATAATACGTTTAAAACATACAACTCAAAACAAAGAGATGAAAACAAACACGCAGCGCAACCTCTCGAAGCAGGATGCGCTAGTACCGTACTGATATGATACACACAAAGACAACACTGATAATACGCATACGCTGCCAGCAAAACGAATGTCTCACCTCATACATTAATTGGCGTATACAGTTAACGATAGTCTAGATTGGTAATAGACCACGGAAGAAGGTTGGAACTGTTGGACAATAAGAATTTTTGCAGCATTTCTTTCGCAGCATCTCGTGCATAAGCGAGAGACAGGCAGCAACGATCCCGGGGCGGAACCTAAATCTTACTTACCAGAAAGGTTGTGAGCGGAATGAAAAGAATCAAGGCCACAGGGAAATCGCATGGCACGATTAGGGCAAAACGTATTTCCAAATGGGAAGAAGGGTACGTCAGCGCAATGCTGGCGAGGACGGTATTTATGTTCCAATAACGATTGCAGCACAACAAAACAGCGTCTGCTCGTTTGCAATTTACGAACGCATAACGATAATAAGAGCAACACCCTGAACGAACGCTATTTATCCTTTATGCTGATTAGACGCGAAATCTGTTTAACATTACCCTCACTTAACAGCGAAGCGTAAACTTAATAGACTAATTATACTACTTTCCGCAGTATATGCGCTTTGCTGCTTCTTATGGAACGTATATTGATTTGTGATTTGGATTTGAAGAAGATGCTTTGTTCGCTATTGCTTTGCGAGATGCGCATATCGATCATGTTGTTGAATATTTTTATTGCTAACACTTGACGTTAGGTCGGAAAGAGAATATTGTTTTGCTCGTACCCCTCGTAACATGCCAATATTTTGCTAACCTTGCCGCTACAAAAGTTACTCTCCGTTTTGTTGCAAACATCGAACTCTCACGAATTTCTCGTACCGGAAATCGTATAAACATTATCGATTGTTGTCGAGAGACAACATGTTCGCTTCGTATAGTGTTACCGTGAGTGTTTTACCTTATAACTATGTATATCAGCCAAATTGTATGCTAGCATTTCTATACTCTTCGTCGCGCTTCATATCTTACCATTTGTCTATATACATACTAGTTGCGATGATTTATTGGCACCTATTTGCTTAGCGGGAACACATAATAGAACACATTAAACATTAGCATGATGAGTGTGTAACACACCGATGGGGGAGGGCAAAAAAAAGAATCAGTAACGAGTAGAAAACAACACGCAAGGTACAAATAGGGAATGCGTCGGTATTGTGTTTGGGTGTTGCGATTATGTTGTACGGAGGAAAAAAGTACGTTCACTAATAGATGACGGTATGGTTATGGCTAATAATGAAGGGTTTATAGGAAAACAGATTAGAAATCAACCAAAATCAAACTCCTTTACTACAGTTTACTCGGCAACAGAGCGATCTGTTGATGAGTTTCGTATGATAACACACTTGTTCTTGGTAGTCACACCTGCTAACACCAGTTCACGAAAAGTAATGTCCCAGGTGGTAGAAACACTATTTTACTGTATCACCCTAGGACCTAACTATGTAATGTGCATGTCGTTGTGTAGAAGCGTGTCGTTCGGAATGAAAACAGTTTGGTATGGAAAGATTAGTAGGAAATTTTGATAGCCAGATACTCGGGAAGCAAACGCTAGCCAGACCCAGCATTATACACAAGTAGCTATTCGACTATTCGTTTGTTCGTGGTCAAGTTTCAAAATATCAACAATCATTAGTGCACACATCAATAGCAGCAAGTGGGCAGAAATGATGAGGGTTTTCATCTGCCGGAGCAGGATGTACATGTTCGATAAGTTCTTCTTGTATACATACTAAATGTTGAAAACCCCCCCGGTGTACTGAGGCGACGCAATGCATTATACACTATTTACTTTTTTTGTAATAATTTCTTATATATATATAAGGACCAGTTAGAGGGACTTTTACTATTTATATCGAACTTCTAAACACCGCGGCTGCTACCATGATTGTGAGCCGTTACGGTGCGGATTATATGATCGGGTACGTTTGTAGATGGGTGTGCGGTTGGGCATTTGAGCATAGAGAGTGGCTCGAATGTCGGCCGCACATGAAAACGAACAACTTAGAATGGCCTTCGCCGATCGATGAACAGAGTAGGGTTTGTGAAAAATTTCATGATAGTAATATTAAAACCTTTTCAAACTAATCATCAAAGTCGACGGACGGACTTTATGTCTTTGCTGACCGGGTTGAGGATGATGAGAAAAAATGCATTACTTCCTGATTTATTTCCATTAAAGTTCAAAATCATAAAACACGGTTGTGTTATGTTTCTTGGAAAATGTTTTTTTTTTAAACAATCTTGCCGGAAGGAAAGTTTGACACCCCTGCGCTTACAAGATTGGAGTTGTAAGCAACGTTGTTTGCAAGTTCATAACTGCTAACGGCTCGAGCAAAAACGAGTAGAACAGCAAAATTTTAAATTTTTCGTGCATTGTACGCAACTTGTGTACAAGAAAAACTTGTGGACACTTTCTAAGATTTTGCCAGAATTAAATGCAATTGTAGCATGATGTTTTCCCACTTGACCGCTAAAAAATAAAAGGGAGTATCTTTCATTTGGTCGGTATAACAAACATACAAATTATGAGCTAATGAAAAGGCCTAAATTAAAAGATTAATTCGTTAATTAATTTAACTGTGAATGTAAATGTATTTTTGCAGGTTGAAATTATGTTTTTTTTATGTTTAGACACAAACTATATTCACTACATTTTTAAAGCTCACACAAGCTAACTCAAGTTTTTGCTCCCTTGTTTTGGTCATTTAGATTTTGGGAAATCATTTTAAGAAAACTGTTCATGACATTTCGAAATTAGAATTTAGAAGAATTGCAAAAACAACTGTCGCAAGCAAAAGATAAAAGCCGTGTGCTCTGCGTAAGTCTTAACAGTCAACCATAACTTTCATCGTCCACATACGACCCAATTTCGTAGCAACTAAATAGTTAAACATGCGTGAAATTTGTGAACCTTTCTTCTCAAAGAAATCCAAATTAATCAAATTTAATACTGAATCAGTTGCGTTAAATTCGATCAATTTTGTGCCCTTTAAATCGGTCGCCATTTACCTGTCCCGCGCTGTTGCAAGTGAGTGTGGGTCGGAAAACAAAAGAAACCAATTGTGAGGAAGTGTGTAACAATTGCGACACTTGATACAGCTTCCGGCAAACCAAGAACGAACCGGAAACACTCAATAAAACTGGGTCAATTTAAGCCTTAGCATGTGCCGCATTGGAGACCGATGGGTCGTATTGGATTTGGAAGCTAATCAATTGTCTTCTGCTTCGTTGATTGATGAGTTCAATAACTGGGCAAAATAGGGCCCCGGGAGAGAACAGCTTGGAAGCATGCGGAACGGTAACCGGGAGGTTGGGAAATAAAATGGCACGCTGCAAAATCGTCCCACGGTGGGCCGGTTAATAATCGTCCTTGAGCTTTAAGAGGACCCAAAACCCCCGGGTTTGTCTATCACTTCCGGCCGGCGGTGCTCACGCAGGTCAGCATGTCCGGATGTGCGAACCCGACGGGGGATAAAACACTCGCCCCAGCACACCCTCCAAAGGTTGGCTTTTTGACGTTTGAAGATACATTCAACCGGAGCCGGGTACCATTACATTAACGGTGCTTGAAACCTGGTGCGCTTCGCCGGTTCTTTGTGGCGAAAAACCCCGGGTCCTGTTTCGTTTTGTTGCTGTCACACACGACAGTACCAGTGACGGATGCTGCGGTAGACGACCCAAGCGTTCGAGACAGTTTACCGAGCGGGACGCAATATCCTGCCCGGAGCTTACATTACACGGGTGGCTTAACAGGTTAACATGCGAGTGGGGCAAGCCTTCGCTAATGAAGAACCTCGCCAAATCATAGCGCCGGTTTGCCGAAGGACTCCGGCTTTTGAGAAGGAGCTGCCGCCATATCACACAACAGCTTCAATGGAGTGTCGGTGTCGGGCTGTCTGCCGCAAAACGATGCCGCGAGAGCGTGTGCCGGTGTGTAGTGCTCGCGAATGTAAAACCCATTATGCTTTGAATACGTGTATCCATTTCAAGTGCGGGTTCTGGCGCTACACGCTGCGTGCGCCTTGTTTCCGGGAAGCGATGGAAGTGCTGAAACGATCCGAACAGCCAACGATTAAGTAAATCAATTTAAATGCGCTGCGCGACTAGGAATGGTGACGCAATTATGGTGGGTAAAAGTAAAGACATTCGCTCTGTGGCTAATGGACTTGTACATGTACGGAATGTTAGCTGGTTATTTATTTCGCTTTTGTTCCAAAGCAAAATTAGCCTTGTTACGTGTTTTCATTTCATTGCAAACCGTTGTTTTTGTTTATATTTTTAAACTTTCTACAGTTGTACGTGTGTTGTGTTTTATATAAATTACTGTTACTGTTTTAGATAACTTATTTGCTCTGCCTGTTCGCACTGTTTGTACCTGTTCTTTATTTTTCGCACTTAACTAATTGTTTGGTTAACTTTCTTGCCTTCTTTTGAATTGAATGGTAATTTCAGTTCTTTTTTTACAACATTACTGATTCTCTGTAAGCATTAAGACACATTTTTGTATTACATGTCTCCTCTTTGAAGAAACACTTTTATGCAATAGTAGTTTTGTATGCAGTTTTCTGATTATTATGTATTTTGTTAATTGTAGTGTTTGGTTAATTCATTTTATAAAATTAGACTTTTTGCTATCAAGTAATGTTTTTTTAGCTTTTGTTTTGTTATTTGTTATGTTGTATTCGTTTGATTGAATATTTGATTTTACTCGTTATTTATTATTTTTGTTCTTATCTTTTTTTGTTACTCTGTTTTATTCTTTTTTAAAATTTCACACGATTGAAAGATATAAAAGCGTTATTTTTCAATGCATGTATCACAATCCTTTTTTTCTTAATCCTTTAAAAATAAACATTGAGTTTTCTTAAAAAAAAAATGTTGAAAAGAACAATGCAACCATCTCCCACAACAATCCTTTTGCCTTCGAACAAATGCAAATTCCCACTGCCTTTCGCTTGTAGTGGTATTGTCGCTTTATCCTTTTTTTTTTGTTTGCCATCCTACCATAAACTTGGAATTGATGATCCCGCTTCTGTGGGTCGAAAGAGCCGATCATTAATCAAGGAAAGGAGACCGTTGAATGTGTGTGTTTGTGTATGGGCGCTGCAGGGTTTTTAAGTAAAGCAGCTTCATAAAAGATAAATGGAAGGGTTCATCTTTAGGATAAAGTCTTGTTAAAAACATAATAATGATAACTTCGGTACGCAATTTCTTTTCACGACAACAATAGCGGGCTCGTATTTTTTCCCCATTCCTTCGACAATAACATTAATGGTAAAACTTTTAACATACTTTTCTTAACAATCCATCACCATTTACAGCAGATCCAAGTCAACTGTGAATAAGGAAGACGCTTTGAAGGTGACAGAATTAATAAAAAGATTATGAAATATTACAAACTAACATTGGATGGAGATAGTGTGCGATATATAGTACGATTGTACGAGGTTTTTTTTTTGGTTGATAACCGTATAAGATCAATTCGATTAATTTCCCTAATCAATAGAGGTTCGGTTTCTCAGTTCGGTTATTTTAAACAAGCTTTTCTTCGCTCATCAAAGTAACCGGTGCGGTTGCTAGATCTTCTCGAAGCCACTGAAACCACTTTGCAAGCATCATTCAGCGCTGCTGAAGCATCTAGCAAATAATGATTCATCGTTACTTCTCATCTGTAAAGCGCTAAATAATTAGTTCAATGCCGGCTGTATTCATGGCGGAAAACCACTACAACGCCACACGGACGAGCCTTTTTTATGACAGTGATTAATTACCCATTTCGTAAGACAGCGCCCGTGCGCTCGTACGTCTCGATGAGCTTTGGTGTTCCCGGAAGCCGGACCGGTATGGATGAATTTGATTAGCATTATGTTTCCTAATTTTGTGCATTGGTTAAATGACCACCAGCGTGTTTGATGGGCAAGCACGGGACGGAAGCTGTTGGAAAGCCGAAGCCCCAGCCGGTATGATAAAGTTCAATTTCATGTTTTGCGATAGTGCCACGAACGATGGAACAACAAAAATACATACGAAGAAAAAAAAACATTGACCATAGGACGTAGAAAAGGAAGCCATTATCAGCACGGCACGAGGGTATTGATTTCCCTATTTCGTTTCACTTTCCCTGTTCCGCTTTCGAAGGGCGTCCGGTGCGGTCCGGTGGGCTTAACCCGGAGAGATTTAAGCCCGGAAGCTGGTTTGTGGACAACATAAGGGCTTATTATTACGTGAACGTGTGAGATTGTGCGTCATTTTAGTCCCTTCGTTTTTTTTTTTTTTTGCGGGAAGTAAAATAGGAAAACAGCGAAAATCGATTAAATTCACTAATTCCCGATGTCGCTGATCCGTGTAGTTGGTTTGATGGAAGTTGTTAGTCATTGGGTTTTATCGACGCATTTTTGATGCGTGAGGGAAGCGTTGTGCATTCGCCACTAAGGAGTGATTTCGTATTGTAAATGTTTCACCAAAGAAAATCACATATGTTGAAGCAGGATAATCCTGGCCATCTTGGTAAAGAAAATGGTGTGATTGATTGCCAACAATACGAGGTCGGAATTGTCATTAGAGACCTCAATGTAGGAGGTCCTCATGAGCAAAAAAAAAACAAGCAAATGATGATAGCTTTGAGGACAAAACCTTTGTCTCTTCCAAGCACAGAAGGGATCCCTAACGCATTACTCACTTCAGATCACCAACAACAACCAACACATTCGCTGATTGATGGTAATCTCATTAATGGAAGACTTGGAATATCTTTGAGTGTTGACGGGCACTATCCCGGAAGAACAAAGAATATAATGTGAATGTTACTGAGAAAAACAGAATCTTATGTAGACTAAGCGCACGGAGCAGAAAAGAGCAACAGTACAACTAGCACAATATCGACAAGGTAACTTCACCATTCTTGGGTGAAGTCGTAAAAAAGCTAAGCTTAGCCTAAGCTTATATATCCCCATCCCATGTATTGAATCATCCCACGGGAAGTTCGCGGTCAAATTTCGCCAGGGGCCTCTTGTGGTACCCTTCGGGGCTTCCTCTAGCGTAAGGAGACTGGGCCTATGTATACAACTACTACACACATTTTTTGGGGCCTGGTGACCACCTACTCCGTCTACCGTTTGATCCGCCGTTGATGCCTTTTCTCAACTCTACCACGAATCCGAAGATCGAACTATTAAATAAACTTTTAATAAACACACAAAAACACTGTGCACAAAATACTTCATATAAACACGTAAGTACGTAAAAGCGTTTACAAGAAAGCGTCGCCACCAGCAGATGCTGATTGCATGCGGTTTTGTACTGAGTATATAGTTTGCAGGAATATAGCGACGAGCTGAGCTGTGCCAGTGCCCGAAGGACGTGGACAGCGCTCAGCATACGACGATACGGATAATGAACAGTACAATAGATGTTAATATCACATATCACAATAGATGTTAATATCACATATATCAGCAGAGTGACTCGCGGTACTGTTTGTCTCCCGGAATTCCACATTCCCACATGGTTATTCTTCTTCTTGATGACAATCTTTGTTGGGGGACAACAGAGAGCAAAATGGAAAGAATTAATCACCGTTAGTGTTTCTTGTCCAGCTTACAAGAGCTAGAGGAGCGCACGATCATCTCAGTCGTCAATGCATGTTATTCGTTAGAGCTTTTCCTTTCGTCGAAGTCTCTCCGCGTATGCGATCGGAGCTACCAAAAAGTGACCGGTTTTGTGATTTCTGACACCAAGAGAGCATCCACGAAAGGAGATAACATCAATCTGATCCGCACAAGGATCCGCCATGCTTGTACATGACGCTTGCTCACGATATCAGTCACTGTGATGCTATTGATCAATTAAAGATCTTCTACGATTGGCTATTAGTTACACATACTATCAAACAAGGGCCCTCTCCGGAGAGCGATCGATAGAGTAAATAGCTCAGGTACTGTGGCGAGAATCCTCCGTCTCATTTCATCCATCCAGTTTCTACAATGCGTGTCATAACTGTACAACAGGTAAGTTTTTTAATTATTAGGAGTAGGACACATGGAGTGCCACTATTTCCGAAGACTTTATTCATTGCTTATTGTTCAATTATTTCGCAATAATTATATCTCTTGTCGTCAAGGAATGTCCGGGGGTTTAGAAGGATTCCATATATAAATATATTCCATAAATATTCCACATTGTTATTTCCATAAAAATGAACTTGTGTACAGTTCTGGTACGCACTGTCCTGTTTGGACGAACGGAAAGAGATGAAAGATCAGTTGACGGATCAAGCGCTACGATCACTAGAGGGAAGGGTACAGCCGTATGAAATGATACCACGTGGTACGGAAATTTGTGCTACCTCTTCGTTGATCATGCTCTCTTGGTGTCGGAAACCAAAAATTCCATCGTTTCTGAGCGTTTTCGACGGACGCGATCGGCGCAAAATACGAAAGAGATGCAGGATCCGTTTTGCCTTTTCCCCCTTCACTTTAATGCGTTTGATAGGAATGTGAAAGGAATGTTCTTTTAAAAACCTTAATTCTCACATTCCGGTCACCAAAAAAATTGAATTTACGGGTATATATGGGTATGTGCCTTGCCTTGTTATTTACTATTATTTGTTTATTTGTTATTTTTTGTTTATACAACTATGAAGGTAAATAAACGTGAACATGGTTTGTTGCTGCTTGCTATTCAGTGCCAGTGCCAATCTTCTTATAGAAATTACTGAGCATTTGAGCATTTGGATTGGGTAACATTACAAACTGGTTTGCTGCGCGTACGAAGTGTTTACCGGATGCTGTGCGCAGCGTCACTACGCGAACTGTTCCGTCCTTGCCAGGATGTGCCGAAATAATACGCCCCATTGCCCACAAGGAAGGATGCATGTTGTCTTCTTTGACGATCACCAGTTGGTTTTCTTTTAGGGATGATCGACCATTGCAATACTTGGCTCGCGCTTGCAATTGCTGTAAGCAAGTGAACCGTAACTCCTTTCATGCTTTCAGCCCGAATGTAGCAGCAAACACCATACGCCACTTATGATGCATCTACGAAAATGTGTATCTGCAGATTTGTAGCCGAGTGTTGTGAAGTGGAGCGCGGAATGCGTAAATCACGAAGTGATTCTAGTGAAGAGTGAAACCTTAATCATTCATGCTGTAAGTGCGATGGAAGTTCGCTATCCCAGTCCCATGTCTTTCCATCCTTCTTAAGCGACCATAGTTGCTGCATGAATAGTGTAGCGACGATTATCGTTGGACCCAGCAAGCCGTGAGGTTCGAAAATCTTGGCTATATATGACAAAAGTATCCGCTTTATCAATCCGCTTGGTATCACAAGTTGCAAAATTGGCCGATTCCGGGGCATTTTGTCCCAACTCCAAATTTCGTCAGGGGCCTCTTGTGGTACCCTTCGGTGCCCCCTCTAGCATAGGAGACTGGGCATATACATCACGTGCTGATGCGTCCAGTAGTCCTGTTATGGTTATCAATTTCTCATCGATTATACGAGATTTCCCATATTGTGTAACCCAAACAACTCGAGATAAACATTCGATCGTTGACATTAGTACATATTGGTCATAGGAAAAGGCCAAATCGATGGATATGATTTTTTTTTGCGTTCGATAACTCATAAAAGCTTGCAATAGAAAAGACATCTTCAAGGAGATGTAAATATCTTATTTACAGTATTTCTTACATAAGGTTTTGCAGAACAGACTTCGTTAGAAGTTCGTGCCATTTGCAACAGTCATCAGTGAAGCAATTGTTCCTAATTGTCGCCAAAAGTGTTAAATCTCGCACCCAGCAATATAGAAATCGGCCTGTTCCGGCAACCCAATCATCAACCGATGCTGTAATCAGTTCCGCGAAACAATCTAATCTTGTTTCCATTACATTGTGCTGAATAAATCACTTGGCAGTACGCAAATGTAAACCCATATCGCACTCCGTGTGACAGTTAATAATGCAGCTGATGAAGATATTCTGCGGCCCTCTGTCCCTCACACAGGTGTGTTGGCTGGCATCTGGCCATCCCGCATAGTGCGTTGTAAGCCGGATGTTTCGTCGGGAGCATCAAATCCTGTTTAGCATAATCTATACGTGCAATGGTAATTAATTTAAGCTTACCGTGTCCCAAATTACCGTACAAGCGGAACGATCAGCAAGCGGACGGTGTGAGGAACCGCGCGTGGTACGTGGAACCATAAATTATCTAATTTATACCATACCCGTATCACTTACGCCACATACACACACACGCACACACAATGCGCAGTTATTGTGCGTAGTGAGTTCGAGGCCCAGGTCCAGATCCCGCTTGAGAGGGGGCGGGGTGGGGTGCATTGGTTCGTCTAAACATGGAAATCTGACGTTGGGAAATCGGGGATGCTGCCATTGCGTTCCGTACGATCGAACTCATCGGGCCAGCAGCAATAGGGCAGGCAAGATTTACGGTGTTTATTCCGTTTTCTTGCGTGGCCGAAGCACCTTTTGGGTCACCTGATGATATTCCAACCTAGGCAAGACCGTAGAGGCTGTGCACGGCGAACACTCGGGAGAGCATGAGCACGCCATGGAGCGGCATTCGGGGAAAGCAAAACAAACCATACCACAACTCACCATTATTGCCACCGATTTGACAAGAATTGGTACAGCGCGTTAGCGCAGATAGGGGTTAAAAAGTTGATCCTAGCAACCGTTGGTTTCTTTTTTTTTTGTGGAATCACTATTTTGCTTTCCATCCATCCGCAGGTGGAGTTTTTTTTTGTTCTTGGCTGTGAAGTGGAAAATCAGTCAAACAACACGCAACCCCCACCGGTAGAAGATCAGTGCATTCCGTGCTGTAAGTGTTGGCCGCAAAAAATAAATCCGAACAGACTTTAAGTAAACCCATTGCAATGGCATTGTGGGGGGCCGGCACAGTAACGAGATGGAGCATGGTTTACTCTATTTATGATTTATGACACACAGTGATCGTTCATATTTTGTCAATATCCCCGCTGTGGATAAACGCAACACGTGGCTGCTTGCGAACTTGGAAGGGCACGGTGTTGTGCCCGCGGTACACGTTTTCCATCAGTGTACCACATTGAGTATGCAAATGAGATTCATGAAAAGTGTGCTTGTTTGTGGTGCGGCTTTTGGCGAAAGGGAACCCGTCTTTTTTTTATTTGCATAAGGGCGTGATTGATATTGGGAAAGTGTACAGAATGTCACTGTGAAAGAGGCATTGTAAGAAGCAACCAACTTTGTTCCTATGCTATAAACGTTACGTGTTACCGGCTTACCCAGGTGTGTGAGCATATTTTATAAACATGCTTTCTTGTTTTTTTTTGTTCTTCGACCTTTAACCGGGTGCGGCTCGTTGTATATTTGTTGCTTTAAGAAATGACAACACCAAACACACCTGATACTGATTTGTAACACAATTTTCCGAGAACATGGCTGTTTTTTTCTTTCCTCTCCCCCAAAACAACATTTTCCACCTACCGGTACTACATTCGAATGTAACGCTCGGGTTGTTATTGGGGAGAGGGGGTGGTTTTTTTTTATTGCCATTGTTGACTCCGTACAACTGACCGTATCGATGAAACGTTGATACGGTTTAGTGATATTTGGAGTGCGGAAAAATGCCAAATTGGATCGTTAATAACCATGCGAAAAGCTATTTTCCTATTTTCCACCAAAAGCACACGGTTCACCGATGATTATCTGCGATGTGACTTTGGTTTGTTTGCCAAAGTCAACTAGCTTCTGACTCGTCTAGTTGTCGTTTACGTTGTAGCGATTTGTTGGGTTCTATTGCCCATCGATCATTGTATAATGAGGAAAAATTCGATTCAGAACCAGCAAAAAATGTGCTTTAATTTGTTTGTGCTAAACGTTTATGTCGTTTGCATAAAAATTAAGCACTGGAAGCAATCGTTGTCAGAAATTGTGTGAAACGTTGCATCTTTTATATGGTTCTGAACTGTAATTTAAGTTTATATTAAACGAACCCAATAGTTTATCTAACCAATCCCCAAAATTAGTACACTGAGGTAATTGAGGTAATTTGAAGTGCTATTAGTTTGTATTTCTACTGTGTTGGTTCAAAATATCATCAGAATAAGCTTTAAAGGATAGCTTTGTAGTCTTGGGTTACTGCTGAAGTTCTTAAATTCGCCCAAACTCAGGCTGACGAAAGCAAATGTCATCATTCCGGCATTAATTTCGGCTCTATGACGCCTCCCCGGTTTTCATAGGCGGCATAACTAAACAGCATGAGCACACGAGCGGGGTCGTTCGGTGTGATTCTAATGCAATTACCAACCAACCATCCCCAGAGCCCGGAGTTCGCTAGTACGCCACTTTATCGTACAACTCATCACTGGTGTGTAGCTCATCATCATGGTTATCTTAGTCGTCCATCCTAGGAGCGGCTTTCCGACTGTCTTTTTACAAGCATTAGACCAACAATTCTTCCCGAGCGTCATTTTCAGCAGCGCCAGCACGCCTTTTAACACGGGAATTATAGAGAAAGCGTGGCTATGTATTAGACGCCGTATTCAAGTACTTTGACAATACACATTTCATCATTTGTCCATTGCAACAAACAGCGGCGGATCAAACGGTAGGCGGAGTAGGCGGTCGCCTAGGGCATCGCCGTGTTGGGGGCCCCAAAAAATTTGTGCCGATTGTGCGATTTTTGAAAATTTGGCAGCAGAGTTAATTTATAGCAAAGAAAATTAATTCAAAACGTAAAATATTGAGCAAAAATATCTTCCTTGGTTATATAAAACATTTGTTTCTATGTGATAAATTAAATGCAGAGTAGAAAATCGACTTTGTGACTTTAAAGTATAAACGAAATTGCACCAGGATTTCCGAATGTATAGTACTATTGTAGCGCATTGCATTGCAAGTTGGTTTCAAAGTTAGTGTATAAACATTGCATACCTTACGGCGCAGTACCAGGAGCTACCTCTTCCTTGGATGCTCTCCTGGTACTATACATTCGGAAACTGGTAGTTTTCGAAGAAATTTTTCTCCACCAACGGGAAAGTTAGTGTTTAAACATTGCATACCTTTCGTCGGTTTTCGAGCAAAATTACTGTACAAGGTGCTACCTTTTCCGTGGATGCTCTCCTGGTATCGGCAATCTGAAAATAGCTGGTTTGTATGGAATTTCGTACCAGCCGACGGGAAGTTTGAGCGAGATAAAGGATGCTTTCCGTTTCATCCATCTTCCTTACACTAGCGATCGCTCTCACGGATTGGATAGTATGCAATGCAATAGTGATGGGCAAATTTATTCCAAACTGCAGGTGTCACCTCTTGAAAAACATGCTTTCCTGCTATTTGAAATCTGAAAACAATTGTGTTGTTCATCGCCTAAAACATCAACATGAGCGAAACAGGTTTCTACGAGGTTTCTCGTAAGAAATTTCTCTGATTGTTACGGTAAAGTAAACCGATTGAAAACTGTACCTTAGGCGAAAAATTGTAGAAGGCGTTGGACTAATCAGGAATCGTAAATGTACGTAAATCGTAGAAAATGTGATCCAAGTAGTGGCGTTATGGTTCTCCTTAGCGCATACAAACGTTTATATATAGAGTAGCTTACTAGGCCCGTTTACAGTGCTACGCAACAGAACTCTGAGATGTACGCAAGGGAGCTTTCTTTCCGAGACTTTGCTGGTGTTGTTACATCATGTTTGAAGTACATCTCCCTAACACCGATAATGCCGTAGCAAAATTATAGGCCCCCCTTGAAAAATTCCGCCCTGGGCCTCCAAGGGGATTGATCCTCCACTGGCAACAAATGTTTTTCGCGAAGTAGTTGCTTCAGGCTCAACCCTAATAACGTTATCAATGATGATTTATAACACAAGTTAGTTGAAGCTTTGGATGGCTTCAAAGGTTTAGTCAAATTTTTGAATAGCAATAGGATATGTCTTATTGCTATTAGAATTATTATTCACATATCTCACCTCAACGACTGTTGGGATTCATCAGGAAGAACACCCCTGTTGTACAAGTCTGACGTTGGTACGGAAATAAAATTTAAAGGGACAAAAGATTATTTTAGGGACAATGTGCAATAAATTATAGCGATGGAATTCCCAATATCCTGGAATGTAAGCACAGGTTTGGAAAGAGGCATCACATTTGTAACACATCTCGTGTTGTTTCGAGACATACTGAGCCTAACTTAGGGGTAATCAGCTCACCGAAGTGAGGGCTTCATTCGTCTCACAAACGAGCTATCTCACGCGTGAGCAAACGGTAAGCTTCGCTAAAATTCGCTCGCGTGAGCACGAATTCACGCTAGAATTTGATATTCTAGCTATAGCTATAGCTATAGCTATAGCGTACTAGCAAACTTGGCTGTACGTTAAATAAGAAGATTTGCATACTAGTAGTCTCGAAAATACTTTATGTTTTAATTAATAATAAATAAACAGAAGGTGCTTTGCAACTTTTTTTGTAAATATTTGATGAAGGTGACGCAATGACTTGTTGATGAGCCGTGTATTACATACTGCTTGACTCACCCGAGCAATAAATAAGCTACAACTACAATGTATTTACAAACAGGTAATTAAAATAAAAATTCCATACCTTACGTTGCCCAGAACTGATCGAGTCATCACGCTTATTATTAATAGGAATATTAATTTACATCTAAATTGCCGAGCGAAGAAACGCGTAAGTTATTGCGATCGGTGAAACTATACCAACCATTGCTAATAACCATCGCCATTAATTACTATCGCATTCGCTGCCGAACCGCACGAAAGAGAAAAATTTATGCAAATTGCTGCTCAACATTGTATTCTACCGTCCAAAACTAAAACGGAAAACGGAAAAATTCCACCCCAGGCCTGTTGCCGAACCGTAGCCAAACTATGACGAGGTTTGTTTCCTGGCCAACAGGCGTACGTGGAGCAAAACTATTTTTAGTCTTCCACCCATCAAGTAAGTTCGCGCGCGAACATCCTGAAACGTGCACCATCGATACAAAACCGTCCTGTCAGTTCCAGCGGTGCGTCCTCGGTTGTGGCAGTCTTGTGTTTATTATTTTCACAATAGTGAGTGTTTATGCGGGCGAAGTTTGCGAACCCAAAAACACCCACACGCAGCGAATGGAGGAAATGGAAAAGCCATCGAGCGGTTCGCGGACCCATCTGTGTGAGGACCGGATTCCTTCCGTACGGTTACGAGTGATTTATTTTCAGTTCGGAATTCATCCTCTTACCCTCTTGCTTTCTCTCTCTCTTTCACTCTCCATCCCCTCAGCTCCACTTGGTGAGTTAGATTGTGCTGATAATGGAAAAAGAATTAATTTCTAGCCATATTGCCTTATCTCGTAGCCTTATCCGCTTTCTAGCTTCATGCCTTGTTTATTTACCCATCCCGAGACGAGAAGTTGAGATGGATTCTTTTTTTTTACAAGGTTCAATCAAATCACAGCTACGTTAAAAATATTTGCAAAATTATGCAGAACCGCCCCCCACCCCCATTTGGGGGGTGGTACAATCTGTGCGTTTTTGGGGCATGTTTCCGCGGGATAAGCGGTGTTTTTCTTTGCATGTTCGCTGTTACACTCTTAAAGTTGTTTAATTTCATGGGTTGTGTGGGTGGAATATTTTAACTTTCCCGAGGCTTTAAGGGGACAGTACACTTTGGAGGTCTGCAATCTGGAGATTTTAGTAATTTTGTTTAAAGATAACGTGTGATAAACGTGTGGCTTATAAGTGCAATCTTTTACGCGATTTACGCAAATAATGCGTGCCAAAGGATTTCGCGTAACTTGAAATCCCTTTTTAAAATCGTTTATGTTTTGTGTCCAACGATCGATTTCAACTTTTCACGTTACAAAATCACTCGGATCAGTGTTTTGTCCTGTTTCTTCAGTACGAAGTTGGCCTTACGAACTTTCTTAAATCACAAAAAGTGACAATATTTTATAATTTACAAAGTGAACAACCCCCTTAAAACAGTCCCGGTTCATTGCTATGCTTTTATGTGCGGGCAAAGTTATGTGATGGTGCATTCTTTCTGTCTACCTTGAATATTTTAACGCACACCGCAAGCCTATGAAAACGAAATTACTTCCATTGTTGTAGAAATGCTTTGTTTTAATTGTCGTGTAATCAAAACAGACAAATCTCTTATCGCCACACCGCAGTGCTTAACGCGTCACATGTTAATGTGCCATCCCCGTTGGATGAGGATATCACTTCAAACTGTTTGTCATGTTTGGCAGAAACCAAAAAAAAAACAAAAACAATCACAAGAAGCGAGAATACATCACCTGCCAGCGGGTAAAGATGGAAATCTTCACAAAGACCCGCGCTGATTGCGAATGTCTGTACGACTTTCTTTTTATCGAACCGTTTCGATCAGACGCAGACAGTGACAAACAAAAAAAAAGACACACCACCATCAACCCCTCGTAATGATCAACTGCGATGCGATGTGTCAACTCGCTTTCTCAACTCGTTGTGTCGTGTGCGGAAGGGAACTGACACCACTTGCCACCACTCCTTGAACGGGAGGTTCCGCAAAAGGAAATATCAATCAATCCGATGGCATTTGGCTGCGGAGGGATTGGCACGGTTTATCCAAAGAGCTTCCAAAACGCCGCCGTGGAGGTGGAAATTTGAGCCCGGCTGAGCCATGGGACGGATTGAAAGGCGATCCCCCTTTTCGGGGGGATTTTCCAACGTGCGAAAAACAGTGCGCTTCCGAGGTGGCAAGAGGAAAACACAATGTGTGAGATTGTTTCGCGGGGCGCCATCGAACCGTGGATTGTAAGAGGGTAAGTGCGTTGAAATGGTCTATTTGTTGGTTTCACTTACCACCTTATTCCGCAACTCCTGTTAACTCCCGCGTCTTTTCCACACCTTCGTCCTCGTATAACGACTTCGAGTCCAAAAATTCGCATGCTGCGAACCCACAGTTCTGCGGGTTTTTGTAAACATCATTTCCCTTGTGCCGGAACGTAAACAGAGAGCGAACACTCTGGCGGCCGCGATCGACCATCCTCGGGTTGCTGAAACATAAGTTGCATCTTGTGTTTGCGAGTGTGTGTGGGTTTTTTTGTGTGCACATTTACATTCCCTGCCGCCGGAAACATTCGATCCGAGACAGGCTTTTCTGGTGGCGATGACGCAAGCGCATCACCATCCGAGAGGATCCACCGAAAGGAAGCACCGAAGCCGATGTGGTCGTACACGAGCTTGCCGTACGGCGGCCAGTTGACCGTGAGCATCGGTCCGGTAAGGATGGTTTCGCCGTTGCTGCTGGCTGGCCACACCACGTTCATCACGCTTGGAGGTGCCACACCGATAGCACGAAAAGCCGCGAAAACTTCGTCGCCGGTGGTTCGTTTCGACCGGATCGGTTTATTTGTCTTGTGTGTGCGGGCGTAATTTTTGTTTTCCCTCATTGCTTGCCCAGCAGGAAAGGCACGTGTGGTGGGGGGAGGGTCTTGTGGTTTTTTTGTTGCTTTTTACGATCGCACCATACGACTGGGATATGATTATCCGTTATGAGTTATTGTGGTTTTAGGGTACTTTTCTGTTTGTTCCTCATGTGTGTGTGTATGCTGCTGCTGTGGTGGAAAGTGTGATAAACTATTTTTGGAAAAATCCATCCACACGTTTCATCGTCACCTTCGCACGAAGTGGGGCGTGAAAAACGTGGTACAATCGAAGGAAATTTGATACGCAAAGCTGAAGAAGACCATGTGTGTGTGCGTGTGCCAAAGTGATGGAAAATTGAAGGAAAAAGACCATTTCCACCTCTACTGATGCTGCCAGAAGATGATAGTGATTGGTGGTGCTTAAAAGCATAATTAATCGTAAAGATTGTCTCGATCGATCGATCGATTCTTCTCGTTGCCCGGTGTTCGACCGCCAAGGAAGCCAAGCATCCAGCCAGCTGTGTCCTCCACCGGGGAAGTGGCCAAGTTGACGGAGTGGGCAGTTTAACGAGGTGGAAAGTGAGATTTTTAGCACGGACAACTGAACTTGTTGCTTATGCCACCTGTCACCCGATAAAACGCACCCTCTACCAGCAACGGGTTGACATGGTGCTCCATGGAACGGAAGACATAAATGTCTCCAGATGCGTAATTGGAAGACTGCCATTATTGGCACCAAGGGGAAGCAAATGTGTATGCAGCAGATAAATTAATGAAGCCCGAAGAAATGGCCAAAAGCTGCGAAGGTAGTAAAACGTTTGATTGATTTCTGGCTGGAGATTTTTCTTTGACGATGCGTCACCAGCAGATGGTCCTGCTTGGTTGGACAGAAAAATGCTTACCATTACCGAAAGTCGGAGGAAGAATGGAACTAAAATTGGGAGAAAAAAAATAAAATTTGCTTCGGAAGCAGATGTATTTGATCTGTGGTCTTTGAAAGTGTCGATTCAGACGCATTAAGTATGCGTTTTTGGCTGGAAATCTTCACTATTTCCCGTCCAGTGACCCAAACGCACATCTCTTTTGAGTCGATTCTTATTAACGATTGAGGATTCTTGTTTCTTTATGTCTTCCTTACTAAATTCTGTAATATAGTCTACAATTTAATTAAATTACTCCACCCAAGACTGGATTGAAGATGGCTTTAAGAAATACGTGAGGCATTTTAATACATTCAAACAGTTGAAGCTCGTAGAACATGAACAAAACAACGGATTCGAAACAAAGTTACACAATTCACAAGAAACACATCTGTTTGGATTTCTGTCTACCACACGCTCTGTCTGCAAACTTTCGTCCATGTCTAAGCATTGAGACCTGGTGAATCAATTTGTTAGGATGTAGAAAGTGAAACCATAAAAGAAAATCCTGAACATACCACTCTAGACCCGGTAAAACAAATTAAGATGTGCGGATTTGTGTCTGAACACGACTGTACTTTATTCCTTTAAGCCGCCCTCGCCCCACATTGCGGAGTGTTAATTGCTTTGCTTAAGCCCTTTCCTTGATTAGAAGCAATTCTGTCTTTTATTTTTTTGCTTCCGGTGATTAAATTTCCGCTGAAAAGACCTGGAGGCCTGTGTGTGGCCGTGAGCATTTGCGTGGATCCCATCCGGTAATCAACGGTTTTCCATCTGGTAAAATGAAAAACCTTTATTTATCGCTGCGATGGGGATAGATTAAGAATATCACCGAATCCTATCCATCATCCCGTGGGGGGAAGGGACATACAATCGCGATCGCTCGGTTGCTCGGTGTTGCGTGACTAATGCTGACATTTCAGTATTAAACTTTGTGCGATTTGTCGGCGCTACCACCGAAAAATCGAGAATGACGTGGTTGATTTGTATTTAACTGATAGGAAATCAGCGTTTTGTGCTGAGTTCGCTGTGGCTAGTGGATGTTTTTTTTTCCTTTAAAATTATTAAATTAACTAAATATCGCCGTCCTTCTATATGAGATGTGTCAACGAGTGTGAGGAAATCTCTTTTTTTGTACCAAAGTTCAATGTCATTTGAATGTCTAAAACTCATCTCCGTACCGAAGCACATTTCGTTACTCTGAAATCCCTGGAAATCCCTTGAACTGATTGACATGCAATTTTCGTCAGGTGCTCTTTACTCAGTACTCAGTACTCTTTCAAGAGCCCAATCTTTCAAGAATTCGTTCGTCCACTGACACAATTTCAACAAAACTTTGTATATTTAATATTAAACGGTTGCCATTTAATCATGAGTTGATTTTTTCCCTTTCATTTTCGCTCTTTGAGGTTCATTGCACCCCCCATTAAAAGGGAATTGAATTAAGGAAAGGAAGTACTAACGCATAAATTAAATTGTATTAAGATTCACATACTTTTGTGCTTGTTTTCTATAACAAACTTCCAATATACCGAATATTTCATCTCATTAAAATATTCTAAACACATTTTTTTGTTTCTGTCGAAATATGTAGCTTATAAAATAAGGTTTGATTTCAAACATTACACTTAATTCTCTTTAAAAATTATTACTTTTACTGAACATATACTCCTGCGAACATGACCGACCAAGTGCTCGAAAAACTCTGGCCTATTTCAAACCGTAAGCACCCCCGGAATGGGCTGAGATTCATTTCATCATTTCATAATTCACTACCCAACCCGTATATCGCTAAATAAAAATCCCCAAAAAAATGGTAAATCATAAAAATATGGTGGTTTAAAAATTTGCCCCGTAAACACCGGCGGTCCGTGCTGCAGCCCGGGTGACGGTGTTGCAACATTCCGGTACGCGGTTCGAGCTAGAGAGCTGTGGGCTAGAGTTGTTGGGCTTCTTACTCATCGTTATCACGCTACGAGTACGAGTAAAACAAATTTGATTCAAATGCTCACTCGAAAGCGCTCCGTTGATCCGGCAGCAGCAGTAGCAGCAGTAGTGCTTGTGCAATTCCCGTTTTACCCCATGTGCCGTGTACTGTGCTGTGGAGGCTGGATGTTTACCGAGCAATGCCAGCACACAAAACGGAGCTGATAACCCAGCACTGCCCCCGTCCCAGCACTAGCCCACGTGGTCTCACCGTAGGTTGGTGGAATTTTACACTTCACATCCCACTGCTGGCCCCTACTCTTATGGGGTTTCCCCTCATACATGCCCTCACCCTCCCTTAGAAAGGACGCACTGCTATCGGATGTGTTTATCTTTTTCCCAGCTCGTACGCTTTACCTCTTCGCTGCTTCGTGTTTCACTTTACGTCCGCATCGTCTCACTCCCGAGGTGAATTCTTTCGGACCGGAGTGAAATGGGTTTTTACCCGCGCAATGGCAGAGGCAGCAAAAATTTGCTATCGGTCGAACGAGCACCACCGGGTATTCATTAAGGAGCGGGAATAATAATACGAACTGCAACAACAGCGACAGCCTGAATAAAAAAAAAACCTGAAGCGTGTGCACGCGGGCCTATAAGAAATGCGAAGGTCCTCGCCGTGTGTGGATGGATTATGATGGCGTTGGGGCGTTGTGGCGTTGTGGCAATACGAAGGGATCGTTGAGGATCGTTGGGCAGGAACGCGCAGCTAAGAAGCTCTCGGTCGATGCATTCAGCATTGCATCAGCATTCAGTCTAACCACCGGTTGGTGAGAAACATTATGTTAAAACAGAACAATAGCGCGTTCATTAAAGTTGGATGGGTAGGTGAACGTGAAAAATGAATCTCTGAAGATGGTCTGCTGCAGATCGCAAACATACTGCACACACACACACACACACGGCCGTTCGGCCTGTTAAAAGTACCCCTTTGCAAGGAGAGAGAGAGGAGGAGAGTGACACGGGGTGATACCGATGAATAAGGTACAAGAGACCGGAATAATTTCAAAAAAGTATAAACTTAAAAAACATAGAAATAAAAACCTGGTACACGTGGTAGACCAGCATTGCTGGGGGGGGGGGCTTCCACACCCCCCCTCCTCCCCATGCCCCCATGAAGCTGCCTCATTGCAGCACCCCCATTTGAGGGGGTGGATTTGCGTGTTTGGCGGACGGAAGTTGGCGTTCCAGCTTTTCCGCACGATTCTTTCTTCCTTTTCTTTTCGTCCTTTCCGCTCCCTTTTTTGCTTACTCCATTACCAACCCCCCCCCCCCCATGTCATACGAAACAATGTGCCGCCATTGAGAGGACCGACACCCGGAGGTTGGTGCCATGTAAGCCCTGCTCGCCCTGGGTCCATTCCGTACCATTCATGCGGCCATTTCGCAAATGGAACCGAGCGTATGAATTTAAATACGCCTCTTTTAGGGTGTGTGTGTGCGCGCGTATGTGTGTCTAACGTTTTCACGTTCACGTTTTGTTTCGGTGGGGAATGGGGGAGGGAGAGAAAACAAAAAAAAAATGCCGGCATGTGTAGCGAGTCATTAAAGCGAATACTCCCTGAAGTTTATTTTGCACTGCACTCTCCATCTCCCACGGAGCCCAACAACGGCAGTGGGGGGAGGGATAGTAAAGGGGGGGACGCACACAACGGGACGCTGCTGCACATCACGGCTATTGTCTGCCCTTTTATTCGACCTATTTGTTAAACATCGTCCCGGAGCTTTTTTTTTGCTGTTGAGCGCGTGTGTGCCGTTTGTTGCTTACCGAATGCAGTGCTGCTCACCTACAGTGGCCGGGAAACAGCACGCACTTGCTAACCGCACTCAATTATGGCCACGAGAGACATCCCAGGGTGCGAGTCTCGTGCGAAGGAAAAGTTCGTGCGAATACACACACACACACACGCTAATGTGGGACGAATGAAAGGGAGTTTTGGGACGCTCCGGACACGGATGTGCACAGTTGGAGCTTTTCTCCAACGCACAATGGGGTTCGCACAACCAAGTGGTCAGGAAAAGCGTTGGCGTTTTGGGGGGGGCGGGGGGGGGGGGGGTGAACGAAAGCTAATGGTGGGTTTGTTTCTTTTTTTTGGGGGGCGAACTCCCGTACGTATTTGCTATCGATAAGTACGGATAACATGCTTGCTGTATGCCAAATTACTTCAGCTGTCAGATAGTTTGCCGCTCTATCCGCACACAGATTAACTTCTGCGTTGCCCGTAACAGTTTGTTCTGCGTTTGTTTTGATTGACCCGAAGGGGAATTACATTGTTTAATTACAATCAAAGTGAACCGCCGTACTGTCATTAACTTTTGTGCTGCTGACTTGTGGCCCTAGAGAGCGGTTAGTGATTGATTGACAATAATTATAACTAAACGCATTTTGTGTGGTTCAGAGAATTTAACTTATTTTGCTCACATTGCAGCACACATTTTGAAGCCATTTAATAGTCAAAACAACGCTATAGTTTTTAGATAAATAGCACAAATTACATGTAGAATTTTAGCCTTGGATATTCTAAAAAAATATCCATAACATTGAACGGTTTCTCTGAAACTTGTACGGACGCTCGATTTACTGGCAATCTACTTCGGTAGAGCGTTAAATATTCTTTGATACGTATCGATTTCATATCATAGGCATTCTAAGAATGATTGCTTCGAGCTCTAGATTTATCTGCCCTGCCAAGTGAAGTTGGCAAGGAAAATAGCCCCGATTTGATTCGTACTTCAAGAAAGCTTTTTCGACCGAATTTTCCTTTCACTTTCTTTTGCTTACCATCCATGCTGACAGTCACTGTAAGATATCGTGGTAAAGATCACAGCGGAATGGAACATCCTGCAACATCCTGCAGCAAACGTTAGCATCATAAATCTAATTTGAATTCGCTTTCATCTTTGAACCTGTGAGCTTGATTACGAAGAAATAAAATAACGAATAATAAACCTACATGTATGTATACGATTTATAATACTGTTGATGTGATATCCAAAAGCTTCATGCATCGGCACAAACTCCAGCCATATCTTTCTGATAGATGATCACTTCCAGCTGGGCCTGATCGTGTCTGATTTCCTATTGCGTTCATATAAGGTAAAGGTGCTTTTAATATTGTTGATCATCATGACAGTGTTTCTGTAACATTTAATTACCTTTATCTATAGTTTAACTAACGTCCTTTAGTGGTGTTAGCAAATCGTGCATTACCAGCTCAGGTACAGGCCACTAGATTGCTTTTTGAAATGCAATTCATTCAAATAATTCATTCCATAACTTCCTGCATTTTTTCTAATAACAAAATATTAACTAATATACAAACAATATAATCTAGCGATAATTAAATAGAACGTTTCAATAAGTAATGAATTCCACCGGACATAAAGATTACTTGAATTTAAATCTGGATGAATGTCCAGGTTGGTTTGTTTGTGACGTTATCCATTTCTAATTACGCACCATCATGCGTCACAGTGGACTCAACAGCAGTGTTTACGCTTTTGACAGCTTCCCGCTGTAAGAACATGAGTTGTGGCCCTCTTGCTCCCTTGCACCAAAAGTTAATCGTGTTTTATTTTAAATTATTTTTCCCCCGGAATAAATTGTTGATTTTGTTTTGGTTGACACCACGAATCAATTTATTTTATTCTCAGCTTTGCGGTTGTTTTTCGTCTTGTGTTTTGACAGCTTATTGTAGTTGGTTAAAACATTGTAAATCTTACATAGAAATAGGAAATAAGCAAAAAGAATAAAAATGTTCTATTATACATGAACTTAAGTACACTATGTATAGTCATAGGAACAAACCTACATAGAAATTCCTTTTTTAATCAATTAATTTTTTTCCAAGGATGATTCCTTTAAATAATTTCCATGATTTCTTAATACAGTGCACAAAATCTCATCCTTTTTATGGTAGTACTAGACATATTATATGCGAGACATTTCTCATAGCTATCACAACATAGGCTTATACACAGGATCATAGGTTGTGGAGTTTGTATGTAATCCGCAGGACCTCTATAAGGGTCTATAAGCCCAACAAATGTCCTCCGACACATTGTTATTACTATATATTTGCAATGTGCATCAAATCCAAGGCTTCCGATTACTGTATGTTAGTACGCACATCCCACGAGCACTGTCACAAAACGTACCTCGCGAAAAGGCGAAAAGGCCAGAAGCTATGTGCTTCCCACCTGTGTTTATCACACCTGTAGCATCTCGTCCACTTGGCATTGTTCGTTATCGGTCGCCGATTACGTGCACATCCTAATGGGGTTGTGTCACGATTTTTTGTTCGTTTTTTTTTTTCGTACTTTTCGCTCTATTTAGCAGCGATACGTGGGTGTCGTGGGGATGTTCCCAGCTCGGAATCCGGTTGTAGAGAACCACGCATAATCCAGCGCATCGGATATTCGCTTCCAGCGACAGTAATACTCCACCTCCACCAAAAGCGGACTATCGAACGATTCGGGCTGATGGACGTGTCATAATGGTTTGTGTCGTCTATCGAAAACGGGGTAACTTTATCATCTGCAATTAACACCCTCCGTCTCAGCCTGCTGCCACGCAGTACATCGTTTGGTGTCCTCCTAGAGGGGGTTCATCGTAGTATGGATAACTGTATTGTGCAGTGTCATCGTTATCGAAGGATGGGAATGATATCTCTCACTATAAAAAGCCAACCGTAAGGGGGTATGATCGTTCACCGGCTATTGGTGGTGAGTCGCACAGTTAGGTTTTCCTTTGTGGGTCCTTTTTTTAGGCTATTCATACTCAACAACCATGATAAGCCCTCGACATAGCACCGGTATCCGGACACGAGAACAATACTTTCCCTGTATGGGTTTATAATAAATCTAAACCTAATTCTCCATTACGGGGCTGTGCGTGTGTTTGTGCAGCGTAAGGACCATTGGTCAACATTGTTTTCACACAAGAGAAAACTCTTGAAAGCACAAAACCATCAAAGACAATAGAAGAAGGGTTCGTTTTGCAACTGCCAACAGCAAAGAAAGCAAAGGGACAGGGTGGAAATCAGCTGGAATAGATACATTAAATATTTACAATCATCTAAATGGAGTATCAGTTTTGTTCCGCTTCCGGTGGTGTGCCTACCGTACCGTGCCAGGCAAATTCGTTACTCATGTTTAATTCACGTTTTTTCATGATGATTCTACTCGGTCTTAGAGTTGGAACAGTTACAGCAAAGCGCTCCTGAATGCCATTTCTATCCACAGTCCTATTGAAGCAGGGTGCGTTACAGAAAGAAAAAACGAAAATACAACCAAAAGAGGTTAACGAGGTTGATCATGAAAACGGTACGCCAAAAATAAAAAAAGAACACCAGCAAAACATGGTTCATCAAAGCACACGATCGGGCGCAAGTATAATCCGCTTTCATAACATCAACCGGAGAACGCCATCCAAGATCAAAGCGATGGGGCAAAAAAAAGGGGAAACGCGCCCACTCCATCGCATTGCTGCAGTAAATTATCAGCCACCAGTACCGATGCTAAACAATCAATTGAAAGCACACCGTTGGTACGGGGCATGAGCAAATCAAACGAAATATGTTTGCCTTTCCACCAGCGGCTCCAGCAAAATTGTTGATAAGCAAAGTTTCCACGCTGGGAAATGTGTAATCAAATTCTTCCCACCGGAATCGGTGTCGGTGTGTAAGCCAAAGAGGAAAGATAAATAAAAATACAAAACAAAACATTACACAGAAAACGGACTTGTCCCAACTGTTTGGACTAGAATCGGTGCTACGTTCAGCTAGCTCATCTCGTTTGAAAGTCGTCCTTGCGTGATTCCTTTTTGGTCGGGTTTTCACCGGGTCGTCGCTGCCGACCGAGCGGCAGATTGAATTGCTGCTTCAGTTCCAGAGTTTCAGTTGGTCGTCAAAATGGCACTGACCAGTGAACAGTGCCCTGCTACACCTCCCAACCCCATGCGGTTCCAACAGCTTCGGCAGCGCGTTTCAATGCCAGTGCTGCCAGGGAAGCTTCTTAAGCTGTCGAACGATAAACAACAACGTGGGTCAATGATTGTGGACCCTTGTTTACAGAAGGTTCTCTCTCCCTGTGAACAACAACAGCGAAAAAACTCACTCTGACAACCTCGCGAAAGCGAAATCCTCCACTTGGAGTATTCGTGTAATATTAATCCATTACCGCGGCTAATGTCGTTCGTCGTCGGTGCTTCTGCTTCCAGCCGTATCTTCCGTTTCGCACTTCCCGCGGACCGGTGTGTATTCCATCACCAGCCGAGGGTTATGTCCGACTGGATCTGCCGGTCGTCTATTTAGACGAATGGCTCAATGGGTCGTGTTTTGGTACCGGAAATTAAAATAAAAGCCCGCGCTCGACCGCATCGGTACAAAACGCCGGCGGGTGGTGTGTGGTGGGGTTGATGGATTAGGTGACCGCCAGGGGCATAGTTTGGTGAGCTTTACTTCCAACCCATCGCACCACGCACCACATTGGGCACCACCTTTTGGCTGTGAGGGTTGTTTTTTTTATTTTTTGTTTGAAATAAAAATGGTCGGACATCAACCGCGGAAACGGGCAAAGTTTATTTTATGGTTTTATGTAATTTCAAACGGAGAAACCACAATTTCCTGCGCCCTGCAGTATCATATCTGCGGATACCGGAGTTTAAGTCTGTTTTTATCCCACGCAGCAAAACTTTTCTGTGGCTGTGTTTGTTGCTGGCTTGTTTTTTTTTTTGTTTTCTTCCTCCCCCAACGAAGAAGCTGGTTGTTTTTGAAACGTTTTTATCTGCGGGCATTGGGGGGTAATGTTAAAAATGTTCGCCCCGTTGCAAATACACACGAGAAGGATGAGCGATGAACTTTCCACGAACGATAGCGAGATATTGGTTTTAAGTTAAAAAGAAGGCTTTAATGTTTTTTTGGTTTCGTTCGTTCCTCACCACCACGCGCGGTCGATCAGTTTCACATCATTAATCGAGTAGCTTTCGGTGTGACGTTTCGAGCCGCCAGCTACCGATACGATTTTCGAACTTACTTTTTTCTTCCCCGCCTACTTGAACGCTGGGAAAATGAGCACCTGAAAGCACCGAATCGCGTGCGCGCGCGCACACAGATGTGCAAACAAACTGCTAAGTACACATTCTTCACACGGGTTGCAGCTTTCTTCGCTTAGTATGCAAGCGGTCGGAATGGGAACAAAAAATCCACCAAACCACACGCAAACACCCACTTTGCCCGCTGTTTGCCATGCACGGTTGATGGAAACCCGAGCCTGCCGGCGGCGTGAAAGAATTGGGCCTTCAAAAGAACCACCACCCACTCCGCTGAGACACACACATGCACCGCGGTTTTGGATGGTTCAAGTTCCACCCCGAGCCACCCCGAGGAAATCCTTCATCCAGCCCCAATAGAGTGAATGCGCGCCTTTAAAACCCAACCCCGGGTCGGGTTTTTGTGCTGCGATTATTGTATGAAATACGCTGGTGCTTTACTGTGCTGTGTGGTACGCGTGTTTACTCTCGGGGTTTTGCGCCAGTCTCCGCTGGCCGTTGGGTGGCAAGCTTGGGTGGCAGCAAAATCTTGTTGAGCAATATGTCACAGATAAACTCGGCCCCATTCACCCCATCCCCCCCAGGAGGGAGGAGGGGCGTTTGTTAAGCTGAACAAATTAAGCCATCATGCCACTGTCTGCGGCTTATTGGGTTTTTGGGGCTGAAATATACATTACGTGCCAGTATGAAAGCGTGCACCAATGCACGGACCACGGACTTCATTACATTCTTGGTAGTGGCGTTGGAATGTGCGGGCATTTTGGGTGGGATGGGGGGGCGAAATGGATATTATCATATTATCATGTGTCTTTATTGTGCCTGCCGGTATCAAATGCCGACGTGTGATAATCTTTTATTTGGTCCGATTAGAACGGTATTTGTGAGCAATTTGTTACTCAACGGTAACGCTTCTAAGGGGACAGCTTAAGCCTGATATGATGGATGTTGATTGCGTTCGGATTCTTCTGGTAATTGACACCGATATATCATATAACCTAGAATTATTACATAAAGACTACAAAAATGTGTGATAAATGATATAAATCATCAAGGAGTTGTACTAAATTTGTTTAAGTTTATCCTAAAGTCACAAAAAAACAATTGACTGTACATAGTATTCCCATGGCTCACATCATTCATACCATGCCGCTATCGCGTCTCACATTTTGCGCCACGGCATTAATAAAAAGTCGATTTATACACCCAATTCACTGCCGGAAGAAGTGTTCTGAAGCGTACGTAAATAAATCCAGCTATTCCATTTAATGGTTGTTTATGTGAAACGGTAGCGCGCTGGACTTGTGCGAGTGGCGCTGTAACTTTCCATAAAAATATATTCCGCTTGATACCAATGCGAACGAGAAGACCCATTTCTAATAAGAAATTATTATGTGCTTGGTTGGTTTTACAGGGTTTTTCAGATGATAGAACAACGCAAGTGCCTATCACCACGAGGGCAGCACATGACATTGCAATGGTCTTACTAGACACAACAATCGTAGCAGGCATAGGTCAATGCAAGCACATGATATCACAATGGCTGCGGAGCTTACCACAAAACTCGTACGACGATTTCAGTCAAGTAATCCAGTATAAACCAGTATAAACACACTCTGGGAAGGGTTTTGACAACCAAATGATGTTTGTTTTGATTCGAAGAAATATTTACTTTATTTATCGGATTAAATATGTTTTACGTAATGAAAAATACAGTAAATGTTACTAATTATCATCGCATGGCTGTGAAAATCTATCCTAGCACACGTTTATACTCCTCGGAACGTACTTCACTTCTACCGTAGTACTGGTATCTGCCTGCTGCGATTGTTGTGTTTAGTAAGGCCGTTGCAATGTCATGTGCTGCGCTTCCGGTGATAGGCTCTTGCGTTGTTCTATCATCTCAAAAACCCTGTAATATAGAAATTGTTTACCAAAACATGTACAGTTCGTTATTAAATCATCACTTATTTTTGTCAATAATAACACGTTGAAACGATAAATAAAAAAAGTGTTACACTCAATTTATGATGAGTGAACGATATTACTCGGCAACAGTTCATATAGGACTCAATTCCAATTACTTTCCGTATCGCTTTCCATTGCTGGTTATCGATGGGAAATAACTTACTGCAAGTGTCTTTGCGAGCTGTTGTTGTTTTGTTTCCGCAGAATCCTCATCAAGTATCTCCTCTCGTTGTTTATCCGCAAACTTTTGTGGCGCCCCCGAAACGTTCTTCCGACTTGCCGACAGGTTACTTCAATTGGTTAAGCCATACGCTTCCATTAAAATACGATGGCTTTCAACAGTTCCTTTCCTTCATATTGTATTAATAAAGCAGAACCCTCGACTCCTCGATACAAAAGTTGTCCCCTTTTTTGTTGAGCTAACATAAACAATGTACAACTACTACTGCAGCGAAATGGAAGATATGGGATAAGAAAGACTAATGACGATACTTCTAAGTAAGAGAGTTGCCTGACTAAACAAACAAGCAATAAACAAGTGGAGACATCTGACATTAAATCGATACGCACTTGTTGGTACTTCTAATATAAGTATGACAAACTAAATCATTAAGAATTTTGCGTATTTTTTAGCCGAAGTCACGAATTGCATTCGACACAACTTTATAATCATTAACGATAAAAAAAAATGACTTGAGAAAAGTTCGTTTGTACAGAACTGCACAGTTTAATTAAAGCAATTAAAATCGAAGTTTTAAACGTCTACCAATTATTCATCAATATTTGACTTTCAACATTTGGCAAGTCTTTCAGATCGTAATGCATCTCTTCTAGCGAAGTAACGAACGAAGATGCCCGTTCAGTACTATCGAAACAAACCCATAGGGGTGCACCCTGACAAAGTTATCTAGTTACCTTCCAATAGGTAAATCTCTTTTGATCTCCTACGTCAAGATGTGCTCATTTTATTTGCTTTCATTTCCCACGTCAAAGTGTTGTGAAATTGATAAACCTCGCCCCTTTATCATCGCTCGAGCTCACCAGAACGCAAGACCACAAACGATAGCGTTCTCGTTATAGCGGTGTCTGGCAAGTGTTGCGTTAAACTCCAGCTTGTCGAAAGATGTTAAACAATCACTCATTAAGGTTCATTAATTGCGCAACGGCAAGTCGCATTGAAAAGTTTGCCAATTCTTCGGTGAATTAATTTAAATTTCATCGTTCGGAAGGAATGGTGGAGCGTGACGGGGTAGCTTAACAAGTATCCTAATAAACTTCGTCCCATGCTCAAGCAGCACATTATTCATCTTTTGTTTGAGTCGTTGATTAAATGGGAAGAAGACAAAAAAACACGCACACACAAACGAGCGTACCAAATTATTTTACACAATTTTACACAACGCCCTTGCCCATTTCCATGGAAAGCCATCATTAATGGTGTCGAATCGAAATGCACTCCATCACTGTTGGGCTTCCTTCGGCAAAATGACCGTTAGGCAAAAAAATGGTGGACTTTTTCCTTATGTTCGCCCCATTCCCGTGTTTGATAAATTGTTCCTAACGATGTTCACCGTCGGTCGATTCAAATTGGAGCACCGCGTAACCGCCCAGAACCCGAGTCGAAGCGAGGGCCTTTTTCGGATGTCCATGTTCACAGTTGATTGATTTTTGTTTTCACTTTCCCGGTACACCAAACGGCCATTTGTTGGCGGTGTGAAGCCACAGAACAAAGTACGAAAGAAAAAATGGGAGGAAAAAAAAAACGAATGGCCAAACGTGTACAGTCGGCATCGCAAACTGTACGGCGTTCGCCTATGGCTGCCGGTTCGTAATATGCCTTGGCTCGTATACGATGCTAGCGCATTCTAGCGGAAAGAACGCGAGTTAATTGAAAATAATTTAATTTTAAACTTTCCCATCATCGGGCCCGCGTCGGCCGATCGAAGAATATGCGCTTAATTATGTAAACGGCACCGTAGGTTCCCGGTTTTCCCGGGTTCGCATGGCCACTAAAGCCGACACGCTGATGTGTATTCCGTGTTTGGCGATAGGACACGCCAGCTCTACGCCATTCGTGTCTTCGCTTGCGGTTCCGGTTCGTCCCCGGATAATGCCCTCGAAGGATTAGCTATTGCGGGCAGCTCGGGATGAACATAATTGCTTGCGACACCAGGCGCGGTCTCTCGCTTATTATGCTGGTGTATCATTTTCAGATGAAACTTTTAGGCATTTTCCACGAACTGTATAATCGCGTGGGGTGGTCTATGCGCTGTATACACACTGAAACACTAGACAGTTTGACGGAGCGGCCAAGAAATTGAATTCCCTCGATACGCGCGCGCTCTCTCCCGTGGGCATGATTGTGGAAAATATGCACACTCCGTTCCGTTCCCGGAGCGCACCGAGAATGATTAAGTGCAAATTTGATTTTATTCTACCGAAAGCGAAAAAAAAAACAAGGGTGATACGGATAGGAACGCGAATGCAAAATTCGCCTCCAGACAAGGTTGAACCTCTTCCGACTGATCTGGCTGATAATCAAGAGCGCACTTGGGATAAAACACATTCCACTTTCTGGGTCGCGCTTGGCGAAGAGTGAACCCAGAAGGTACTAAAGTGGAAGCAAACACGCAAAATCTAGTTCGGAAAAATGATGCTGCTCTTTAGCAGGGACTAGGAATAGAAGGGAATGTTGGCGTTTCGGTTATGAAATCATGGTCTATAATTGAAGGCATATCGGGAGCGAATATTTTCCCAGATTACAATCAATACCCTACTAACAACATAATATTGAGCTCATGCTTTCTTCTGCCTTCCTTTTCTATGGCTTAATTTTGTGTCCAATTTAGCTCTAATAGGTATGTTCTGGTCCTTATTGCATTGTATAGCATCCCAGCTTCACTAACAGGTACGACCATGTAAGAGGTAGATAATGGGCCTTAATTCTTAAAGGTTTGTATTCCAATCGTAATGTATAAAATAATTTTGTTGGAAAATTATTGAAAGCATTAGTTTTAAGTGTACAAACTTTTTCTGACATCTGTCAAATAATCCACCAGATAGTGAATAGAAATCACCACGCATAACCCTGAAGAAATTCTTTGATATGTTCGATTGTTTTGATCAACAGCTAGCTTTTTCAATCAGTTTTTTTTGTAATCTAAGTACGGAATTTACTAAGAATATCATGCTATAATTTTGCTATAAAAAAAGCTATTGACATCTACTCTCTATTTTGTCTACAAACAAAATCACCCCCACAATGGTTAATGTTTGATAAGCACATTTTCGCAGCATTGTATGCAGGCGGTGTAATAGGATTTGCGAAACAATGAAGCCAGCAAAAGACACATTCCTTGTCGTCTATTCGTTTAGCTGCTTATCACATATTTTGCCAACGAAAGCAAACCGATGACACTCGGGCTGAGTGTGTACGATGCCGTACAGGGCGTGATGGTGTCGTTACGTATTAAAATTGATTCACCTTACGCAAGAGGATTGAATCCGAACGAGCGATAATCAAGCAAAAGCGTATCGTCATCCGCTTCATCCCACCCGTACGGCAGCGCCTCATCAATATAGTGATGTGAAAAATGTGAGGAAAGAAGCATTTGCTCACATCCATTCATGCGGCCCGCCCAAATCCTGCCCCAAAGACTAAGATGGCTTCCGTTCATTGAAGGTTTCAGATGTGTGTGCGGTGTTTTTTTTTCACTCCCTCTCGATAGTATCATTTCCTTCCATACCTTTTCTTCACACGATCATTCCCTTACCCAGCGGCCAACGGAAGAAAGTGCGTCGCTGCGGCACACACAAACTCTCCAACAATAAACAAACTTCCACGGTTGCCCTTCCGTCCTGTGATGTGAAATTGATTTACCAGCTACTTCCTTCCGGTTGATTGAAATCTTTCCCGTATATTCGTTTTCTTTTTCTTCTCATCTTCGGATCTACCCAGACAGGGGGATCTCTCACGGTCACCAACGCCAACAGGAAATCGAATCACTCACATGCGTCACACACCAGTTGCCAGTCACAGACGTTGTCGTTAGTTTCAGAATTCGGCAAACAATTTCCGACACTTTCGCACAGATCGCATTGTTTAATTTTACCATTTCCCGAACCATGCGTCCCGCGGTGGCGTGTATCTATTTAGATGCAATGAAATCCTGTTTACACCAACAGTCGACGACTATTTACACCGATTTGTACATCTTTTCTTCCCAGCACGCGCATAATATACGCGTTCCCGTTCTGTAACGAGTGCCAGTTAAAAGCATCGCTCACAAACAGGACCGGCTTCATTGGACGGATGTGCCACTTTCGTGCCCGCTTGCTTCGCTGAAGGAAATACCTTCCCAAAAGCCCCGTGTGCCGGGAAGGGGAAAATGTGTTCAAGCAAAGGTGGCTAAAGCTCGGCTTCAAATCGTACGAAAGCGAATCCTTCGCCTGCAAAACGTAGTGTAAAGTGATAAAAGCGAATTTGCGGAAGGACCTTCCGGAAGTTCATGGTAGATCCACCGCCCGCCCCTCTCGCATCTTGGCCTCTGCTATCAGACGAGTCGGCAGAAAGGTGCCGCTGTGTGTACGGGCAAGGTTGGAATCGAAAAGGAAATCCATCATGCGGCAGCATCCCGCCAGCGGTTGTGCCACGTACGTCTGCTCGGTCAAGCAAACACGAGCTCGATAATCCATGACCGGAACCAATATTGGAAGCGTGGCGGTGAAATCATGCGAACGATTTGAGTGGAACAGAAATTGAGGGAGAGCAAAAAAAAAAGCAAACATCTTCACTGCCCTTCGGACAACTTCTATGGCCGTGTATTTTCTACAGTCAAACTCCACACGCTGTCCCACAGCAGCCGTAAAGCGTGGAAACGAAAATTTTATACTGAAAAAAAAGAACCAAAACTCCAAGAAAAAATAAGGTATCGTTAGTGCCGCGTGGTGGTGGCGGACATCATTCAGTACCAACGAACGCAAAATGCTACCGTGAACGAAAGTGAAAGTACGCCTTGCTGCGTATATATGTGTGTGAGTGTGGAAAACAGCAGTAAGTCGCGTGTGTGTGTGTGTGTGTGTGTGAGTGTGTTTGTGTCTAACCCAAGCGTATTATTAATCACAGCACAACAATGAGCTCGACGGAATTGGGAGAATTTGTAATAAATGTCACCGATGGGCCGTCCGGTGTGGCTAGCGGCGATGAGGACGGTAGCAACATCTCGACCACGGCCACCATACACCTGCTGTACTGTGGCAAAGCACTGGATGATTTCCACACCAGGTAAGGCACTCGTGGCGGGCAGCATAAATCGGTCGCACGTTGCACGCTGGTACTGTTAAGGGACTGTTAAGGGCCACACACAAACACACCCGGAGACGAGATGACCGTCAGTTATTCCATTTATTTCTATTAGCTTGCTTCAATCTCGGCCTCAAGCTCGGCTTACCGCCCGATGATTTATTACTCCCGAAAGCGAAGCAGTCTATTGATCGGTCATATTAAAACGCTGATGGAGCTTTCAGTGATACTGCCGTAACGATTATTGTGCTCGTGGATATTACGCCTCGTGACATGGCCATGGATTTGCGTACCTGTGCCCATCATGGGCACAGATGTTTTCATTGCTATTTATCCGTGGGAAACACGGATGCCATATTTCATATATTGATGAGACACATTTTGACGTTCGATACGGGTGCTATCAGTGAAAGACCGGGCGTCTCCATGCGTAATGAAAGACCGGGCGTCTCCATGCGCAACGAACGACCAGGCGTCTCCATGTGATTATTTGAATTCTTTCCCATTGTTCATTATTTTTACATTCAATATTCGCGCGAATCGTATTGTTGTGGGATTATATATTTTATTACTGCGTAACGCAATATACATTTTTTTTACTATAAATACACGTTGTACACCTTAACCTTCCTTACAATAATCTTTATAATTAATAAGCATTAGAGAAGCACGTGCCAATGAAAAGCAAATAACAAACACTAATTTTAACTCAATAAAAACGACACCCAATTACAGTCGTTATTCAGTGTGAAAAATGCATCAACCAAAACTGCCAATGATCAGCTGTGCAGACGAAATCAATAACGCTGTACTTCAAACGCAAAAACGCGAACAAAGAAATACACGCGAAGAGGTATGGCAAATTTGTTGCCTTACCGCTTCACTGCACACGCCATTTGCTAACGACAAACACACAATTTGGGTGAATATTTGCTTCCACACCGGCGCGTACGCTTCTTTCATTAGGGGATCAATTTTTCTAGCAGCAAATTAGCCGGATGCACAGAGACGTTTTTCGTATTTCTCAAATAATTTTTTGCAATTGGCACGCGTTATGGTTTCGTTAGCGTGAAACCAATCATGTTGGCACGTCAAGCCAATTATATGACCAGTTTGCAATTAATAAACAGGTACTGCTATTGGGGGAGTTGTTTAAATCAACTAAACACCTACCAGAATGAAACTTCATGCAATGTTCCAAACATGTTGAAACTTTTCCATATTTTAAATTGAAACCTCTAATTTCTACATCAAAGCAATCTACGTGAGGATGAGATTAAACTCATTTTAGAACTGTTGGCTAGCTTACAAAGTTTTACACAGCGCACTACCTTGCTCTTGCCATTCATCAAGGACGAAACGATGACATGTTTACCAATTCCGACCGTTGCAAGTTAATGCTACAGCCACGGCTATGGAATCCATTTCGAATGCATCAACACGGCGAACTCTTCGGAAATGAAACTCAGTTAGTTTGCTGCAGTCAGGTGTCAGTGTAGCGTAAACATGTCAACATGGCAAGCTAAACATTCATTTCGCCTTCGGCGGATATGAACGTTTTCCTCTAAAAACACCTTTGTGGAAGACGCAAGAACTCAACCGTGAAACGTAAACACACATCCATTTCCCGTAACAATAAACATTTTATCGTACTGGAAAACTGGTTCTGCTTGAGGAACACCGTTGGGGAGGAGGGTTTTGCGAGACACTTTTAAAGATGAAGATACGCTAATAAATACAATGTGTGACCACTGTGCTAATCGCATCACCCGCTACGTTTATACTCGTTCCAGTTACGCCAAAGCGCACGGAATCGTCTGCCTGCTGGTGTGCATCTTCGGCAGTATCGCCAACACGCTCAACATCGTGGTGCTGACGCGGCGCGAGATGCGCTCACCGACGAACGCGATCCTGACCGGGCTGGCGATCGCCGACCTGCTGGTCATGCTCGACTACATGCCGTACGCCATCAACTCCATCCCGTACCTGCGGCTTTCGCGCGAGGAACGGCTCACGTACGGCTGGGCGTGGTACATCATGTTTCACTCCATCTTCGCTCAGATCTGTCACACGATCTCGATCTGGCTCACGGTGACGCTGGCCATCTGGCGCTACATTGCCGTCGCCTATCCGCAGCGGAACCGGCAGTGGTGCGACATGTCCAAAACGCTGGCCGCAATCTGCAGCTCGTACCTCGTGTGCCCGTTTCTGGCCGTGCCGATCTACCTCTCCTTCAGCATCCAGTCGAACGTGGAGCTGCTCGGGTGCGACGGTAACACCCTGTCGGTGGATGCGACCGGCAACGCAACGCAGGGTCGGAATGTGACGCTGTACCGGCTCGGTACGTCACAGCTGGTGCGCGACAATCCGGCGCTGCTGAACGTCAACTTCTGGATCTACAGCGTCGTGTTCAAGCTGATCCCCTGCATCGCCCTGACGATCCTCAGCCTGCGGTTGATCGGTGCGCTGCTGGAGGCGAAACAGCGCCGCAGCCAGCTGACCGGCACGGCCACCGGGCTGAAGCAGATCGTGGACGGTCGCGTGGTGGACGCGAAGGGTGGCAAGCAAACGGACAAGGAGAAGCAGACGGATCGGACCACGCGCATGCTGCTGGCGGTGTTGCTGCTGTTCCTCATCACCGAGTTCCCCCAGGGCATACTCGGCCTGCTGAGCGCGGTATTAAAAAAGGACTTTTTCTTCAACTGCTACCTCAAACTCGGTGAGTTTCTCTATCGTGACAGTAGCGCAAATGTTGACTCGCATTCTTCCCTCCTGCCCCCGGAGCAGCGAGTCCCCGGTCTCCCGATGAGCAAGTGAATAAAGAATTCATGTCCATTCGCTGTTGCGCACCCCGCGTGACCGGTGAATGCCGTCAAACAATATCTCAGATTGCGCCATGCCCGTCCGGGTTTCCACGAAGCGTCGAAAGTTTGTCACGCTAACGATATACGCACAAGACGTATCCGGGATCGGCACTGGCAACGAGTGCACCTTACGGCCAGTACGCGCCTGGGGACACTTTTACACGTCAATTGCAGAACGATGTGAAAAATGGCAGCCGGTATCGGACGCAACGGGGAAGGGAACGTCCAAACGACGTACTATTTGTCAGCAGACGACGACTCGAATGCGCCTCGGGACGCTGTCGGCATGAAAAGGGCTTTGAATGGTGTTTGACAACATGGTGCGCAAAGCAAATGGCCGAGACAGAGCAACCCAAACGACCTCGGCCATTTGTCAAGCGAGCGCTCCATTAGGCTGCAGCCGTTTATTAGGGAGTTATATCTAAACATGGACCATCCAAAAAACCCCCGACCCCCCCCTGTCTCCCCCCACTCTCTTTGGCCCCACTGGAGAAGCTTCCCAATTTGGAAGCACTTTACTGTATGATATGTTCTACCAGTTCTGGGGGGGAGGGGGGAAGCCTTTCATCTCTCCCTCCATCACGCCTTTTGTTTGTTACGACCGTGTTACACTCGTTTGCAAATCAACAAACGTTTTACGTTGATATATTGGGCAATTAGTTTTGCGTTACCGCACGACCACCATGCCACGACCCGCAGAGGCGCAACACAACCGATTGGAACTGATCATTGTCTTGCTTTTTTTTTTTTTTGACTTACGGCTGTTGCGCGCCTGCCAAGCAATTGGACTTTCATGTGCGAGTGAATGATTAGTGCAAGATTTATGCATAAATACAAGCGGGCGAGTACGGCGAACCGTGTGCGTGCGTGTATCATATTTGCGTAAACAAACGCAACGGAAACGGATCGCAGCGCATCGACGGATGTTTGAGGTTTGAAACCGTTTAACATTCCACACCGAATCCAACCGCTGCGGGCATTATAATGTCTGTCTTGTTTTTTTTTATTGCTCCCTCGTGGCTGCAGCAATTGAAACCCTGTGTGCTTGTTAAAGGTAGTTTAAAGGTAGCTAAAGGAAATATTTACCGAAATTTTACTTCCGTTTACACAATTTCGTGGTGAACGCGAGGTGATGATGGATGGAAAAAATTATATCGCAAGAAGTAGCAAAACCCCCATTCCCCATAGTTCGACGTTTGCTTCAACCTACACAGGCGAACATTCTTTGTCAGTTTTGGGGGGGGGATTAATCGTTGTTAGAGAATTGCTGCGTGGCGATGGATAGACCTTGAATGAAATGATAAAGTACCACCAAAACCCTTGTAAAACGATGCTTCGTGAAAGATTCACCTCAAATAAATCGATCCTACGCATCGGAAAACAAACTGCCCAGTATTAGTTTTAGTAAGCGATAGCGAATACAGTGCGTGACATAATTATAGAGACACCTGATTTTTTTGGATGTAAGTAGAAGAAGAATAAAGACAATTTTCGGGATTTTGTTTGAAGATAACTGCAAACGTAAGCCAAAACCATGGACGACTTTTGTTTATTTCGACGTTTTACGGTTAAAAATATTGGGTAACTGCTATAAGAAATGTGCACTTCTGATGGTAATTCGCCAATCAGCGGAAGTTGTAGAGATAACTTCGTTGAAGCCAAGGTAAAGTGATCATCTTTTTAAATTAAATAAAGATAAATAGAAAATTTTGATAAATCTTCTCTCATTTTACATACGATTGTTTGATTAGGTTAAAGAATAAAAAAATTATTTCGATTTAAGACTTTGAATAAAAAAATTTGGAGGCAAAATAGTTAACATAAAAGCTTGCGCCATAGTGCCATTTAAAGCATTTAAACAATATTTTATCAATCCTATCAAACAAATACGAAGTCTGAAGGAAAAAATCATGATTTACTACTTCATACTTAGATAAAGATGATCGCCATTTTTTTTTAAGTATTGTTTAGTGATTTTGCCCATATGAAATTAAGAGTCCTCGGAATTTTCGGACTGCAACTTTAGAACGAAGAAGTTAACGATAAAGGGGACATTTCAGACCACAAAAACCAACTGCTTTTTAGCTTTAGTTCAATATTCTCAATACATAAATTGGTTACATACTGAAGCACCATCCTCGCTTAGGCTTCAAGGACCATCACATACAAATTATGGCATTAATAATGGCAAGTTTTTTAATTTAATTGTAAACTATAAAACATGCTAAACATTGCAGAATAGAATATCATACTTAATGAACTGTTTGTTTGAATATTTAAACTCCTCTTCATACTAGTGATATCAAGTATAGGTAATAATGGCTTGTGTCATTAACGTTATGTTAAGCTCTTAACTTAACATTCTCGAAGATACTCTATCCCATTGTCTCTGGTGATCTCATTTATAACTTCTTATAAATTCCTCATTTTACCACATTTTTTTACGGTTCAGAAATACCCATCATCGTCAGTTAATTCCGCACAATCAAAAAAGCCTCAGGTGCACAAGCTGAAATGATAATTGGATCCACGGGATTGGGAACCCATTTGCAACGCTCATTAGCCTAAAAGCATTACCCTCCCACCCCCCATTTACCCCAAAATTACCGCGGGTGGCCGATAAGTGAGTAACAATTGTGCAAATCTCCGTTCCAGGTGATGTGATGGACGTACTGGCGTTGGTCAACTCGGCGATTAACTTCATCCTCTACTGCTCGATGAGCCGCCAGTTCCGCAGCACCTTCAACGATCTGTTCCGGCCGCGCATCCTCGACCGGTGGATGGCCGTGCCGCAGGAGGGCGAGGACGAGCAGGGGGGCCGTGGTCACCATCAGGACGCGGCGACGACGCAGATTACGCAGATATAGCGCACGCCGGGACGTCCTAACAGTCATTGCCACGGTTGCTTCGGGCAGTTTGCGACCGCACTGGCGGGTGTTCTAATTAGCAACCGGCAAACATCGAGCCGCGACGACTGTGCGATGCTCTAGCGACGTCCCAACTACAGCTTGCAGTACCCGTTTACCGGTTGGCCGTTCTGGTCGACCTACTAAGCTAACGCACTTTTCCCCGGGGTTTGGTGCGGCGGGAACTTTTGCTCGGCTTGCCCGGTGTCTAATTACTTAACCGGGCGGCGAGCAGTCCCGTGGCGCCCCCGGGGATCACTTTCACTACTACTCAGACAAACACACACACACTACCGTTTGGCGATTAGCCCTACCATTACTATTAGCAGATAATGGACACTACACACACACACACAAGCGCACACTCTGGGCACAAAATGAAATCGAACCATCGAAATGGAATGGATTTTATAATAAACCGAACAGTAAAGACTAAAAACCTCTGTTTCGCTTTCGTTACTACCGCTTTGACGCGCGCTCGCAGTATTGAATATTTAAACCCAACACCTGCGTTACTGCTGCGTTACACCAGCGTTACGCACACAAGGCAAACTAAACTAAATATATATAGCGCAACTTTGTAAATGTAAGGATGGAGGTTTTAGTGGTAGCATTAAACATTAAACATTAAACAAAACCAGAGAGACAACAAAAGTGATCGGGATAGAGTCGGATTCGCAGAATTAAAAACAAAAACGCTCCAAGGGTCAGGCTTATTACAAAAAGGGCTTTGCTGTGTTTAGGTGCAGAGCGCTGTCGTTCGATGTTCACGTGCATAATGGAGCGACCGCACGAGCAGTGATACATGTCATTCGTTAAATTCTAAATAAGCAAATGTTGTACAAAACAAAACAAAAAGCACCCACACACACACAGTTTTGTCTGCTAAAAAGCAGCTTTTGGCTGGTGGAAATTGCGTTTCATCGTATTCGTGTATCGACTACAAGCAAACTATCGAACGGCAAACAAAGCACTTCGGTTTGAGGTGCGCATAAGTGGTTTAGCGATTTAGCAGATAACAAAAAAAAGCTATTGTTAAGTAGAGTTGAGCTATGTGTAATATATTTTTTATGTTTACGTACATTTGTCAAGAGATTTAACCTAACCGTTGCGTTATTAAATAAAGGCCTTTGAAACTATGATGTGAACTTTTTCATTTCGATTTCCCGTTCCAAGCAGTGGGGGAGGCGGTGGGGTGCTGCAATTCCATTCGCCGGGACCAGTATTTTATTAATTTTGCACCGAAGCCGGCATCATTAGCGGCGTGGAATAAACTATTCGTCGAGAACGTCAACGAGCTCAACTTTGGCCAAGATAATCGTATTTTCCCAGTGGTGGCGAAGCAATAAAATAATATCACACACCGTTTTTTTTCTCTCTCTGTTTCTCTCTTCTTTTGTCCCGTAAACTACTATCTCAACAACACTTCGGAAGCGCATCCATAAAATATAGCAATTCAATATTCACCATCGTATGCCATCGGATAAATTCGCTCGATGTACGGGCGGTGGTGATGGGTGGCGAAAACTTTCGGAACCCATTCCGTGGCAAAATAAAAGTTGCCGTAAACGGCCAGTAAAACACTCGACAAGCATGCCTAGCGCCCAGCGAGGTCAAGTATTGTTTGTCTCTGTGCCGGGTTTCGCCGTCAGCGGATAAAACTTTATCATTGTGCGCAATTGATCCCGATCGGTTCGTTTTATAACTCCGCCGCTTCGATATCTGGCTGGCACCTGATCTGTCGGTTTCGAGTGGCAGTTTGTTTTATTGTTCAACTTTTCGGCTTTAGAATGCAAAGGAGTACAATGCCAATAAAACCGACCGGTCGGTAATGGTGAAACGATATGAGTGTCACCATTAATTTTATTGACTAGTATACCACAAGTATATACTAAATCGATAAAAGATCTTCAATAAGACAGGATATTGGGGTTTTCGCGATCGTCTCGAATATTTTCGTATCCGAACGAAGATAATCAGTGTTGTAATGAGAATTTAATTAACTCGCTATTACTGTTCACATATTTGACAAACTCAATCTCAAACCAGCGTCATCCTGTGATTGACAGTAGCTCGCGAGATGATTGAATTGTGCATTGACCTCATTATTATGCGTCGTATTAGACTCGTCAGACTTCGTTGGACAGGTCATGCCATTGGAACAGTGGAGGATCAATCCCCTTGGAGGTCCAGGGCGGAATTTTTAAAGGGGCCTATAAATTTGCTACGGCATTAACGGTGTTAGGAAGGTGTACTTCAAACATGATTTAACAACACCAGCAAAGTCTCGGAAAGAAAGCTCCCTGCAGTGTGGACTAAATTTACCCATCACTATTGCATTGCATACTATCTAATCCGTGAGAGCGATCGCTAGTGTAAGCAGGAAAGCATCCACGGAAGAGGTAGCACCTTGTACAGCAATTTTGGTAGAAAACCGTCGAAAGGTATGCAATGTTTATACACTAACTTTCCCGTTGGTCGTGAAAAATTTCTTCGAAAACTACCAGTTTCCGAATGTATAGTACCAGGAGAGCATCCACGGAAGAGGTAGCTCCTGGTACTGCGCCGAAAGGTATGCAATGTTTAAACACTAACTTTGCAACCAACTTGCAATGCAATGCGCCGCAAGGTATGCAATGTTTATACACTAACTTTGCAACCAACTTGCAATGCAAGTTTCCAAATGCAACTCGCCAAAAATGACCAGTTTGTCAAGCTCTGATACCAGGAGAGCATCAAACGCAGAAGGATGCTTTTATGTAGCAAAGGTTTTATATAAACATAGCTTTGAATAACAAAAACCAGATACAGCAAAATATTTTATAGTTTTTATTTTTTGGAATCGCATTTCGAAAGTAAATTCGAACTTATTAAACACCCTGTACCTTTGGGCAAACAATTCACTTAATTCTAAGACTTTCCCTATCTTTGCCCAGATTAAATTAATAAACATAAATATACAAGCAAACAAACCAACATATTTCCGCGAAAATTAATTGTGTTTTTTTTTTGGGGGGGGAGCAAGAAATTCGTGCCAGACTTGCGGCAAATTTCTGATTCTCGGCAAATGTTTACACTTGTTTACGTTACGAATTAGCTTAAAGAGAATTTCGAACGTTATTTTTTTTTCTTTCTTCCTTTGCTCCTTTGCAATGAGATTAGGATACTTTCTCAACACGTGGAACACGTAGCTTTCTCTGAATGTCCCGCACAAACATCGCACGGCAAATGCCTGATGATGCCTGCTACGCAGAGACGTTTCACGAACGGCGCAATTATCACGTTGCGTTACACAAGAAAACCGAGCAATCATGTGATTACAGTTCGGCTTAATATGGCATAATTTGACAAGATGCCTACACGCGTCACACTGTCAGCGGCGTAAGGATAATGAGATTCGAGAATCGAAGCATAACAACACACACACAGATAAAAAAAATACCAGACGCGCTCTACGCCAATGTACATTATTTCCTTTGCGTAATAAACACATTGTTTGGTAATGTGGACCCATTCCGTTCCCATCGCTATGAGGTGTACTTACACTCCTTACACTGCCACTGTCAAATTCCTGCCTTCCTGCTTTACCTTGCTGACGACACCCAGTCGATCAGCGACATTATTTACATTTATATTGCTTTGTCCCGTACGGCTGGCAAAGCTTATCCCGTGCTGCAATTCTGAGTATTCCCTTCATCTAGCAGGCTGCGAAACGTCATCCTCTGTTACCCGACGCATAAATAAAGACCAACGTCACTGGCAACGATTTGGTCCCGATCCCTAACACGAGGGGGATCCTTCCCCGAGTTCCAAGCAATTAAATTTACATTCATAAGGAAATCACATGAAACGGTCCTCTACGGCCACGGTCACATTAACATACTTGATCTGCGCACAGTTTCCGTTGACCAATGCTTGCTGCTTTAAAGCGGCCCAATAGTTGGAACGTAAATGCAAAATTCAATTCAATCCCGCCTTCAGCCTATCCAATTAACCTTACTTTTATGCACGGTCCCGACTCGTTAGGTGGCCGTAATTATCGTCAGACTGTTTGGACCGTTAGGCTTTCTGCCCAAACTCCCATGTCCCATGTGCAAGATGAACTTGGTTTCATGGGCTTTACCGCCCCCATCTTAGTTGCAAAAAAAAACGGAACTACATAAGCTCTCGGGTCTCGGGCAATCGCAAAACAACAACAGCGACAAAAAGAAACCTTAAGAAAGAAACAATTTCCATTACGAGTCCCGTGTGGGCCGTGGTGGCCTCACCTTACCACAAATTGATCAAACGATTGGATCCGCCATTTTTTGCTGTCAGTAAATTGTCATCGACCCATTTCCGAATAAATTGTTTACAATTGAAGTTAGGCGGCGCATTGAAAGACGAGTGGATTTAACCTTTCTGGCGCCTCTTGAATTCGTCCCTTCGGTGGTGGGGAAACAGTAAAGAATGGCCCCAAACAGCATCCCAAGATACATTTCAAAACAAGTTTTCTGTTAATCAAACTTTTTAAAGGCACCAGTGGCGGCCCACAGGCCTAAATGATCTGCTGAACTTCCGAAAGCTCCCATATCGTGTCCATCAGTTCGGGGCTGGGCAGTTGGGCATAAATCTTTTTTCGGCAGGAAATAAAGAAAGAACAGTAATGACGACGTGCGGCGAACGCATTGATGCTTCTCGATGAAACGCCCCCAGAAACGACCCCCACAAAGCGTGCCCAAACGCTCGAATGTTAAGCACACTTAGAACGATGACACATATTAGTGAGCAAAGTTGTTCATCATGTCAGCGCCGGGTTCGGGCGTCACACCGGACATTCGCTTCGTCTCGAGCCTCGTCCTGTGGTCCTGCTGGTGGTTCACCATTCGCACTCAGCGTCTATTGTTGTGCTGCACGTTTCTGCCGCGCTGGAGCTTGAATTCGCATCTTTGCCCAACAGTCACGCATCGACACATACTCAATGTACGACCGCACTCGAAGCGTATCGTTTAATTAGTATTATTTCCATTCAATTTACCCTCAACGCTCTTACGGCAGCACTTGTACCGTTTCGGTGTTCTTGTACGCTGTATTGAATAAATGTAGCTCGGCTGAATGTTTTCCTTTTCTGACGATACAAGATGGGCGGTCAAATTGAACCTAAATCAAGACCTTGTAAAGCTGTGTAACGTCTCAAACAGTTTGCGATTTTCAGTTGAAAACTAAAAAAACGAAATGGCGGAATTTATTCAATTCAAATTTATTTCATTTAATAACTATTTTTAGATTTCAACTGCAACGTTCCTTCGATAACGTAATGTAAGCTTTAATTCCAAACAAAGTACATTACACTTACAGACGTAACTAAACCCGGCCACGGTTACTTCTTAGATTTTCAAATAAAAGAATCATTATTTTTCATTACATATCCCATTGGCAAATTGTCTCCCTTCTTTATAAAACCTTCCAAGAATTTGCTTATAAATGTCTGTAACAAATTTCTCGAATTTGCATCCACTTACTGTCCGTTCGTTCCGTTTCGAATGGAATGGTATCACAGTCAAGATTTAGCTCTTTGATGTTCAGAACGACGGTGAGTGCAGGTACAAGCGAATTATTTTGCTTGCTGAATTAAGCGCCCATTAAAGCTTTATAACTCAAGCAACGTTGAAGGCAATATCGAAACCAATACTTTCGACGATAGAACCAACATTCACCGCAGAGTATCTATAAGTCTATTAGATACTTTACCTGTGTTTTGACCTGTGTGTTGACAAATTAACAATTATTTTACTTTAATTAGTGATAGCCAAATAGCCAGGATTCATAAATTTGGCATTACACAGACCGCAAATCGCCATTGCGCACCGCAATTGCAAGCCGGTAATGATGTTATAACCGACACAATCTGTCAGTGTACTACGACATAGCTAGCATTGAATATATATGAATAAAATCATATTGCAATCATTAGAACTCTCTTTTCCGTTTGATATTACAACTACCATTTCTGTCTGTCTGGAATACTATTTCTGTCTTTCTTGATTATTACTTATTCGAAGTTGGATTGTAGGTCCAGCTTATGTCCACCCATCGCAAACTGTCCAAACACTTCATCATATCCCCTTGTAGAATACTGTTCAAACTACATTGTTGTAATCTCGGTAACATTTGCATCGTTGTTAGACTGAAATTGTTCTACAATTTCCAATTCTAAATCCATACGGTTGAAGATCATGACCGCGAAATCGTTGATCTAAATTAAAAAAGAACATTTAAAAAGATACTCGAAGAAATCATGTATGCATTAATATAAAAACGATGTATTCAGCGAAAAAGCTATCATAGTAGTCTTGCTAAAACATTGTTGACGATATCGTGCGTGCTGAAAGCGGTCTCGTTTTTTTGCATTGAAAACTCAGTTTGTTTGAGAAAAATTAGTGAGAGCTTTGTGGTGTTGTAAACCTATAATTTGCTACTGACTATCAAATTGTGCCTGAGGAGCATATAGTGTGTTTCATACTGATGTAAATGTGCAAGTGTAAATGTGACGAAATGATCGCAAGTGTCTTCACAATGACCGAAGAGATCGGCCCAGAAATTCTTGGATTTCTTGACGCACGGACAACCGATCTAAACTTGAAACATCAAACTTAATACGCGAAAATCAAGCTAACGATCGAAATTCACATTAATATGTGCAGGGCCACGAGAGTTGATAAAATGCTGACAAATTTGTCCAATGACCAAATCGGCTGGTCAACTGTGAAAACCACTATACCGTAGCCGCGCACACAATTGTTTTCAGATTTTCGATACCAGGAGAGCATGTTTTTCAAGAGGTAACGCCTGGTACCAGCCGAGCAAGTACAAATCACGCGCTTCCCGGTAGTTGCAATCCCAAGTTGTTGCATGTAAGATGTTGCATGCCAGATGTTGCGCAACATATGTTGCGTGACATATGTTGCATGCCAGATGCTGTGCAACATATGTTGCGCAACATGTGTTGTGCAACATCTGTTGTGCAACATCATGGTACTCAGCTGGTACCAGGTGTTACCTCTTGAAAAACATGCTCTGCTGGTATCGGAGATCTGAAAACAGCTGGTTTGTATGGAAAGTTGGTGTTTAAACATTGCATACCTTTAGGCGGCCAAAATTACCAAGTGCTACCTCTTCCGTGGATGCTCTCCTGGTACTATACATTCGAAAACTGGTAGTTTTCGAAGAAATTTTTCACGACCAACGGGAAAGTTAGTGTTTAAAAATTGCATACCTTTCGTCGGTTTTCTACAAAAATTGCTGTACAAGGTGCTACCTGTTCAGTGGATGCTTTCCTGGTATCGGGAACCTGAAAACAGCTGGTTTTGTATGGAATTTCGTACCAACCGATGGAAAGTTTGAGCGAGATGAAAGATGCTTTCCGTTTCATCCATCTTCCTTACACTAGCGGATCGTTCTAACGGGTTTGATAGTATGCAATGCAATAGTGATGGGCAAATTTATCCCAAGCTGCAGATGTACATTTATCCCAAGCTGCAGTAGTTACCGGATAAAATTTCCATCCAATCGAAGTGTGCGATCACGGGTGATAAACATGCTGAAGGTTTAAAAATTAGTATAATGGGTAAAAGATTTTTGTAGTCCCTGGACCCTGAACATGTTTGTTGCACCATGGGCTCAAATAGGTCATGGATGGGAAAGAATATAAATTGTTAGGAGTTTGTTTAAAGTTTTATTTCCGTTGCTCTACTAGTGAAATGCAGTGCTGTTAATAAAAATTATGATAAATTTTGGAATTATGTTTTTCAAATATTATATTTAAAGCTCTGAACTGACAGAAAGATTAATCAAAGATTAATACTATTTTAAATATTAATCGTGTCGAGACGTACGGTAACATTCTGTCTCTCTTTCTCTCTCTCTCTCTCTCTCTCTCTCTCTCTCTCTCTCTCTCTCTCTCTTTCTTTCTCTCTCTGTCTCTCTCTTCCACTTATTTACATTTGAACTATGGGCGTATAAATGGCCACCATGAACAGTGGAATTTCCTTTCGCCGTCCAAAATATTTAACTCCCATTTTCACGCCTGTCAGCACAAAAAGTCAAAACAATCAGCAGCCAAACAAAACCATGGATGCCGTCGAAACAAAGCCGCAAATCACCAACATTCCAGGTCAGTACCATCATTGCAATAGGGAAACGCAGAAATTTCATCAACTGTACGCTTTTGCTCACTTGCAGAAACCAAAATCCAGCCAGTGGAAATCGAGATACTGCCCGTTGTGTACGACATAATCCGAAGGTAATGCATGCAGGTCTACAGTACCTAAACAATTTCTGCACTTCTTCCAAGCGACTAACCCTGCGACGTTGATTCTTTGCGAGCCACCAAGCTCGTTCTTCAGCATTGATACTATGATTGGGCACATTGCGCAAAATATTTTGCCCACGTTCCAACCATTCTACTTCGCCTCGTCTCGCACTTGCTTGACCGGACACTTACTTACGAAAACATAAACAATTATATAAAGAAAAGTGAAATTTCGCCATTCTTATCAGTGCTTTGTTTGCAATGTTTCACCCTCGTCGTTTTGTTTCTACAGTGTCGAAAAGGACCCGATAGATAACACCGCTAAACAAAAGGAGAGTGCCGAGTGCAGTCAGAAGGTATGTGTGGATAGATAATCCTTCTGCGGTACATACTAAGAGCGAATCTTACGGTTGTCCTTTATTCTTGTTGCCAGGTGCTTGAACTTCAGCGGACACTAGAGGCGGCACGATCAACCATACGGAAGCTGCACGGTATCGAGTACAGCAAGGAGGAACAATTACGAAGGCTCGAAAGCCTTCGAAAGCAGCTAGCACTAAAGCAGCAACTCATCAAAAAGTATAAAAACGTCCAGTTCTAGCATTGCTCCCTGCACACGAAAATAGAATGGTGCTGCAAATCATCCTTCGCTATCTGGCCAACAACGAACAGCTCATCCAACGCTTGGCCGACTCGTACCCGCTACGCAGAGCCGCCCAGATGGTGCTGAGCGCTTACTATCGCACCCGGTCGGTTGCTGAACAGCAGAAACTAGTCGGCATGACACCGGAGCGGCTGCAACAAGCGCTTCGGAGCTTCAAGTCGAACGTGCAGAAAGAGATCGAAAATGCCAAGAATGATTTGAGCAAGAAGAAGTGACATGGCTTTGCCGGAAATTTGCTTAACAAACAGAGTAGAAAAGTCGTCTAAACTGTGCCCGTGCTTCAATGTAATTAAAATTTATTTGTATGCTTGAAAATTTATCGTGTCGTGTGTGTTGTGAATTTAAAAATTTACGAAAATGATTCGTTAGTTGTTGTAACTTGGTAACACGATACATTTTTCACCCTACTTCCACAATGGTGTCATCAGATCTCGCTTCCATTCGTCTGAGAGTTCAGCAATTCGAACGATGTATGTAGTTGAAAGTCTCATCTGCCATCGCTCTACCACACGAAATGTTCAACACCGCAACAATAACACAAATTGATGCTTAAATGTAATGAAAAATGTCAAAGAAGGAAGTAAAAAAAAGAATATTCGTGCTAGCAGGGAGGCGCATGTAACGCTTCTATTGCATACTACGTAGTTGAGTAGCAAAATCTGCCGGATTATGGCCATCGCGTCCAAAAAGAAATGCGCGATGTCAAACACAGGTGGTACAAGAGAGAACTTTACACTCTTATTAAGTTGGTTTGTAACCGAACGTAGAATCCTCATCTCAACGAGGAGTTCGACAAAAATAATGTTGCACTCTGGATGCGCAATACAACAACAAATAAAATCTCTTATCCTTTTAGTTGGAAGCAATCGATAGCTTACTCATGTCAACGGCGACCGAAGCACCGGAAGTCGATGACCCGGTGGAAGCGTTCGAAGTCACCGGCGATTGTGATGCCGCAGTGCTACCGGACGGTAACAGTTTCCCACTGCTGCCCCCGAGTGCTAAACTTGTCCCAGCAGTTGTACCAGCGCCCGCAGCTGCCATACCACCAATATTCAGGCGCTTTTTGTTACCACCTCCCGATGGTCGGTGGTTTCTCTTGTCCGTGCCAATGTCCAGCACCGGTGTTGAATCGTGTGTCGGCGAACTGTTCGCCGTGCCATTGTCCATGCCAGCCCCAGCCCCATCGACCGTTGCACTGGAACCCTTCGAAAGGGGCATATTTACAGAAGCAGAACCCGAACCGCTCTGCATCACCACTCCCGTTGCTGTCAGCCCTCGGTTTGATTGCATTTTGTTCGGCTTCGAGCGCTGCTGGATGCTGCCCGGTGTATACAGCGGTTGAATCACGTTTCCCACCGCTTTCGTGCGACCCTCGCGGAACACCATCCGCTGGCCCGGCTTCATGTACTCCGGGTTTTTGATAAACCGGAACCGTACCACCGCCTTATCGCCGGTGCGAAGGCATTCCTTGGACATTTGCAGTATTTGTGCCGTTTGCCTAATGCTGCCGCAGTGCACCATTGCCGACCAACGGCCGTACTTGCTCGAAATTGTCGTCGGATGATGCAGTACCAATATCTCACAGTCAAACTCCCAGCAGGCTTGGGGGTTTAATACCGGGCTTACCATTACCATGCCTTTGCGGATTTGCGAGCGCTTGATTTTCTTCAGCGCAAAGCTTGCGGTCTGGCCACTGCGCACCTCGCGCACCACCATCCGCTTTCGGTGGATGCTTTTGATCGCGATCGGTTGAAAGTCACCCAAAGGATCTGGTCCAAGTAGGAGTGTATCGTTTAACCGCACGATACCTTGCAAAGTGATCCCGGACACTACGGTTCCAACTCCCTGCAAGTGGAAGAATACAGAAAGAGGCATTAGTCCATGCTCCAGGAATGCTAAGCGACACGTACCGGTACGGCGTACGTATCGTCGATTTGGAACTCGGTCGGCAGCTCATCATTTCCCGTGGTACGGACATTCAGCAGGTTAAGAAACATCTTCAACAAATCCAAATTTTCACCCGTTACATTCGACACCTGAAATATGGGACATAACCGTTCCGAGACGAAGTTTGTAGCGCTCAGCACGACATCATCGCTGGTTTTCACCATCACCGGAACCTTTCGGCAGCCTTGGGATTTCAGAATTTTGTACAGCAGCTTCAAATTCTCCTGCAGAATATTCGGTGGACACATGTCAATCTTGGTGACGACCACAAACACCGGCACAGATAACGCCAAGGCAAGTCCAAGATGTTCTTTCGTCATACCCACGATACCAGAATTTGCTCCAATCTACAACAGTGATAGCATAGTAACAGTAATTGAGAGCTCACAACGAGACCCTGGCGCCTAGACATACCATCAACATTCCGAAATCCGGTGCGTGGCCTGTCATTCCGAACACGGTTGTCTTCAGGTATCGCTCATGTCCGGCCAAATCGATGAAAGTGATAACTTTGGCTGACTTTTCGCATATCTTCACCCAATCTAGCGTGCCATGATCCGGCTTATTGACGACTTGGCCTACACTGTCAAACCCAAGTATGTCGTTCCCAACAGAACTGGTGCGACCACTTTCAATTTCGTGCTTATGGCGAAACAGGCGTTGTCGCGCAAATCCACGTCCATTGTCCAGTTCTCCGTGTGTCAACACGCCGAGCAGGGTGGATTTGCCCGCATCGACGTTTCCAACGACCGCTACCCGTACTTCGGTGAAATCGTCATCCTCTACCTTCCGCCGGATCAGATACTGACCAGTGATACCTTTCTCTGCCTTGCGGGTGCGCAACTCAACACATTCCGCAGCCAGCATTGCTGCCAACGATTGTAGCGTTGCCAGGGAAGCGGCATACTCATCCTGCTCTAGCCCATTCTCACTGCCATCTAGGTTTGATATTCATTAATCATCACTGAAAACGTGTCGTTCATGTGTACGGTGAGTGTGGGCGTTTGTGCGTGTGTGCTACTTACCTTCTCCAATCCCAATTTCATAAACCGTCTCACCGCGGCTTGCAGATATACGTTCTTCTAATCGTTTCATCAACAGATCGAACTGTTCCTCGGTCGGTCCGACAAGCACTGTCTTCTCACGGATGCTTGAATAGTCGACAAATTTCCTCTCGCCAACGGAACCATTAGCTGATGCAAACCCATCGGGAAGTTTGCTCACACCAGCAATCGAGCTTTGCGCTGCTACATTCGCTTGCTTTGTTGTGCTGGGTTTCATTGTTAGTTTTGTGTTTTCGTAATCGTTTTGCGCGCGTCAAAAATGTTCATAACTATGCAATTGCACATTTACCCATTCCTCCCGCACAGCAATAGCGATTTTACTTATCTAATAAGCTTCGCAGTGTGGTAAGTATCTCAGGCAAGATACAGCACGATTTATCTTCACAATTTCCGATAATTTAAACAAAAGGTGGGATGGCAGATAATTTATCCGCCCGACGGGGATAAACACTGGGTCTTCTTTTTCCAACTTCGATGTGGCAAAAACCGATTGTGGATTCGGGCGAAAGGGAAACGATCAACCAAGCTGCTGTTTTGTTTTGCTTTCAGTGTCGTCACATATCCAATTCTATAAATGGAGCTGGCGTTGAATTCGGGGTACCAAGTTGTAAACTATTACTATCGCACTAAACCGACGACTTTTTGCCGAAAATGATGGCTGGCGATTTTTACCCTTTGTGGCCACTTTCTTTCTTCAGAACCTGTTGAAAAAGTGGAATTTGGCAATGTTTGCAATCGTCGTCGATTCCAAAAAATTGATGATGACAACGCACTGTGGTTGACCACGCGATCATGTGTAGCTGTCATTCATACGTGTTTTGCATGACCATTCATTAGACATTTGAAATGACTGTTATTTGAAGCAATGCTCACAAGAAATGATAATTGCTTGTTGCACTCTCCTTCTCTTCGCCACCAGCTCACAAATTCCGCTAATAATAGTTTGTAGCTCCAAATTGTCGCACTAATCCTCAATCCATTTGTTAAAGTTGCTCCCGATTTAGACCATAGGTATGTTACATGCATTGCAGCTATTTCTCTTATGTTTAATTTTCGTGTTCTAATTCGTATTTATCGAATCATATTCAAACAACGATGGTGATTCCAAACCTCCTATCGCAGAAATTAGAACTATTCTGAATTTAATATCAAACTCCTAAACCGAAAGAACTGGAATATCTCAACGTACGGTACGACATTCCATTTGAACATTTGTTATTTTACATACTATGACTCCCTTTTATTTGTTTTAAATCGGGAAAAAGAAAATCATCCAAAAAAATACGAAATCGTTTTTGTTTCCAACTGACTCATAGTGCAATGTGTCTTCGTGTTGGTGCATCGATTTATTTGACAGATGATTGTGTTGTCAACAATGCTATCCTTAAAACAAAACACGCAACGTTCTTAAAAACCCGTATTCTTACGTTTCGCATTTGGATTATATTTCCTACCTGCAGCATGTACCACGAGAAGCAGCAGCGAGAATTGTGCGCCCTGCATGCACTGAACAACTTATTTCAAGGTACGGAGGGTGTGTTAAGGGAGTTCCTTTCGATGTTTTGTACACCACTGTTTTTCCCATGCTTTACAGACAAATCGTCCTTCAGCAAATCACAACTGGATCAAATTTGCCAGAATCTATCTCCAAATGAGTATATCAATCCTCACAGGTATGTTAGCTGATACATGAATGGCAGAGTTCGATTAGTTACGCTTATATATTCTGCAGGTCCATCCTTGGGCTTGGAAACTACGATGTGAATGTTATCATTGCTGCTTTGCAAATGAAAGAGTGTGAAGCTATCTGGTTCGATAAGCGAAAGTAAGTGCGTGCGTTGTGATGTTGATGTAACACCATCCTAAATTGCCGCTACTTCTCCACAGAGATCCATCACGCATCGATACATCGAAAATAGTTGGCTTTATATTGAACGTTCCGAGTAATTACAAGGTGGGGTTTGTAAAGCTACCGATTCAGCGCAGGCATTGGATTGCCATACGGCAAATCAACAAAGAATATTGGAACCTGGACTCCAAACTAGACGTCCCTCAATGTTTAGGAGATGTGGGTATTTTGGCTAATCAGAAAAGCTTTGGCTTACATACTTATTTTAATTCCCTGCTGTATGATCGTATGTTTCAGGAATCAAGCATGCTACAGTACCTACGAGAGCAACTTCAAAGCAATGATAAAGAGTTATTTGTGGTGTGCACAGGCGAGGTGGATAAATCACAACAATGGCTCCTGCCAGATAATGAACAACGGTGAAGGAAATACGGGAAATAGAATTAAATATCGTTAACACATTCGTTTGTTCAATCCATCCGATGGTATTCAAACGAGTCTTGGGGGATATAAATATCCTCGCTACACCTTGGGTAAGTGAGGCCCGGATAATCGAGTAAAATTAACGCTCTGGGGAGATCTGCTGCGAATCGACGTTCAAAAAATACTTTTCTGTTGATTGTTATTCGTCTATTTTCTCACATTCTTAGTAATATTTGAAGCAGTTTGTTTTATTTGTATCGTTGTTTAGTACTCTTTTTGTGTGTAAATTGTGCGAATGATTTAAATACCCGATTGTATTATTTTATCAACTGTCATTTGATTTCTCCTATGTCTACGGAACGACCACTGTTCGACAGACGCACGCACAATGGCGTCCTCCGATCTGATAGTGAATGTAAATAATCTGGAGAAAATAGAGAATTTTTTCAACGATTCCACGTACAAAGAGATAATCGAAAACAGTGAAACGTTCAACACCCGGCTATGTCTGGAGCGGAGGTTACGGATGCCATTTCTCGACCCGCAGACAGGCGTCGCTCAGAATCACTGTGCGTTGTTTATGCACAGCCGTCACCGCATTCCGGGCTTGAAGAATGGGCAGGTGTACAGCTACCCGGCCGCTCGCTGGCGTAAATCCCGTCGTCAGTACTTGCTGCAGAAGCCGCACCCACCATTTCCGGCGTACACGCACCGCCCGTTTGGACATTTACAGCCGGCGCCACCACCCTCCATCCTGCCCGGCAGCGGTATTGGTGGTGATCGTGGTGGGGGAGGTGGCGGTGGTGGCGGAAGCACATACGATTCGGAAAACTCCAACCTGGACCAGTCCAGTGCGGTTGATGCGTCCGATCTGAAGGAGCACGAGTCGGAAAAGGTGGGCAAGGATTGGTATTACGACGAGATGGAAATGCACGACATGGAATCGTTCGAGGATCACGATCTGCCCGATTCCGACTGCGACTATGAGGAGAGCTTCAGCCAGCGGAAGAAAAAGAACAAGGGCGCCCGGAGTGGTGGTGGCGGCGGCGGGGGTGGCTCTGGCGGTGGGCGCAGCAAATCAAGCGGTTCGTCACTGTCGGACGCGAACAATCGCCGTGGTGGCAGAGGTGGCGGCCGGGGCCGAGGACGCAAATCGCAAGGTATTGGGGGCGAGTTGGGTCCTAGCTTCAAAGATATGGTGGAAACACCGAAAAAGAACCGTGTTCAAACACTACCGAACCTCACACCCCAATCGAACAGCTCATCCCCACTGACCCTACCCGGAGGAGGCACTGGAGGAGGTGGATCAGAAGAGCTGCCGATGCAGGAACTGGTGAAAGTAAAAGTGGAAGTGAAGGTCGAGGGTACCGATGATCCCACGGACGGTGGACAACCGAAGCTGGGCAACAATCGGCCCGGCCCGGCCCCGAATCACTCCAGTGGTGGGCTTGGCACTAACAACGCTGCTGGTGGACCGATGGCTGCCCTGACTGGTGCGGCTGCATCGGCCGGTGGAGCTCCACCATCCTCGATCGTGAGTGGTCCTCCGATCGGCCCAGGCGTTGGCCCCGGTGGTGGTCCGGCTGTTGGTGGTGGCGGTGGGGGTGGCGGTGCCGTAGAGAAAAGCCGAGCAGTACCCTCGCCCTACTGTGACTTCTGTCTGGGCGATGCACGGGAAAACAAGAAAACGTTCGAACCGGAAGAGCTGGTATCCTGTTCGGACTGTGGCCGCTCGGGACATCCGTCCTGTTTGCAGTTCACCGCGAATATGATCATTTCCGTGCGGAAGTATCGGTGGCAGTGCATCGAGTGCAAATATTGCACCATATGCGGCACATCGGACAACGACGATCAGCTGCTGTTCTGCGACGACTGTGACCGTGGCTACCATATGTACTGTTTGTCGCCACCGCTTGTTTCACCGCCCGAAGGCTCCTGGAGCTGCAAACTGTGCAAGGAAGAATTCCACAAGCCCAAGTAAGCAGATAGGCAGCGAGGAGTAGGTATGATTTTTTTTTAAATTACGCACTACATTTAGTTTTCCCCCAAGCAAGAAGGAAAATGACAAGACAACGGACACGCGCGTGTTCGCATGAAATCAGTAAGGTCAGATGGCGAGGTATTACATAGACACTACGGTAAAACGACAATTTAGTATTATGTGCGAAGACACACGCAAGCAATTGTACTATGACTTCGATACCGAACATCCGATGATCGGATCGCACTAATCGATATTAACTCTCTCACTAGATAACTATTGCTCACTCTCGGAAACCGAATGGTGGAATGCCATTTTTATAATGTACCTCTATTTTAAAACTACCAACCCTTAACGCAACCCTTTCTTTCCCTTGTACCGATTTGTATTTTGTGTAACGAGTTAGATCTGTTTGTGTATGTGTGTTTTTTGTATTTAAATTTGTTCTCCGTTTTTTGTTTTAGTCCATTCGAAACCATATAATGCATTTTTGCTAGTTTTATTCTCTACCGATTAAGAACAGTACTTAAGCACTAGCTAAGCAATAAGAAAAGTCTAGCTCCGATTAGTGGAAAACTCCCCCGATACACGGGACGCATGGCGTAATGGCCATTAGCCTCCCTTTTCTTTCTCTCTCTCTCTATATCTCTCTACTTCAGCATTAAATGTAACTTGTGTTAAAAGAAAAAATGCCATTCACTGTCTTCTGCAATGATGAATGAAATGAAAGCTTTTAAAGAAACTGTTCGCTACTCCTATAATAATCATGATAAGGTCGCGCAATACCGTTTGCTACAGAAACGCGATAGAATACAACTAATATTCTACACTACTCTTAAGCGCAGCTCTCGGCGTACAATAATATCAACGTTTTTCAAGTGCGTTTTAATTTACACGATTGTCGTTTGCTTTTATTATAACTATACTTTGAAGAACAAGCTGCCGGAGTGTTTATATCCGAAACGTGTATGGCCGCGCCCCGCTCCGTTTCGAAATCGTCTAATAACTACAACATCCACCGAAAAATGTCTTGCTAATAATATCACAGATCATCCAGTAATTGATAAGTTTTGCCTAGTCGGTCGCGCTGATCCCCAGACACCGGTGGGCTTCACAGTGTGGCTGGGCAGTTTTTATTCTTCGCGATGAACAAACGGTCCGGATCGAGGCTTAGCTGCTCCAGGGCGTTGTAGATCTTTTTCCTAATGTCCGTCGAATAGTCCCGTTCGCGACCGAGCAGCCAGATTTGATCTTGTGAAGTTTTGCAATTATTTGCAGAGCAAGCGACACAGAAAAAGAAGGTGAGAAAAAATAACGAAATCGAATTTCTTGATTAGCATTTTTGTTTAATCTTTTTTTTTTTTGCCCTTTCCTTACCAGCGTGAACCGCCACAAAGCTTGTGCACGACCAGAGAATGGCGAAATTGTCGTAGTTGGTGTAGAGCACTTGGTATCGGCCGGAGCCGGGCAGTAGCCGTGCGATCGCCGTTGGCAGCCGTGACTGAAGCTGAAAGTGAAAGACAAACAAAAACAATGGTTCATTGGGTAAACTGAAACTGCACAAAAACCAGTTTTAACCACAGCATCAACGCGTAGCATGGCAGCTCGGTAAGAAGGCTGCGAATAGGTAAGTGTGCACGCGAAAGTGTTGTTTTCAACTGACGTCATGCACGTGAAACCAAGATTAAACACAATGGGGTTTCTAATCGAAAGGATTACGGTGCGAAACACGCCAGGCTGGTCATTAGTTTTCTTCGGTAAACTAATCGGTCCCATATTGTCTAGTGGTTAGGATATCCGGCTCTCACCCGGAAGGCCCGGGTTCGATTCCCGGTATGGGAAAAATAGGAAAATCCTTTTTTTTATATTATGTTATATATCGCTAAAACCCCAAGTAGGCTTGTTAGATATTAAAAAAAAAAAAATTAAACGAATGGAAGCCTTCAGAAAATAAGGTCAAACGACGCCACCTACCGATAGGTTTTACCGATTTGGGTTAGTTTTTTCATGGCCTCGTCGATCAACTGTCGCTTAGTAATGATCTCATAACTAATGATGATTGATCGAGCGGTTTGCTCATTCATCTCTTATCTCATAACTAATAGATTAGATCGTTTGTTCGAGGTTTGCCCTAAATAGTTATGGCCTTTCTACTTTGTAGTAACTAATTATGGAAGGTTGGATAAAATATTGGAGCGAAGGTAGTAGTGGTAGTTGAACTAGTGCAACTAATTAGCACCCATTCATTATGAAGCGCATTTGCAATTAGTGGAAGGATACTGAAACCACACATACTGAAAGGATACATTGTCAAACAAAAAAAAAAGAAACATCAAATCCATTCCATGATTGATGATCTGCGAAGTTGACTGATCAACGAAGATCAGCATTGTACTTGTAGGTACGATCGAAAGAACCGCAACAAGATAGAATGCACAAGAAGTAGGTTAACTTTTATCCCAATTATGCTCTCGGACATCCAATGAAATTCCACCCGCGTTGGGCAATGCTTTTTGGTCCGCTTTGATAACGCTTCCACCCAATTACCCACCCCCGGTGTTGTGTACCGTTGTGAACTCCGTCACGCGATCCATTCACGGCTTTTAAAAGGGGGCTATTGATTTTCCCACCCACCGTCCGTCCTCGCCCCCCGGGCCGGTTGAAACCGTTACGAGGATAAGTGTGTTTTCTTTTATTCCCTCTCCGCGGTATTGTTTGTTTTATTTGGTTTTCTCGCCACCTCGCATACCTGGACGTTCATGATGGAGGACGTTTCACTCTCCGGGACGGCTTCACCGATGCTGATGGATGGATTTCCCGTCCTGCAGAATAGGTGTAACAGCATTAGAAGTGCATTTAGGTATGCGGTCTCGGGAGCACAATGCTCATATCATATGGTGGTGGTGCGCGCCCCACCCCAACTTACCATTGATTGACGGATTTAATAGAAATTTCCAGCTGGCTCCGGCCGGCTTCGTCCCGGAGCGTCGTGTTTTCAAAGGTCAGCGTGGTACAGCCGGAGGCTAGCTCGGGTAGATAGAAGGAACGTTCCACCTCGTACCATTTGCCCAAAAACTGGAACATACGTGAAAAGCAGAGCAAAAGAGCAATCAATCGACCAGGCAGGCAGGCAGGCGTTACGTTGCGAGAGAGCTGCCCAGTGGCTTCCCACTTTCACGCCACTGCCGGTGACAACAAATGGTTACGCGAAACACTTCCCCAACATCATCGCGAATGGTTTTTTTTTTGCGGCTCGAAAGGGAATGGATTGTGGCAGTATGAAGTGACTGACTGACTGACTGACTCACTGGCCCACACATGGGTGGCTCACCTGCACACCAAACCAAATGCACCACGGCACACCACGGATTTTTACGGTTCATTACGTAAGTTTGGCACGTCAGCTCGTTGGATTTGAAAGTTTTGCGGGTCGGTGGTGATGGTTGCGAGGCCAATCCAATCGACACACATCGGACCCCGAGTGCACTTCTGCCGCTCGGGAAGACACAACCGTTTTTCTCTTTCCCGCTTTCACCCTCCTGGGCCCTGGGTGTTTTGGGGTGCAGTGGACATTTATTTATTATTCGAGGTTGTTTTTATCGGCCGTTTAAATGTTGTTGCACCTCGAGCCCCATCACTCGAGGTGTAGGTGAAATGATGTAAAACGAAAAGGAATATAAATGCGGTTCCCCCCCACACAGACACACACACAGTGCCGAGGGGGGGCGGAAAGGTGAGAAAGTGCATGATAAAACTGTATGTTGGCCACGCTCTCTTAGGCGGCTCATTCGGTTAACATTCGGTCGAGCACGGTTCCGTTTTGTTGCGGGTAATGTGCGCTGTGTGTTGCGTTTATGGCGCTTATTACCAAATAACAAAATTCGATACAAAGTACTTTGGATCCACCTCCGATCGGTAACACGATCGGTGCACTTGGTCAAGCCGTTTTTTTTTTTAAATGCCACGGCGTAGTGTTGGCACCGTATTCGAACCGGATTGTTTACATCGGCCCGCCGTGTGGTGTAGGGCAGGGAACGAAGGAGAGAGATTACGATGATTTATGATTCCTTTCACTGCAACGATCCACATATATATTTTTGCGGTCTCTCCTCTAACCTCTAATACTCTCCCGGCAATGGGGAAGGGGTTGATTTAGAAAGCTCCGTGCGAGGCTGAACCACGTCTCGGGCGAGGGTGCTTTGTTTTGCTACAACCAAATAACCCTGAACTCATTGCCCTGATCATGGAACGCTTTTGTTTTTTTTACGCAAGTACACACTTATTGCTGCAGACTATTGTGGGGCCGGGGCGTGTGTGCACCGAGTATTGCCTTTTTCCTCCTTTTTTGCGTTCTATACCGGTGCGAGGCATGCATAAGCTTTACACAGTGTTGCTCACCGGGTGAAACTAATGCCCTCTCTAGTTGCGGCACTGAAATTGCGGCACACACGTGAACTTTGTGTTGCGTAAAGTCCACCCGCAGTCCACCAGACGGGACGGGACGGGCGAAAAGTTCTCAGCGGTTCTTACCTTTGTCATGTTAAACTTTGGCATTGAAGGGTAGTTGGGACATTTGCCGAAGCCGGACGCCAGCACGGGGCTCAGCCGGGCAAGCCACAGGCCGACGACCACGAACCACACCACACGCAGCTCCATACATTGATGATACATGGTGGCAATTTTCGTTGACGGTGCAGAAAATGCACGAATATTATCGTTTGCCCTAATTTGTGCACCGTTGCGATTACCGGGGCCCGGGGCCCAAAGTCCAGCCAGCGAGTGTCGATCGCCGATCGAGGTTAAACCACAATCAGCCAAAGGTCACACGGATTTTGATTGTGGGTGGCAGTGTGTAGTGAAGCGTTTACTTTTACTCTCGCACCCTCTCGATTATCACTCGTTATCACTTGCAGCACACAAACCGGATCGTTTCAATCGTACGTTGAGAAGGGTGATCGAGGTGATCAACAGGAAAATGTCGCGATCGCTAACTACGCTACGATCAGCGATCGTACACCAGTGCCGCACACGGTTGTTGACGCTGATGATGGATAGTAATTGAGAAAATTATTGTCTTGCTTGCAACAAAAAACAGTTTGGCTTGCGCATTCAAGGCCCCGCTTGTGCCGCCGCCACCGACGACACTACCTGGTTGACGGGTTTTCTGTTTTTTTTTCCAACGAAACCGAGATGTACGTAGCGCTATGTTCACACAGTGTCATGGGCACCGTTTGGCCAACCACTTTTTGGCAATGTTCCCCAGCGAAGGTTGTCCACTCGGCGACACTCGGCTTTTGCGCGTGTCCAATGTTTACGGAATCGATACGCACCAGCGTAATCGCTCAACGATCGTTATTGAATCGAATCGAACGCACAGTGGAACTGCGTACCGGGGTAAAGCAGAGACAGAGAGAGAGAGGTGAAAAGAGATGGGGGAAGAGAGGAAGAAACCGAAATGCCGCGCGCGCGAAACCGAAGTGAAAACACACAACCAATTCCGATTACAATCCGAACGCAACTGACTTTTCGAGCGGGCTGGTCCGTGCGGCCCACCACACGCAGCGATGCAGTCCGGGGGTGTGTGCGTGTGTATTTGTGTTCCTTCCATTTGCTGCTTGCACACCATTCTTCGGTCCGGTTTTGGGTTCGCGGCCCGTCGCGGGCCGCTTCTTGTTCCCCGTCGTACGCGTTCCGCTCGCGATACACCGCGTATACCGAACCAAACTCTCACCCAACCGCACCGACCACCCTCTCCATCCCCCATTCCTTTTCCTCTCTCGCTATACGGCCACCATTTCCGTGGAGAAGCGTCTCGATCGGCTGGTCCGATCATGGGTTTTGGGGGTGGGTGGTCACGCGCGCGCCTCAGCTCCATTCGCTGATGAATTAACCCGTGACGCGCCAAAGACGGTCGCGAAAGATGGAACGCGCGTACCGTTTCGTGTGTTATGCCTTCGGTGTGGATTGGCCCGGGTGATAGGGGGGCTGCGGAAACACTTTGGGGAAGGGACGGACATCCAAAGATGCAAGTTGCAAAAACACAATACACAACAACGCAACCGACAAACACTCGCTCGCGTTCAAGAAACAGCTGCTGGAGCTGGAGAAATGCTCTCACGATCCAACGGCCGACTAGCGAGACAGGGTGACTCGTTTGGTGTGACACGTGATCGTACGTAAGTTTAAATAGTTTAGCAGAATACCACACCATTTTTGTGCATGCAGCGTTCTCTTAGCAGCTGTTATCGCACATGGGAAATATGGCCTAAAAGAATAAAAGGGAAAACAGTAAGTCCCAGTGTCCTGTTTCAAATATCGACTGGCCAAATCAGTAGCGAATAATTCAAAATGTTATCCTGAGATAGATATTCCCGTGATGCTTTATAGTAGGTAACACATTGCGCCTCCTTTAATAAATATTTGAAAATATCATTTTTAAACTGTCTCGGATGACCCTCTCTAGCACTAGGTTGAAGAGTAGACAAGCTAGTTTATCTCCTTGGCGCTGGTCCTTCGTGGTAGCAAAGTAGAAGTCCAAGGCCCAGAGAGTTATTCAAAGTGCGATCACCTAGATTTAAACCATCCTGAGTTGACTGAGCCGCTGGTGATGGCTCCATAAATTTGTATTTGGTGTCTTTAATCTCCAATTTGTGGTTTTCCACCGCCTGTTCGAACCACCATCAATAAAGTATCCATTATATAGGAGACAAGCGAATCAATAATGTCTGGGTCATCAACAAATTCTACGATCTTGATGGAATTACCGAAGTTGGTTCTCGCAGATTGCACCGGCAAGCAGTGGAGGATCAATCCCTTTGGAGGCCCAGGGCGGAATTATAAATGGGGCCTCTAATTTTAAAAACGATGAATTTGGGGGGCATTGACGCCCTTGAAATGAGGCAAAGCAAAAGGCGCAGTAAGAAGGGGCCCCTGAACTCACTTTGAATCATCCCACGGGTAGTTCGGGGTCAAATTTCGCCAGGGGCCTCTTGGGGTATCCTTGCAGGCCCCCTCTAGCATAAGGAAACTGGGCCCATGTATACAACTACTACACACATTTTTTGGGGCCCCCAACACGGCGAGGCCCTAGGCGACCGCCTACTCCGCCAACCGTTTGATCCGCCGTTGATCCCTTTTCTCAACTCAACCACGTATCCGAAAATCAAGCTATTTAATAAACTTTTAATAACCACACAAAAACACTGTCCACAAAATACTTCATATAAACACGTAAGTACGTAAAAGCGTTTACAAGAAAGCGTCGCCAGCGTAAGTGGATTAATTTTTGCTGTTTTGTGAAGGTAATGTAGCGAATTCCCACATGGTTATTCTTCTTCTTGATGACAATCTTTGTTTGGGGGACAACAGAGAGCAAAATGGAAAGAATTAATCACCGTTAGTGCTTATTGTCCAGCTTACAAGAGCTAGAGGAGCACACGATCATCCCAGTCGCATTGCATATTATTTTGAAGCGCTTTTCCTTTCGTCGAAGTCTCTCCGCGTATGCGATCGGAGCCACCAAAAAGCGACCGGTTTTGTGATTTCTGACACCAAGAGAGCATCCATGAAAGGAGATAACATCAATCTGATCCGCACAAGGATCCGCCATGCTTGTACATGACGCTTGCTCACGTTATCAGTCACTGTGATGCTATTGATCAATTAAAGATCTTCTACGATTGGCTATTAGCTACACATACTATCAAACAAGGGCCCTCTCCGGAGAGCGATCGATAGAGTAAATAGCACAGGTACTATGGCGAGAATCCTCCGTCTCATTTCATCCATCCAGTTCCTACAGTGCGTGTCATAACTGAACAGCAGGTAAGTTTTTTAATTATTAGGAGTAGGAAACATGGCGTGCCACTATTTCCGAAGACTTTATTCATTGTTTATTGTTCGGTTATTTTGCAATAATTATATCTCTTGTCGTCATGGAATGTCCGGGGGTTTGAAAGGATTCCATATATAAATATATTCCATAAATATTCCACGTTGTTATTTCCATAAAAATAAACTTGTGCACAGTTATGGTACGCACTGTCCTGTTTGGACGAACGGAAAGAGATGAAAGATCAGTTGACGGATCAAGCGCTATGATCACTAGAGGGAAGGGTACAGCCGTATGAAATGCTACCACGTGGTACGGAAATTTGTGCTACCTCTTCGTTGATCATGCTCTCTTGGTGTCAGAAACCAAAAATTCCATCGTTTCTGAGCGTTTTCGACGGATGCGATCGGCGCAAAATATGAAAGAGATGCAGGATCCGTTTTGCCTTTTCCCCCTTCACTCTAATGCGTTTGATAGGAATGTGAAAGGAATGTTCTTTTATAAACCTGAATTCTCACATTCCGGTCACCAAAAAAATTGAATTTATGGGTATATATGGGTATGTGCCTTGCCTTGTTATTTACTATTATTTGTTTATTTGTTATTTTTTGTTAATTTGCAACTATGAAGGCAAATAAACGTGAACATGGTTTGTTGCTGAATGCTATTCAGTGCTAGTGCCAATCTTCTTATCCAAATTACTGAGCATTTGAGCATTTGGATTGGATAACATTACCAACCGGTTTGCTGCGCGTACGACGTGTTTACCGGATGCTGTGCGCAGCGTCACTACGCGAACTGTTCCGTCCTTGCCAGGATGTGCCGAAATAAATGAGTATCTGCAGATTTGTAGCCGAGTTCGCTTTCCCAGTCCCATGCCTTTCCATCCTTCTTAAGCGACCATAAGTTGCTGCATGAATAGTTTAGCGACGATCTGCCGCTTCCGGCAAGTCAAGGAATGTCCTCCTCAGGACTAGGTTAAAGAGCAGATTAGCTTATCTTTTTCCCTGGCGTAGATCCTTGCTAATAGCAAAGGGCTACGAGCGCTTACTCATATCCACCATAGTCTAGCGTGTGACATTGGACACTGACAAAAAGAGCTTGCTGCGATGTAAAATCTTAAAGTTTGGTTTCTAAACTAAAGAGCCCCCCCCCAAAAAAAAACAAAAAAAGAAAAAACTCCAACACTTTCCTACAGATCTTTTATTTTACATATACTTGTGTTTATGGTATGAAATGATTTTCCACAGCTGGTTATTTTGTAACATTTTGCTAGGGAAATGAGACGATAGCAAAAATTTTGGTTTGTTTTTTCATCATACGTGTATAAAAAATGTGTTTCGCTTTAGATTAGTTAATGCGTCAATCGTTCCTATCCGGCGGGCCGTTACGGCGCACACACTCACACCGTACACCGCTTCTCTTATTGCAGTTTTGCTGTTTGTTGTTATTGTTGTTTAAGCTAAGGGTGTGCTTAACGGATAAACATTTCGAATGGGGTTTTTTTTTCCACAAATAGGGGGTTTTTTTAGCACGCCGGACGGGCATCAACGGGGCGGTCACTTCGCCACACAAAAAACACCAGCCAAGACACACAATACACAAACTTAAGGTACAGGGGGAAAAGGGGAAACATACATAAATATTATTGCCGCTCTACTACCGGGGCACCACCAAATTGTACTGTTTTTCGATCGGATGGTAAATTTGTGTTCAGTTTTGTTTGTGGTTGTTACTGCTAAATTCTTGCTTATCGTTTGATTGCTCGGATGTTGCAGCATAGTGCCGGCATACGTCCGTTTTTTTTGTTTGTTTGTTTGTAAATTCTCATATTTTATTTGTTACGACTGATGCGTAAGTTTGTAAGTAATGGGTAGTGGTGGTAGTAGTAATCGTAGTAGTAAAAGTGGATTTGTTTGGTCTGCCATCCGCCATTTCGTTTACGCAGCGCAACCGTGCAACGATCCGGGATATGGCTTAGGATGCGGAACGTAAAGGTCCATAAACGTAACGTAACGGCGTAACGCATAACTAACAAACGTTTCGATGTCGTTCAAGTACAACAATACACCACAGCTTCTTCGACCCGGGTTCGCTGGTTTTTGGGGACGAAAATGTACGCTTTTGTTTGTTTTGTTTTGTCGAAGAAGGGTTCGTTTTTTTTTTGGTTTTGTTTAAACTACGTAAATACGATTTAAAGGATTGGAGGAGATTACATCGCTCACTAGCTGTATTTTTGTCGCTATATAATTGTGTTTTTTTTTGTTGTTTTGTTTTGTTCCTTATCTCTTTGAATGTAGTGTAATGTAAGCTACGGGGGGGTTTTCGGTTGCCCTTTTGTATGTTCCGAGCCCCTTTATGCAAAGAGAAGATGTTTCGCAAAAAACTTGGTGGGTTTTTCTTTTTCCTTACACGACGCGCCCATTAGGGCAATCCTGGTTTGGCCCATTCTTGTACGCCCTTTTGGCGCCTTCATGTGGATCGCAATCTCTCTCTCTATCGCCCACACACACACACACCATTACGTTGAACAATCAATTACGTTACTTTCGTCCGTTTGTTTTGTTGCTTTAAATAGTTAATACGTTAGTTTGTTTGAACACACATTTTTCATTAAATATATGCATATGATTTTTCATTTGTGTTTTTTTTTTGTTTGTTTTTCTTGTTCGTATTTACTTCAATGGTCATCTTAAAATCGAGCTGCGCTTCTGTATACCTACCGTACCATTGCCGTAAGATTGGAATACGTGAATGGAAAGGGATGAGATGGATGATTAAATTTACCTAAACTATGCTTCCGTGTATGTTTTTTTTCTTCGTTTCGCTATTTGTTGAAATCCCGATGGTTCGTTTTTGATTGATTCGTTTTTGTTTTTATGTCGATAAATAGTAAAGTTCAATTCCGTTCCTTTCGTTAAATGAGCAATCGTTCCATTATACTGCAGTTGCGGGGGTTGTTGTGGTGAGCAATAATGCGATAAAGAGCGAACGCAAAAACTCGCAGCATACTTAAAAAACCAACCAAATCTTGGCGGTGAAATGTTCACCTAACAAAGCGCTTGGAGTGATGGCGATCACTCACCGATCTTCATCCTACAGCGCTACACCATTGGCACTAACATTTTCTTTACGTGGGATTTTGTGTGTTTATTTTTTTTTCTGTTGATTCATTTACCTTACTTGCTATCATTTCTTTTTCCGCCCTTTTTCACTGTCTATATCTTTGCTATGCGTTCAATCGTCTACTTGTGAGTTTGTTTCACTACTTAGCTGACGAATATGGTTTGTTTTTTGTCTGGAGAAATTGTATCAATATTAGTGGTTAAAAGGTATAATTCAATGCTGTTGCTGCTGCTGATTCGACCGCCACTGATTTGCTGTTTTGATTCGTACCGATGCATTTTGTGTTGGTTTATTATATTTTTTCGTCCTCCCCCCCCATTTTGGTACCGCGATTTAAAAAAATTTTAATTTTTTTACCGATGGCTGATTTTTACGTCACTAAGAGGGGGGTTTTGGGTTTTTGTTTTCTTAAATTCTCGATCAATCGATTAATATAATGAGAAAAGTTCAAAACGCATTCCAAAAACATTTCACTCCCGTTTGTAGATTAGAGATAAACGCACCATTAGAGATATTGCAATAAATAACATTGAACAACAAATTTCCACCCACATCGCCACTTTGCGCCCTTGCTTTAACAACGGCAAATAAACTATCGGAAGGAAGAAACACGTTAGAAATAAAAACAGCTTAACTTTTGCTTTGCTTTTCGTGCACTTTACACGCGCGGGCGTAAGGGGAATGATTGATAATACAACAAATCGCATTGTACCGCATTGCACGATCGTAAACTAAACGGTTTTTGTGTAAAATACGTTGGCATTAACTATACCGATCCATTAAATAAGCGACGATTGCAGCCCGTTGGCCAGTTGTTGTGCGCTTTGTTTTTTTGTTTTTTGTTTTATGCTTGACTACCAACATGCAGCGTGATGTCCATCATCGAAAAATCATCGTTTTTTTGGCGTCACAAATATCGATTGTTTTGGGGCCCCCTTTTTCGTTTAGCAGTTTTGCAGAGCGCTTGAGCACTACTTGACATTGTATGTTTGAGCTTTTGGGGTGAAAAAATTGCTTCCGCTTAGATACGTTCCGTAACGTACACCTTGCAGTTGGCTGGCGAGTTTGAGCGACGCACCGCGAACGGAATGATGATGCCTAGCCCGGTCAGAATGACACCGATCGAGTTCATGATGATGCCCTCCTCGATGGTTTGTGAGTAATTTTCACTAAAATAAAATTGAAAAAAGCAAGATGAGTAAGGTTTTATAAGAATTAGTGGTAATAAACGAATAAGAGCATGATGTGACTATGATTTGGCCAGAAATATTAACCCTGATCGCTCTACTGCACGACGAACCCGACGCCGAGAAGGATTTAAGTATTTCCGAGCGAGTAAACATCCCAATCGAAACCTCAAACAAGAAGACAATGACCGGAAGTAAGATCAGGTGCCGACAAAACCGCACGGTTGCCATTTGATGGGGGATGAAACCTACGTGACAGTTTATTTAAAACAGATCCCCGGGGAGTTAAATTCGATAAGACTTCGCGGCAAGGGGCCTCAGAGTTTCAGCTTGGAAGATGAACTCGGATTTATATAAGACACTTCTATCTTAGCAAACGAATTTCACCATTTATAAGGTCGCGCGATGGTGTCAATTAGAGATGAGAATAATCACTCTTTTCAATGATTTGAATCAGAGTCAAAGAATGGGTTTAAGATTTGCAACCTTTACTCACTCGTTTGTGATTCATTAAAGAGTATTGCAGTGCATTAATGATTTTACCACTCTTTTGCGTGTATACTCACTCTCACTCTCTGTGCCGACTAGAATCTCACTCAGGAGTGAGTAAAACTGTTTTATCACTCTTTAGATTATAATCACTCTGTAAGAGTGAGTAAAAGAGTAGTATAACTCTTTTGAGATTGAGATTTGAGGTTAAAGGAGTCATAAAAACTCTTCGTGCTGATTTATACTCATTCACTCTCTCGAAGGTTTCAACTCACTCATTCACTCTTACTCAGCGCGCACATCTCTAGTGTCAATGGTGGTGGACACCTTAATCCACCAAATTGCCTCCATTCTCCGTCAAATTGGGAGATATTAAGTAATAATCAGAGATAAGTTTAAGAAAAAGGGTGATTAAGGACATTGGACGAATGAAGAACTGGTGGAATTTAGTGGGCAAACCTGAGATTGAAACAACTGGGCAGGTTAATGAGCAGAATCGCAAAAAAAATCATTCTAAGACCGTGCTTCAATTGGAATAATGTTATAAAAGCTACACGCGCTACAAAGAGCCCCCTGTCTAAATGAACCAAGATTTAAACGTAACTTACCCAAGTTCAAAGTGAGCCTTCTGAGTCAAACCGGTAACGGCGGTAGCGATAGCGAGCATGAACGTGGCCACACCGAAGCTAGCATGGATGGGTACCATGGTCGAACGGAACTTGTACGTTGCGTTCTCGCAGCACAGCAGAATGAGGAAGCTGTAAGAGCGGCAAAAAATCCTTGTTAAATGCTGCGTTGCTCGCCAGTGTATTACCGCCGATAACTCACCTGAAGAATCCCAGCACAAACTGCAGCGCAAACAGTCCCATTGTGATCATGCCGAGCCAGGAGTGCAGCGAGTAGAAGTTCGGAATCTGCTGCTGGTTGTGCGAGTCCCATACGGCCATGAAGCCGATCACTATGCAGGGAATCGAGCAGGCATGGAAGAAGGTATGGCACAGCTTCACGATCAGATGCGAACAGCATCGACAGATCCGGTACAGTAGAATGGCTGCAAGCGAAAGGTGCGGTGGATTAGAATGTGCTCAGTAACTGCTTCTGAAAAATAAAACCCCCGTACAGAATCCGGACAGTGTGACGTATCCACCGATCATGAGCACGGGATGGAGATTGAACTGCAGCTTCGGGTCGTCCATGTTGAAGCCCTTCCGGTAGTAGATCGTCCAGAAGATGGTCAGCACCGAGGCGGCAATCAGCAGAATCGATGAGACGACCACGACCAGTATGTACTCGAACCATGCACCACAGTTCCAGACGCGATCATCGTCGTCGTCATATCTCCTGCGGGTGATCGGTAGCGGGTGTTAAAGCGTGGTTAGGATTGGTGGGCCCGCCTCCTGGAGGGCAGCTAATTGAGTTACTGTGCATGCTAACGATTAGTAAGACGAATTGAAATTATAATCTTCCCAGCAACCTTTGCTCCCGAGCTGTGTCCTGTGCATCGCCGCGCAATAGTTCCGTGTGCGGGCGGTCGTATTCTGGACGAGGGAAGCCAACCTCCACCCAACCCAACGATGATGAGGGTCGGTCTGAATGGAGTAGGGCGACAGAAACCGAGAGACATCCTGTTTGTTGTTCGGGGTCCGGTGATTCAACTTCATCCACCCCGCGGCCAAGTGTGCGCCCTGCGCTCAGTTGACGCGAAGAGGTCAATTTAGTTAATTGGCCTCAGAAAAGGCGAGTGAAAGAGAGGCAGTTCGACGGTTTGCCTCATTTAACGAGTCCCAATAGGGAACAAGTGGGTGGATGTGTCCAGACACCGGGCAAACCATATCAATTCCGAGCCAGTTCGCGCTGTTCGGTTCGGTTTTGTGTGGTTCTATTTTCCCTCTGCTTCTGCTCTATTCTAAACTTCTAGTGTTACAAAACGCCAAATGGCAGTGTTTTGTCGCCGCTGCTGTTTTGTCCCGGCCGAATGCCCGGCCGGCCGTACACCATAAATAGGCAATGTAAACTTGATGCCCATCCATCTTAAATTGTGCTACCCCGTAGCACAGCCCCCGCCGCGCTCGAAGTCTCAGCTGAGGGAAGTCACCAAACGGCGGATGGCGCGTGATAAAATGACACGATAATTAAAGCAACGAGCAATCATTAAACGAGGGCGAGGGTGTAGCATCACACCCAGGAGGGGGGAGTTTATCTGGTGGGCAGCGAAGGTTCATCTGAGGAAACCCGCAAGGGGATTGCGCATTGCGTCGTGTTCTCGTCGCACACACGCCCAGAGGTGCGTGTAAGATTGGACCGTTTTATGACATTTTTTTTTCGGTGGGTAGTGTTGCTGTTTAATGTAACTCATTATGTTTTTGGACGCTTAGTGTCGCTTATTTTCACGCGCATTTTTTTAATTTACAATCGAGCCCAAGAGCGCGATCACACGGTGCTCGGGCGATTTATTTGTCTGCAGTTGGCAAATGCGATGCGTGACAGAGCACTGGGAGCGACTCGGAGGACTTTTTGTGGCAACTTGCGTTGCGTTATTTATTTTATGTTTTAAATGTAGCTACCGTTTTTCGCAATTTTCCAGCTGTTTTTTTTCGCTTTTTAGTTCACACACCTTTTTGAGTCATGAATATGCAGAGAGTTGAAGATAATAAAAGATCACAAATAATTGCAAAAGTGCTACAATGCAAATTTTGAATTGGAGTAGTCCAACACTTTGTGGATTTGTTTGATTAAACATCATTATAATTGTATCACAAGGATGGAACTTTGTTTATTGTGCTGTTTTTTTAGTCAAAAGAATAATTATTTGGACCACATTTGGACCAATTTCGGCCGGTGTATCAGGTGTAGCAACCCTGACGGTCGAAGTCTGCCCAATCGGCGGACATTATGGAGACCGAATCGACGAAGCTATTGATTTATAAATCAATATTTCTTCTTTCATTTCTTAAATTTTCACCTACTGATTAGATTTGTCAGGAGGCAGAAAAAAAGGTCTAAAACTCAAACCATTTCAAACATTTTCCATTCGAAAGAACCACTATAAAGTGATGTTTTAAATTAACTTTGGTAAGATGCTTTAGAGATCGAATCGCATTTGCTGCTTCTCTGCTTCTTTCATCGGTCTGTTTCCTTGGAATCTCTCAGGAACTTGCAGTAAAGTTTACGATAAAACAGTCACACCAATGAATTTTTCACAACCACATTAACCAATTTCTTTAAAACCTGTAGAGTGCACCAGGTCCGCGGAAAAAAATAGTAATCACTTGACGGGGAATAAATTAGTTCCTGCCATAGCACACTATTCTTCAACCTAACCTTGGAAAGCGCATACTCCGGGCGGAAATCCTCCTCAGATTCGATCATCAAACGTCGCAAACCCGGTCTGGTCTCGAGCAAACATGAATATTAATTGCTTGATTTGAATGTCGTAGCATGCAACGACGACCAGCCGTACAGCGGAATGGCTACATCAGGTACCAACCTGGAAAGCCTCTGCCTGCGAGAGTTCTTTGCCCCTTTGTGGAGTGCCCTCGGCCAGAGGGCTGTGGCTCAAGTCGTAGCAAAAGTTTCAAGACCTCAGACCTGTTCCGAACGGTGCATGCGAGAGTGAAAGTAACCCCCCCCCCCACGCTCCCGTCGATCTGAGCCCTTTCTCCCTCCCCTTCCGGTCGAACCCTTCCAGGCCGTCCCTCCCCCCCCTCCCCCTACTGCCCATTAGCTGAGCGATCAAAGAGCGGGATCAGCTTGCGTACAAAACAGCGCATCGAGTGCGCAATCTAACCGCACCGCATCCCGTCCCGCCACCCGCGCAAGGGCTCTCGGCGGGTGGAAAATCAAACTTGTTTACACGAAGCGCTTCGCCCGTCGCCACACACACACACACACACCCTTGGGCTTAATGCTTTCTCTCCGTTCGGGTTCCCGTACGCGGTGGCCCATTCCGTTCCCACCTGTAGCGAGTGCACAGAAGGGGCCTCCTATCACGATCTACACCGGCGTTGTTTGAATCGGGCTGTTTGGCGGCCCGACCTCTAAACATCGCGTGGAAAGGCATTTGAATGGCGGTTTTTCCTCGCGGCTGGTTTCCCCCACACCGCGGCACACCCCGACGTATCGCCGCGCTACGGCAGGTTTATTTTCACTTTCTTTTCCTATCAAACTCCCCACCTGGTGGTGGTGGGGGGTCAGTCGGTTCCATCCCACCCGCCACACCACCGGCAACGTGCCGGATCTATTCGATCGATTCGCGATCGAGCGCACCCAAACACCTGGTCAGAGGAAAATTGCCTCCCCCCACCCCACCACCCCGTTTCGTTCCATCCACCCCATTCTATCCGCCGGATGGATTGATCGATCGGATCGGATCGGATGGAAACGGTTTTCGCCATTGGCCATACATACACACGCTCTTTACTGTGGAAGGAAAAATGGTGTTTTTTTTTTTGCCAGCCACCAGTCGATCTGGCATTTGAATATGAACTCATTTGCGTTCAATCACGGACACGAACAATCGTACTAACCGTACACAAACAAATACGCGCAAATAGACACGAAGCTCGTCGGCACAACAAAATCGATATGGATGGCGCTCGGAAGATTCACTCGTATTGATTTTTGTTGCTGCTTCTGTTCCCTCGCTTTACTTTGCACTTTTTTTGCTGCATCATTTTGCTTTTCTAAACCCCTAAAAGTGAATCATTCCCGCCATCATGCGGTGGACAGCGAAAAACCACGTTTTCCCAAACCCCACCCCACCACCATGTGGTAGGGCGGCGGACACGTGAAATAATGAGCACACACATTTACAGGTTGTCGCGACACACGGGTGACACGTGATCATGGGGAGTGTGTGTGGGGGTTATTAGATCCCTTACTCCCAAATGATAATAACCGCCCTTACCCTCCGGTTGTGGTAGAATTACGCGGCATATTGTCGACGGGCTGGCAGGACAGGACAGGACAGGCTAGTAAAAACAAAAAAAAAGTCACGCAATCGGAACAGAACGGCACACCAATTCACACTAAACCCCCACACCGCGGCAAGTCGCGTGCCAGTATGCTTTTACGGCCACACTATCAATCGGTTCTGTCTACGGCGGTTGGTTATTTTTGATCAGATCAATAAGACAAGCTCACACACAACGCGACGACCGCCAAAGAAAACACAACACGACCCTCTGATTCAATCGGAAGTAATGCCGATCCCAACTACACTCGGTTGTACACGATTGTTATGGATGAAATCACGCACAATATTTGCTTGGTTTGTTGGGAACATTAAGCAAACCAACTAACAAACAAAAACTACTGCCACAGGGGACCAGGTGGCTTCGCGTGCGACTACGGACAGCGAAAGACTCGACACGTTGTGCAGCCCGTTGCAAATGTGATCAGCATCTCCAGTGTGACTGACTGCAATCTTTCGCCCCGAACATTGTATCATCGCACAACACTGCGCACAGAAGCGTTTCTTCCACACTCTCTCGAGCGCTCTCTCACGCTCTCTTTTTCTCTCTCTCTTCTCTCGTCGAGATTCAAACCCACACACACACACACGGATGCCACCAGCAGCGCCATGCGGTTGGCCGTTTTTGGGAAGTGCGCCATCCGTTCATCTCACGGCGCAGTTTTACCATGCACGATCGCGATCCACTACGATCAAGCAAGCAGAAAACAGCGAGATGGAGAGAGAAAATACTGCCTCTCCGACCGACTTTGGTGGACCGATTTTCCTTTAGGGGGTGGCGAGCAGGAAGGAGGGACACATCGTGGGGACACCGATCAGTTGCACACTGCAGGCAGCGCTGCGCCGTTGACGGAAGCGTGCGGATGCAATTAGCGACCGTCTTGTGTATGTCGTGTAGTTTGCGAGTAGCTTACTCGTGCCATAATGCCATAATTATGGCAAGTAACGTATGCAAGAAAAATGTTTTATTTTTTGTTTTGTTTCTGTAATAAATTCCAATATTTGTGCTTTTGTTGAACATTGCAAAAGTGACCTCAAAGGCTAATGTATTCAAAACCTGGAAGATATCACATGTGCCACACTTTTTGTACCATGATTAGCAGTGAGTACGAGGGGCGACCCGATAGTGTATATGGTAGTAGCACCGGTCTTCACACGACAGGACTGGACCAAAATCCCATCAGGACCTCTCAAAACCCCCTTGTACCTATACGTGCATTATTTCCCTGGCTACGGGAAATGAAGTCAAAGATATAGCCGAAAATGGCAGGCCTCTCTTCTCTATAGGTCTCTTGAGGTTATTGTGTCCATAAAGAGGAAGAAGAAGAGGAAGAAGATGTCACATGTGCCACACTTTTTTAGTATGACTAGCAGTGGGTAATTTCGGGGCATCTCTGAAAAATGTGTCCGACGTCTCTCGACGAATGAAAACATACGGATTACGAAGTCAGCGACACAGCAGGAAGATCTACAGCAGAACCGGCACTTGTAGCGAGAAAGACACGCGTACGATCATAATTGGGATGGTGCAATCGACGACGAGTGGGTCCCCCAAGGCCTCTTCCGCGTAACTCAATTTACGATTATTGAAAGAAGAATTTGTGTCCACTTGCTTAAGATTTTGTTCCGTGATTGCGTTGCTACGTACGGGCGTGTACGTCCTGTTTGTTGCCATCTTGGCACAAAGCATAATCCAATCTTGATGCGTATATAATTCCGATTACACTTAGATAGCGCATGAACGAAATATTCCTTGGCATAAAGCTACCTTTGGTAGAAACTTCTTCCACGTGTGTCGGTACTTACTTTTCGTCCGGCGGTGGCGGCATATCGTGCTGGCTGGGACTTCTCGGCGGTGTTTTCTCACTCTCCATCATCGCTAGCGGAGCCTCACAGGGAAGGGGGCTCACCGAGGATCCGTCCATTTTGAGCTTTATTTTGGCGGTTTAATTGCACAGCCACACGTCACAAGAAGAATGCGGGAATGCCTGTGGCCTGTTTGTCGTCGCTTGGGTCGGTGAACACTGGAGTAGGTGATGTCCAGGGGAGTTCCGGTCGGGTGTACCTGCAAGCACAGAGAACAGAGGCAAACACACTAGTAGTACCGTGCTGCGTGTGCGAACTAAGATGTCGTAATCGGGCGAGATGGATGGTTTTGGTGGATTAGTGTGGTGCTCTCTTATCAGCAGTGGAGGTAAGATAAGTTAAGTTTAAATATCTTCCTCCTTGAGATGTGCTAGATTCCCTTGCCTGGTGTTGGCCACGAGTGATTGACGAGCCTCAAAGTGAAAGCGAGAGAGAGAGAGAGTGAGAGAGAATGGGAGCACGCAATCCAGCGTGAGAGCAGGAGGTATGCAAATGCACTTGCAACACGCAGTTGAATCTTCCCGGGCCGTGGCCGTGTGCAATGCAGCGGAAGAAGCGTGCAAGGGTGTACGCCCCAAAGGGAGGTCCTTGGATCAATCCTGTCCCATACACGTCCCAACGCCACTGGATGCACCGCACCTATGCACTTATTCGCACCGAGCGCGAATTCCTCCCAACTGCGTCCTGGTTAACTCCGTATTGCGCGCCAATCGATACCAGCCTTAGGATCAGCAGCTCGTCCCAGGAGTGGCATCCGGAAAAAGGGCTTCACTTCTTTGTTTATCTCACTTCGCTGCCTGATGCGTAGCAGCGTCCCCACAATCTCCGACCCCAAGCGCGTGAAACGTGTTGGTTTGGTTGGGCGCAAAAATTTGGATCGCACGCGGGAAAACTCGACCGCACACTGGTCGGTTCCACCGTCCAGCACACGACCAGCACCAAATGGTGATAACAATTTGTTGATTTTAATTAATAAATCACGTACAAAACCGTGTCACACTACCTGGGTGGCCTGGTTGAGATGCGTACGGCAGTCACTTTTGCTACACACTCCCATTCACTCCGAAGGGTGGAAAAACTGCCAAAAAACGCGCACGGATGATATTAAAAAGAGAAAAGCAGCTTTTCACACGTGTGTGTGTGTGTGTATGGTGAGCGGGAGAGAAAATCTCTTTCGTACAGACACAAACACCAACAAAACGCACGAGAGAGAGAGAGCACATGAAAGAGAGAGAGAGAGAGCCCAAACAATCACTAGCGCTCGTCGGATGCTGCGGTGCAGCCCGAATCGAACGAAAGATGCTGGGCCTACTTTGGTTTGTGCTTTATTTACTTTTCGCATTTAAATTATTCAAAAGCTGTTACTTCAACAGTGCGCGAGCACAATGATGCTTCCCGGACCAACGTTACGGCGCACCAACCAAGCACACTTCACTGAAACTGTGGGCTTCAATATCAGCAAACGGTGGAGCCAGTTATTTTTGTTCTAATCACAACTGAGGACGGGGGGGTTCCGGTTTTGTTTTTCACACCTCAACTATGCTATTAAGAACTGGCACCGTTCTTCATTCAAACACCTTCACGCGTGTGGAATAGTTTCGGGTGCCGTTGCTAACGCTACCACTACCGAGCAGCAAACCAACTTCCCGCCACGAAACAACAACTTCAAATTCAATTATACTTGCCCCCGAAAAACGAATGATAGTCCAGTCCAGGGCCCTTAGAAAATAAACCTATCCAGTGGATAACGAAGCAACTCTTAAAGCAACAAAAAAGGGGAATATGACGGGAAATGTTTCGACTCAATAATGCAACATACCTTGTTGGCTACTCTCCTGAGAAGGGGGTGGCTCCCTATATAGAGCTTAAATAATTAAAAACGCATATGAACGAAATCGTGTATTTCTTTCGTGCGTTACGCTTTGTGATGTCCCGCTTGCATTGCTTCGAATGTCCACATGAAACGCGGCGCAGGGGGTAAAACGAGCGGAAGATATTTTCAGCCTCAGCAATGAAACAACCTGTCAGCAAGTTCCTGGACAAAGTAATCGTTAAAGTAGCACCGTAGAAAACAAGTCGTTTACATTCAACGTCCAAGTAACCGTGGAGGAGCAACTACGATGTGGAGCCTTTTTTTTTCTTCCCTTGGTGGTGAACAGTTCGTGTACTTACCGAACGGATGGTTAGAGAGATGTCCTGCAAACTGTTCCTCGAAACAGAGAGCGAGAGTTCCCGTGCATCTTCCCGGGACGGAGCAGGATTGTGATTGTTTACTACAATTGTGTTAGTGTTTTCGCGAGCGCGTGGAGCAGGAAAATTCCTCCTGGGAGCGGAAGACACATCGTGTTAACGCCCTTTTTGTAGAATCCATGCGTGAAAGGTTGGCGCTTGTTTTGAGCATTGCTTCAACACGTGTTTTTTTGGGGGTTAAAATTGCACTGATGCCATTTCAAATGATAGCGAAGGGTCGTTTTCAGCTAACGGTTTGTCACACCGAAGATGTTGGCTTTATATTATGGAGCATTATGGATAAACATTTGTTTAATTTCTCAGGCATCCAAATTTGATTAGGACGCAACCATCCATCAGTTACGCATCGATTGGAATTATTGGTATTATATTTATTCTATTCCTACCAAAAGGAATAAGTTGATAAACAAATTTGAATATAACTAATTACATTCGTGTGTTGGTGTTTTGTTTCTACTTTCTCACCTTCCCAACCTTCTTTTTAAATGCGCCTTTCTGAACTCCATGGGACTTCTTTGCGCCATTTTTCATACGTTGCCCAGGTCCACCTTTGTTGCCATTCTGTTCTTGCGCTTGCTTCAGTTTCATTTTCAAACGCAACGCTTCCTCAGCTTCGCGCTCTTCCGTCTTGCTTCCGGCCTTTTTCAGCTGGTTCTGTTTGCTTTCCCCGTTCACTGCAGGTTGTGGTTTCGGTTTATCGGTTTCAGGTTGTTCCGTTTGTTCCTTGCTGTTGGACGGAGTCGGTTTAACCTTTTTGAGTCCCTTTTTCACGTTGGAAGGCTTCTGGAACACTTTCACTACATGGTTCGGATCTTCACGCTGCGCTCTACGCTCTTCGATAATGTCCTGATAGTACCAGTCGCGCTTGTTGAGCTTCTTCGGAAGCTTAACCTCTTCCTCTTCTTCCTCCGCTGCCACATTGTCTTCTACCGGCTCATCCACTACGTTCTTCGGAATGGCATCAGAGAACTTTTGCAATTTTGCCACGAAGAACCCGTCCAGATTGTGCGTGTGGGGATAGTACCGACGCGTCAGCTTCATCGTCGGATGAAACCGGAGTGCACCGTAGTTGGTCAAACCCTCGACGCCAAAATCAAGCCCAGTTGGTACAAGGCGCACGTTGCGCCTTTTCAGTGCATAATCAATCACCCATTCGTTTTCCTGCGGCAGAATGGAACAGGTGGAATAAACCAAATAACCACCTGTCGAAGACTTGGCCGAAAGGCAATCGATTGCTGTGAGCAGCAGACGTCGCTGCAAGTTGTAGCACCGCTGCACGTCTATTTCCGTTTTGGTCGCCTTCACGCTCGGATCCTTCGATATGACGCCGGAACCGGTGCAGGGTGCATCGAGCAGCACACGGTCGAAACCCTTTATGATGTTACCGTATTTGATGCCGTCCATACACGTGATGACCGCGTTCTGTATTCCGAGGCGATGGAAATTGCCCAACACCGCACGCAAACGCTCCTTGTTCGTATCGTTCACGTAGATAACACCCGTGTTCTTCATCAGCGCCGCAATGTGGGAGCTTTTGCCACCCGGCGCAGCGCACATATCCAGTATGCGTTCGTTTTCCTCCGGTGCTAGAGCCATCACGGGCAACATGCTGGAACCACCCTGCAGCATATAGTGACCGGCCAGGTACTCCGGTGTGGCTCCCAACGGGACCTGTGACATGTACACTACCAAACCTTCCTTCGACCATTTGCCAATCGGATCCAGATTGATGCCGCGATTGATGAGCGCTTGGGCCAAATCACGACGGCGTGTCTTGAGGCTGTTCGTACGAATCGTAACCGGACGTTGAATTTCCGACGCCTCGAGAAACTCGAGCAGCTCGTTTGGCGAAAAGACGTCCATCAGCAAACCCATGAAATACTCGTTGTACGAGTAGTACATACATAGATCCTTACGCAAAAGATCCACGTACTCGCAGCGGGAACGATTCGGATCGCGGTTTGCAGCGAAATCCGACAGCACTCCGATGACGTCTTTAATGCGAATGTTCACGTCCTGCAGGTTGGTAGTCTGAGCGAGCTCTTCCTCGGTTGGAAACGCAAAACGTTCCCGATTGATGGCGGCTTCGGCCATCTCCTCGTCCGCTTCCTTCTGTTCCCGTGCCATGCGTTTCTTCAGCTTCTTGTTTGCCGCTTCTATCGGTAGCATGTCTCCATCGCTCTCGTCATCTTCTTCGTCATCCTCGTCATCTTCATCATCCTCATCGTCCAATTCCTCTTCGTCCTCCACTTCCTCGTCGGCATCTTCATCTTCATAATCATCTTCTTCACCATCGACGCTGTCGTCCTCTTCCTCCTCCTCTTCCACATCACTGTCCACGTCCTCCTCATCCGAATCACTTTCATCCTCAGAATCGCCCTGTTGAAGGAACTTCTTCATCTGGCTTTTCTTCACCGGTACTTTACTTTTAGCTGCCGCTGGTACCTGTTGCTGATCTTCATCCATTTCGTTGTCACTATCGAACAAATTGCGGCCCTTCTCACCTCCATTCTGATGACCATTGGATGCGACGGACAGTGCTTTGCTCTTTTGACCGAGCTGTTGATACTTCTGACGGCTCTTTTCCACGTTAAATAATTCGGCTGGATCGAACGTATTGGGACCGGCAGCTTTTTTGACGTTGTGGACCGCCTTCTTCACCTTCCGCGCCTCTTTCTGCGTTTGTTTTGTAATCTCACGCTTCTTTAGCCGTTGTTTTTGATGGTGAGACAGCTTCTTGCTTGAATCATCATCTGGAAATCGTCAAAAAGGGATTAGTCTTCCACATATTACGACAAACGGTGCGGTAAATAGTTATACCGGACGTGCTACGCCATCGCACCCCGTGTGCTACATTACCTTCACCCTTGGCAAACTGGAACACTGGTTCTGCTTGTTTGCGAGCTTTCCGCCCAGGGCCCTTTTTAGGTCTTTCGAGATGTATTTTACGGCCCATCTTAAATCGGTATACAAGTCAACAAATTCACAAAACTAGCACAGTACGCGGAGAAACAAAGTTTTGCGCACATTAAAACGTGCACGTTGTTTGTTCAACACGAGGTTTGCGGCAATTTGACGTTTCTCGACGCACAGTGTCGCCCGACCATCATTCGACAGCATCGACACAGGCGTATCAATGTTTTTGGGATATTATTTCAAAAATAGGTTGACATCATAATTTCCTAGATAATAATAGATTTAAAAAATAATTTTTCAGTGAATTAAGAACTCAACAGATTTGATTTTATTTCGATTTTCAACAACTGCTGTTAAATTGCATACACCGCTTTGACAACACAAGTCACTGTACCAGGGGGTAGGAATGTTCTGCGTGCGACAATCTTGGCAGTGACTGTAATGTAAACAATAATAAACACCACATTTGTTCGCGCAGTCCACAGTACGATTTATTCGATTCGGGAACAAAATGCCCATCTCGTGCCGTAGCGGTTGTGGCCGCAATGCGTTTATGCGAGTAAGTACGATTGGAAGCTTATAAAAGCCCGATTCATACATTGCTGTGTGTTTTCCAGAGGCCAAAAACCGGCGATGTGCTCTGCAAGGAATGTTTCTTTCTGGCTTTCGAGACGGAAATACACAACACCATTCAACAGGAACATTTATTTCGCTCGGGCCAAAAGGTAGCGATCGCGGCTAGCGGTGGCAAGGACAGCACAGTTCTCGCCCATGTGATGAACCTATTGAACAAACGGTACAATTACGGACTCGATTTGGTGCTGCTGTCCATCGACGAAGGAATAACTGGATACCGGGATGACAGCCTTAAAACGGTGGCACAGAACCGAGATGATTACGGGATGCAGTTGCGCGTGCTCTCTTATCAGGAGCTGTACGGATGGACGATGGATCGTATAGTGGCGGAGATAGGACGCAGCAACAATTGTACGTTCTGCGGTGTGTTCCGCCGCCAGGCATTGGACCGTGGAGCACGCTTAATGGAGGTCGATTGTGTAGCCACCGGACACAACGCGGACGATATTGCGGAAACCGTCATAATGAACATACTGCGCGGAGATACGGCACGGTTGCGCCGTTGTTGCGATATCAAAACGGGATCCAAAGAAGCCGATACGATTCCGCGTGTGAAACCGCTAAAGTATAGTTACGAGAAGGAGATCGTGATGTACGCACACTTTAAAAAGCTGGTCTACTTTTCGACCGAATGTGTATTCGCACCAAACGCTTACCGTGGCCACGCGCGGGCGTTTTTAAAAGATCTGGAAAAGGTACGCCCGTCGGCGATCATGGACATCATTCACGCTGGTGAGCAGCTACAGATCAAGGGTACGGTGAAGAAACCGGTACGCGGAGTTTGTGGTCGGTGCGGGTTCGTCTCGTCACAGCAACCGTGCAAAGCTTGCGTACTGTTGGAAGGATTGAATCGTGGATTGCCTAAATTGGGCATTGGCAAGAAATCCAAAGGAGATCGAATGGTAGCCCTACAAGAGCAACAGTTACGCGAGAAGGCACATCTTGTGAAGAACGACTTCTGACAGCGTTCAGTATGTATGTAATATATGCACCAGTAGAGGATCTATCCCCTTGGAGGCCCATTGCGGAATTATAAATGGGGCCTCTAATTTTCAAAATGTTGAATTGGGGGGCATTGAGGCCCTTGAAATGAGGCAAAGCTAATGGCGCCGTAAGAAGGGGCTCCTGAACACACTTTGAATCATCCCACGGGTAGTTCGCGGTCAAATTTCGCCAGGGGCCTCTTGTGGTATCCTTCGGGTATTCCTATCCCTCTAGCATGAGGAAACTGGGCCTATGTATACAACTACTACACACATTTTTTGGGACCGGGTGACCACCTACTCCGTCTACCGTTTGATCCGCCGTTGATGCCTTTTCTCAACTCTACCACGAATCCGAAGATCGAACTATTAAATAAACTTTCAATAAACACACAAAAACACTGTCCACAAAATACTTCATATAAACACGTAAGTACGTAAAAGCGTTTACAAGAAAGCGTCGCCACCAGCAGATGCTGATCGCGCCTCATAATTGCATGCGGTTTTGTACTGAGTATATAATTTGCGGGAATATAGCGACGAGTTGAGCTGTGCCGGTGCCTGAAGGACGTGGACACCGCCCAGCATACGACGATACGGATAAAGAGCAGTACAATAGATGTTAATATCACATATCACATATATCAGCAGATTGACTCGCGGTTTGCCTCCCACATTCCCACATGGTTATTCTTCTTCTTGATGACAATTTTTGTTGGGGGACAACAGAGAGCAAAATGGAAAGAATTAATCACCGTTAGTTAGTTTATTGTCCAGCTTACAAGAGCTAGAGGAGCACACGATCATCCCAGTCGTCAATGCATATTATTTTCAAGCGCTTTTCCTTTCGTCGAAGTCCCTCCGCGTATGCGATCGGACTCGCCAAAAGCGACCGGTTTTGTGATTTCTGACACCAAGAGAGCATCCACGAAAGGAGATAACATCAATCTGATCCGCACAAGGATCCGCCATGTTTGTACATGACGCTTGCTCACGTTATCAGTCACTGTGATGCTATTGATCAATTAAAGATCTTCTACGATTGGCTATTAGTTACACATACTATCAAACAAGGGCCCTCTCCGGAGAGCGATCGATAGAGTAAATAGCTCAGCTACTGTGGCGAGAATCCTCCGTCTCGTTTCATCCATCCATTTCCTACAATGCGTGTCATAACTGAACAGCAGGTAAGTTTTTTAATTATTAGGAGTAGGACACATGGAGTGCCACTATTTCCGAAGACATTATTCATTGCTTATTGTTCAATTATTTCGCAATAATTATATCTCTTGTCGTCAAGGAATGTCCGAGGTTTGGAAAGGATTCCATATATAAATATATTCCATAAATATTCCATATTGTTATTTCCATAAAAATAAACTTGTGTATAGTTATGGTACGCACTGTCCTGTTTGGACGGACGGAAAGAGATAAAAGATCAGTTGACTGATCAAGCGCTATGATCAGCAGAGGGAAGGGTACAGCTAAATGAAATGATACCACGTGGTACGGAAATTTGTGCTATCTCTTCGTTGATCATGCTCTCTTGGTGTCGGAAACCAAAAATTTCACCGTTTCTGAGCGTTTTCGCCGGACGCGATCGGCGCAAAATATGAAAGAGATGCAGGATCCGTTTTGCCTTTTCCCCCTTCACTCTAATGCGTTTGATAGGAATGTGGCACCGACATGCAGACGTGATTAATGCCATTATGCGAGAAAATTCGTGGGAAAATTTCGCCAGGGGCCTCTTGTGGTACCTTTCGGGGCCCCCCTCTAGCCTATGAATACACCTTTAACTACTACATAATTTTTTTGGGGCCCAAAACACGGCGAGGCCCTTGGCGACCACCTATTCCGGTTACCGTTTGATCCGCCGCTGGAAACAAGGCTACTGTTACTTACCATACGTTCTTCAAAACATTTTCTCAAACTGTTACGGAATGAATTTAGACACATTGTTTGAACAGAAACATAAAGAAAAACAATTTTATTTCTCCGGAAAGGTTATCAGTTTCATTCATTTCAAGCTTATTGAGAAAATGACGACTTTATATTCCACTACGCCAGCAGTTCGGATCATTGTTACACAAATTTGCGACGCCATCTTATCACCGATTTACATTCAATGTAAAACAAAAACCGTTTATTCAACTATAATGAAGATATAAAAATCTCATGATGCGGGGGTATTGTGCTACAATAACGACAATAGTTTGCTCTACACTACGGGTCAACTACACTGCTGACGATGGGTTGATGAGTCTGGCCGTGGAATGGAGGGATAAAGGGATCGGTATTGATACTATCCACTACCGAATTGGATCGGATACGGAACGGGATACGAGGATCGAAAGGACATTTCTTCAATCATCATAGACCAGAGAAAGATAGATAGAGAGAGAGAGAGAGATAGAGATAGAGAGAGTGTGTGTGTCGGTTGGCTGGAAATGTACTCGGTTTCGTTCTATCTCATCGACGACTTGCACTCGTCCTGCCGTATAGCCTTTTCCATGGCACGCTGTACCTCGAGATCTAGTGCCCGCTCGCGATCACTTTCCGTTTCGCTAAACTCGGCCGCTGTCACGTAGGTTTTATTGTGGTATCTACAAAACGAAGCCAAAAGGCAATTACTAGTATCTGCTGGCTGGCTGGGGCCAACGTGAATGTACCGTCGACAAAGGTGGCAGTGTTCCAAATCCGGTTTTAGTGATTTTTTGTGGTTTTGTTTTGGATTTTTTTTGGTTTTGTTTTTGGTTGGTATTGGTATTGGCATATAGGTGGTCAATTTTGAGTTCGGGAGACGTTACTGCAGTGTCGCTTCTTGTGTCAAAAGGAGACGCACCGCCGGCCATACTGTGATACGGCCGCTGTTTAATGATGCGATGCAGTAGGGCTCCCTGGTTTGGTTAGATTTTGGATCTGAGATTTAGGTACCTGAACTACCTGTGCGTACTTGAAGATGGTTGCATATCGAGGCAATGATTGTCCTTTGTCCGTAGCTGATGCCCAAAATGGCCTTTCGACGTAGCCTGCACGTGGCGGGGCGTATTGGCACGATGATCCCTCACCGGCGACAGTTCTTTGATGGATTCCGTACTAGATTCATGATGCAGTATATCTGGGGTAAAAAAGTGAAGCGCACGTGAAAGTAAAGAAAGTCTGTGAATCACCTGAGTCTGTGATTAGTGACGGACAACATGGAATGATCAATGGATCGAACAGGAACAAACAGATCTATTCGGGCGAAACTAAAATTATAGAAAAGAATGGAAAGCTCAAAAATGAGGATAAGTAGAACGAGAAGGAATCAAGGTAGGTAAGAGGATAGTCTAAAAGAAACGAACATGAATAAGAAGAAGCGAAAAGGAACGAAGAGATAGAAAAAGTAGCGAGAAGAAATGAAACAGATTAGAAGTAACTAATAAACATCTACTAAGGAATGAAACGAAACCACTCAGAAATAAATGCGGAGGAACTAATAGGAACGAAAAGTACAAACAATAATTAAAATAATGAACAAAAATAAACTAAAATAAACAAAAAGAAATAAAGAGAAAAGAAAAAAAACAATAAACAGAAACTAAGAGATGGAAAACGAACTAAAATAATGGAAAAGAACGAAAAGAAACGAACAAAAATGAATAAGAACAAAAAGGATCATAGAACAAATATATCGAATGCAACAAAATGCATTGAAAAAGACCAAACTTGTATGTTCCTTTCCGCTCGCTTTTCTTTTAATCGATGAAAAGCGGCTAGGCAGTATTGCTATCCATTCCGTTCCTGTGTTTTCATCACCACCTGGTCGGTAAATGATGTGAAACCTACTTGAACAGGGTGTTTTCGATGGTATCCTAAAGGTGGGTGCGTTCGAGAATTCGTTGATAGGGCTGCTACTGTCCGACTCGGAGTAGTTGCTGGGACCGAAATTACGTTGACCCATGCGTCGCAATGCACCGTCGTCCCATTTGGAAGCGATTGATTTCGTTGAACTTGGCATATTGATTGGGGTCTCCTCTGTAGCGAAACGAAAACCGATTGGTTTACTTTATACTATCGCATGGGCTATGCTGTCATCGGATGTGTAGGAAGTTATTGGACAAACATTGACAAACATGCAACGGTGCACTGGGATTGTGTTTTCAACCAAGCAGGCAGGCATAGCACAGGTTGCACGCACGCTAGGCCATAGTAAACATATGTACATACGCTGTATATTTTTTGGCCCACGAATATAGTCTCATGAGCAGCTGCAATAATATTTCATCGTGTGTTTTGGTATGGCAACTCACCCGTGTTGTAAAACTGTTGCTTGTGCCAGCTCGATTTGCCCTTGATATGTCCTGGCATGTGTCCGGTATTCTCCAGTAGCGGATAGGCAGTGGCATTCAAATCACACTCCGGGTGTCCGAAGGTGCGAAACTGCAGCGAATAGTCTATGTTCGACGGGTTTAAGCTTCGGGGCTCCTTGCACAACCGGCCGGTGCTCGCGTTAAACGTGGCGTACGGTGAAATTTCGTACATCTCCGCGCTCTCCTCCTTGTTGATCACCTTCACCGGTGATGCACTGTACACCTGCTGGTTGCGTATATTTTCCGACTGCTCCTTCATGCTCAGATCGGCGGACAGTGTTTGCGTGCTGTACCGATCGGAGTTGTTGGTGAAGCACAGCACGCCCCGATACTTTGCCCCAACGACCCTGGAACACAAACGCGAAACGCGGGTTACGCCAGGGCAAACACTAGGCCCGCTTGATACTTACAGACTTAAAACGACCACAATGATGGTGACAACCATCACCGTCGACTGTAACCATTGGAACTCGTCCTGCTGCAGCAGATCCGTATCGTTGTTCTCCTCCGGGATCGCTTTATACTCCGGCGGTGGAATCTTTTCACCCAGCAGCGTCAGCGTGGCAAAGTTGTACTGGGCCATCGTTTTGCCCGCATCGTTGTTGGAGGTGATTTTCAGCTCGTACCAGGTGGCTGGGACAAAGTCACAGAACGAGATGCTGCCGTTCGTGTGCTGATCGCTGCCGGAAAGATCCGACGACACTATCGTCCAGAATGGGGTGTGCAGGCGACGATATTCGATGGAAAAGTGCGATATTGGGCAACCCCCGTTCAGCCAGGATGTGAGGAACAGGTTCAGGCAGCTCGAGTTGGTGTTGAACAGTTCACGCTCTTCCGGGATGTGTGGAGCTTTTGCGAGGAAGGAGGAGGAAAGTTAATATGTTATAGTATATTGCATTGTTTAAATAATTGAACGTGTTAAATTAGATTGTCCGATGTAGCAGAAGTGTGTAACAAAATTGGCAACAAGACCCTCGTGACACTCCTGAGGATTGTTCGCGTTTCATTCAACTCCAGAAACAGTCCTGCTGAACAATTAGTGATGCACCAGAATGCTGTATGAATGTATTTCACATTAACTATATCGATTGGACAATCGATCTCCAGGATGGACCGTTTCGTTCATCAACAAACTCCTCACAAACTGGTTGCATTGAAACAACAGAATAACGAAGACCAACGCATCCCGACGTAACATTCTGCCGCAATAGGTTCAAGACTTCAAGATCTCTACGGAAATTTAGTTGGTCAAAGTTAAACCAATTAAGAAGTTTCCTTCGTCCTTTTCGAGTTATCCACTGTGAGTATTGATTTACGGACGTCAAGATGGACGTCGGAGCATCAGCACCAAATTGTCCTGTATCGCGTGAAGCCTTTTAACGCCAATTAAAAGTGGTCTTTAAACACTAATTCAATAATTTAGTAATTTGATGCTCTAAAAGTTGGTGAAGCAAAAGAAATAAATGAACACGTTTGATTGATTTATAAACTCTTCTGTAACATGGCAGGCATGGGAAAAGGTGGCCTTTCACTGTTCAGAAACGGAAATGTCTCCAAAACTAATGTGAATTATACTTTAGATAAATTTTCCAATAGCTGTAATTAAATCTGACTGTTCTTCATAAATATAAAACAAGATGGCAGGTCAACAAAACAACTTCGTATTGAAGTTGATACATTATCAAATATCAGCTGAACATCCAAACAGTTTAATCTTCAAGCAGCTTTCGTCAGCCACGTAGCCTATCAGTCCATCATACTGGACACATCACCTAGAGACAATCACCAAAATTATTTATACATATCCTAAGATACTCATTCTTTGGGAAGTGTTGGTGTAACAGGTCCTGTTTTTTTTCTGGACTTCTTCTCAAATGTAGCAGGACAACCAGTCATGCACAGTCCTTTTGTATTGTAAAAGATCAGCAACACTTTCTGAACACAATCGAAGTCGGAAATAGACTGTAAAGGATGAACTAAAGGTAATTCAAGCCACAAATTGCATCAACTAAATTGCAAGACGCGCCACCATTTACACGCGGTTGTGACTGGTCTTTCTACACTCTGAGGACACTTTTCTATTTAAAATATCTGTTGCGACGAACGAAGCTGGGATTACAGAGAATTTATATACTTTAAGTTCCTCAGATACACCACTTAGACATTGACTTTGTCCAAACCCCTGACTAAACCCTCTTAGCCGCGATCGAGAGAGAGATTCTCAGAAGGATTTTTGACCCCGTATGAGTTGAAAGACATTGAAGGACCTGCCAAAATAACAAGCTCTGTGACGAGATCTGTGTAAGAAACTGTGTGGGTTGATCATGTCATGAAAAATACGCCGAACGACCCAACCCCTAAATTCCTTATAGGTCATCCAAATGCCCAGAGGAGGTGTGGTTGGTCCCGTGAGCCGTTCAGAGAACTCCTGCAGTAGGTCAAGAGACCTCTAAGCGGTTGTAGCGTCTGATAAGTAAATCAATAGCAAAACAGAACCAGGAAATGTTTGGATCAGCTGTTGGTGACACGACAGGACCGGTCCAAAATCCCATCCAGACCAATCCCTCGTAGCGAGGACTGGCTTTCCGGCTGCATGGGAAAATTAAGTTGTGTAAGCCGGAAATCGTCACGCCAAGAAGAGAGTGCAAGAGTGCAACTGGATCAGTGGAGGATCAATCCCCTTGGAGGCCCAGGGCGGAATTTTTCAAGGGGGCCCATAATTTTGCTACGGCATTATCGGTGTTAGGGAGATGTACTTCAAACATGATGTAACAACACCAGCAAAGTCTCGGAAAGAAAGCTCCCTTGCGTACATCTCAGAGTCCTGTTGCGTAGCCCTGTAAACGGGCCTAGTAAGCTAGTCTCTATATATAAACGTTTGTATGCGCTAAGGAGAACGATAACGCCACTACTTGGATCGCCATTAGCTGGTACGAAATTCCATACAAAACCAGCTGTTTTCAGATTGCCGATACCAGGAGAGCATCCACGGAAGAGGTAGCACCTAGTACAGCAATTTTGGTCGAAAACCGCCGAAAGGTATGCAATGTTTAAACACTAACTTTCCCGTTGGTTGAGAAAAATTTCTTCGAAAACTACTAGTTTCCGAATTTAAAGTACCAGGAGAGCATGCACGGAAGAGGTAGCTCCTGGTACTGCGCCGTAAGGTATGCAATGTTTATACACTAACTTTGCAACCAACTTGCAACGCAATGCGCCGTAAGGTATGCAATGTTTATACACTAACCTTGCAACCAACTTGCAATGCAAGTTTGGTGCAAGCAAGAAACTTGCAGCAAGATGGCGCGCAAGATGGCGAACAACTTCGTACTTGCATGCAAACTTGCATGCAAGTTCTTGCAAGCAAATTCTTGCAAGCAAATTCTTGCATGCAAGTTTGTATGCAAGTTTGCATGCAAGTTCTTGTATGCAAGTTTGCATGCAAGAATTTGCATGCAAGAACTTGCATGCAAGTTTGCATGCAAGCTTGCATGCAAGTACGAAGTTGGGCGCCATCTTGCTGCAAGTTTCTTGCATTGCAAGTTGGTTGCAAGGTTAGTGTATAAACATTGCATACCTTGCGGCGCATTGCGTTGCAAGTTGGTTGCAAAGTTAGTGTATAAACATTGCATACCTTACGGCGCAAGTACCAGGAGCTACCTCTTCCGTGCATGCTCTCCTGGTACTTTAAATTCGGAAACTGGTAGTTTTCGAAGAAATTTTTCTCAACCAACGGGAAAATTAGTGTCCTGGTCCTGGTGCAATTTCGTTTATACTTTAAAGTCACAAAGTCGATATTCTTCTCTGCATTTAATTTATCACATAGAAAAAAATGTTTTATATAACCAAGGAAGATATTTTTGATCAATTTGTAAATTAATTTTTTTTTGCTATCACTTAACTTTGTTTTAAAATTTTCAAAAATCAAACAATAGGCACAAATTTATTGGGGCCCCCAACACGGCGAGGCCCTAGGCGACCGCCTACTCCGCCTACCGTTTGATCCGCCGCTGAACTAGATCTAGTGAAAAAGTGTATGTTATGATGTTGGAGGTTGACTTTCACTCAAATTTTGTAAAATTAAAATAAAACAAACAACATCTTCAATCCGTTCCATAGGTCAGGTCATTAGAATGGCACCGGACAACCCAATCCACATAATCCTTTTACAGAGGAAAAGAGTATTGAGTTGAAGTGAAGGCGTTGAAGCATCGGTCACTTCGATCTAGTTAAATATGTTAAGCATCAACAGCCACTCGGCCATGAGCACTTGCAAACTCTCAGGTATAATTACGTCGAGCTGTAGCATCGAGTAAATACGTTTTAAGCCCATTTATGTCCCTCCGTACTTAACTCAAAAGAAACATGGGAACATTATTAATCCTGAATGTGGTTCAATCAGATTAGAGATGACACCATTTACTCACCACCATAATATAATACATAGCACATCATATGAACACAGCATCATTTTTAACGATCGGTACATAGAACATTAGAGCTTATTCGCAAAAAAAATCCTTACAAAAAGTGGAAAAGCTTTTGAACATGCATTACGCACACGTTTACAATGTTCAAACACACATACATCGGGTAGTTGGATTTGATCGATTCGAACGGGATTGCGGGAGGGATTGGTTTCAGGTCGTCCCCGAATGCCTGCCGGCGTTACAACGCGCCGCGCACTTGTCTCTGTCTGTCAAGCGCCATTTGCAAGGTGACACATCAATCAGCGTACCAAATTCGTGGAGAATTTGTCATTAAACAATTGGTTCGATAAACGCTGGTCAGTACCAGGGAATGAAATGAAAAAAAAAGGAAACGAAACGAACGTGACACTTTTGTGCGGAGGCACCAGTTTTTCGGTTGTCCGGATCGCCCGTCGAAGGTTGAGTGATGTTGTGGCATAATTAATGGTCGTGCAGGCGCTACCAAGGGAGCGAGGGAGTGAGTCCTGTCCGTTGTCAGTGCGTATCTCTCGCATTGCATTACGATTGCAAGCTTTGCGGCGAAAAAAAAAAGCGGGAGTAAATCATTTCTGCCTGATTTCAGCTAGTCTTGCGCTTCGTCCCGACACCGAGTGGATTGATGCCACGGCAATAGCACCAGGCAAGACACCCTTGGCGCGTTCGAATGTAGTAATATGGCGAAGCTATGTGTGTTTGTGGATCGCTGTTAAATAGTCAAATTAATCCATTCAATTACATCGGCACATCAAGGGGTGGGGGCGTAGTCGGTTCCGATGCTGCTGCCTGCGACTGCAACACCGCAGGCCTATCACGGGATAAACGACTCATCACTCACGGTACATGGGGACGACAGCAGCAGGCTCGAATTCAGGCTCCCCGTCCTGGTGCCCCTGGTTGCACATGCCTCCCATCCCCCCTTCCACCCCAACCCACCCACATTGGCTCCGAGGATCCGTGAGCATATATCGTGAGCGACTAAATGTATCGGCCCAGGGCACGAAAGGATCGATAAATAGTCCAAACGTTTGGTCGGATTTGGGGCCTGGGAAAACCGGTACCACATACCACACCCAGCAGGGTGTATGTGTATCTATGTAGCATACCCCCCCCCCCCCCACTCCCTACCCCCTCTTTTCCCCAACCCCTAAAAACCAAAGCAATCGACCACCGAAACCGATTCTAATGCTGCCGGGCGGAGACTGACGTACGGTTGTGCTCGGACGGTTGTGTATTATGTTTCGTAAGCCTGGGATCTTGCGACTTCCTTCCCGCCCTCCCCCTCCTCCCTCTATACCGGGGTTTTCCCTCGCCTGGCAATGCAAAACGGACAGGATTTTATGTTTTCCCAGCGTTCTGGCACCACCGTTGTGCATCCGTGTAGCGTGTGTGAGAATGTGTGTGTGTGCATGTCATTTGGATCCCCGGAAGCATCATGGGGTCGGAGGGAACCAGCAAGGAACATGGTTGGAGGATCGTATGTGTGACACTGCATATGGCGGCACACAGATCTCACACTGTTTGTGTATGTGTGTGCGTCGTGCAGTGTCGTGTGCACATTAGGTTTGGGGGTTCATTGAGGTGTATAATTAAACGTACATTTAATGATGCTCCACGGGATGCTTCCGCTATCCTCAGGCAATTCCCTCACCCTTCCCTCCACTGCACACATACACACACACACACGCCCATTCCCAAAGGACAGAGAGACATCGGTGCTTGCTTATCATTCGTCTGTGTCAAGATTTTTCCTGCCCGCTTTTGTTATCGCCCCTTTGGATAGTCCAATGGAAGCGAGTGGAAAGGAAGCCGGTTTTACGATGAGAACGAGGCGAGGGAAGGGGGGGGGGGGGGAAGAAAGCACGCAACATAGCAGCTATGCGAAAAGAGATTAGGTCCGGGCCCCATTCCCGAGATCTCAACGCTTCCCTCCCCGGGGCAGAGTTCCTTCAAATGTTGCACAATTTGCACCCGTAACGCGCGGGGGCCGCTTTTACCATTTGCGATGGCAAATGTGTCGAACATTGTGGCGTGGCTAAGGTCCCAAAGCGGACTCCCCCACCAACCCCCCCCCCCCCCCCACCAACCATTCGAGAGACCGGTGTGCGAATTGCTCGACTCAGCAAGTTGCTGCACCGGGTCGGGCGGTCGAGTGGATAATTATGGCATGGCTGGACGACGAGAAGCGTATGCACCTTTCGGCTATCGGACAGCCACATTGGATTGGATGAATTGGATATATTTTTAATTTTATTCCTGTCGGAAAGGCTGGAACTTTGGAACGGGGTATATACAGGGTGTACAATACAGTTCCAATACGCATTTGCATCGTTAAGTATGTGGTCTTTATTTTTGGTCCAGGTTCATATTCTGTTCTACTAGTGTCATCGTGGTACAGAATTCCTGAATCCAAAAAGAACATCCCACTCTTTCCAAATGAATCGTCCGTGATGATTTCGGAGGACAGTCTCCAAAACGCGAACATTTCCGTTGGTAATCTTTCAACTCCCAAAGAAAATAAGGGCAACTCCGGAATATTTCCAAGCTTACTTCGAATTAATGCGAAGTTGACTCAGGAGTTCATTCCGGATTAATGCGGAGTCGACTCTGGATTTCCCTCCAATACTTTCCATACCATTTTGCTTCCATATCTTGCCCTCGCACTGCTATGTCTTCCAGCAGGAAGGTGCACTAGAATTTAAGAGAACTGGTTTCTCTTCCAAACATGGTTTCTGAACTTTGTAGACTCCCAGCTCCCTGGATGTGAATCCTATCGAGTTTTTGTTTGGTTCTGTATGATGCCAATTCTAAAAGAATTAAAGGACACCAATTTCGACCAGTTCAAGGCAGTAATTATCAATTCTCGAACAAAATTCCCGTACAAGTCGTGTGTGCCGCTTGCTTCTCGAGTAATGTGTGAAGTTCGTGAAGTAGTACGAAGTACTGGTTTTTGTCTTAAGATATGTAGCAAAGGTTTTATATAAACATAACTATGAATAACAAAAACCAGAGACACGAAACTTTTAGTGTCTGTATTCCAACTTATCGAACACCCTGTAGAGCGAGTAGTCGTCGCAGCCTTGCATCCCACAGCTCGTTGCATTCCATCGCCTTCCAGCAGTGGGGATGAACTTCATCATCCATATAAAATGCAAATGCAAATAAAATAACCAGCAAAAACACACACCAACCGGGGGAGGGGGCAACTATAATCTGCCGCACAGATCCCGGAGATCCCGGATTCGTTGAGATAGTTTTAACAATTCATCGGTGGCCGGTGGACTGCATTTATGCACCCGCACACAAGTCGTCACCCAGGAAAGTGCTGGTAGTACGGTTCGAAATAAATCAATTTGCATCACTAATCGAATCTGCCCATCTCTTCTTGAAGTGATACTTTCTAATTTCTTCATCCGTGGCGTTTACCGATGCGACAGATAAATAATGCGACGGAGAGTGAGGTTTGTAAATAAAATGAATCGCAAAATTTTCCACCCAACAAACGTTACTGGCCCCGTACCGTTGCCCTCGGGGCGCTCCGGAATGCATTGTCAATTTATGCTGTTTGTATATGTAAATAAACGAAACTTATGTTCCAGACCACTCATCCACCTGCTCCGGTGTTCCCAACCCCAGTGTCTTCGCACTGGGATCCTCTGGGTTATTTATCATGTGCAAATGCTCTCACACAACTCGGGAATGCAAATGCTGCTGGTGCTGCTGCAGGCCATCGTTCCGGTTGGATGCATCCGACCTGGGCTTCTTTGCGAAGATGTATTTTAATGGTAACCCCCCATCCGGGGAGTTGGACCATCGTCCCCGGTCCGGAGCCAAGGAATCGTACACACTTCCCACTGACAAATCCCTTTTCAGAGCTTATCGTAACCCGAATCATCAAAGTTTATGACAATTAGCCCTGGCCAGATTATGTGTGGGGATCCATTTGCCGTTTCCGTCTCCGCTAGGAGACAACTCCAGTTGGGAGTTCGGGCGAGAATAAGTGTAATAAAGTTACTCTATTACAGCACGTGACGTGCTGTAGCGCAAATGTGAGCTTTTATGTGCCTTTTAATCTATACCGCTGCTATGGAAAGGGTTTGGCTAAAGGAAGCTTTCGGCAGCGAGATCCATCGACAATAGCAGTTGCCGTTGGGTGTAACTGAAAAAAAAAGCTATTGTGGTTGCTTCATATCATGTATGGGGGATCGTTTTGGGCTTCTGGCTAGTTTTTTTTTTGTTTTGTCTTTCAGAGAAAATTTAGAAAACCCATTATTGGATAGCTTTTTGAGGTGCTTTGATGAAACCTCCGGCATCAATTGTACCGTGACGAACGGGCATCCGATACAATGCGGCCATAGGTTTGGACAATGGAGACAAGGCTTTACAAATGAGTGGGATTTTCTAACTTTCTGAGCCGTACCTTAGATATGATTTGAGTATGAAATCCGGTTCTTCTTCCTTATCGGCACAACAGACCTCAAAAGGTCTAGATTCCGGCCATTTCTGGCTTTCATTGACTTTATCTAACCATAGCTGGATAGTCAGTGTTGCGTACGGAGGAGATTGGTCTGGATGGAATTTTGGACCGGTCCTGTCGTGTGGAGAACCCTACAACAGCAGGCCTACTATAACTTTTAAAAATAGGTTTGACTGATTTCTAATGATCATAAATTTGTTGAGCAAGTTCTGTACTTGAGCAAAAACCAACCCAATCCTTCAAGATTACTATTTGAGGCTCATCAATACAATTGTCTTCTTTTGTATGAATGTAGAGTCAATCGGTTTTTTTGTTACTGAGTTCAAGCCTGGAATAAACGATAGGCGAACCCTGTAAATCGAGTTTGGTCCCATTGCTCGTGTCAATGAGACACGTGTTTTCTGTATTTGTTGTCCTTCTGCATGAAACGTAAACTAAATATGATGTCTCAGTAGTGTCTACTGAGAACAGATTCTAAAACTGAGAACAGATCAGTATCTCTCAAAAATAGCCAACATATCTATCGCGACCAGATAAAGCTTCAGAACTTCATCAAGATTACTTTCAATTAGAAAAGGTTTTACGTTTAGGCAAAATTCAAACATACTTCCTTTCAATCATGATTTGATTTCGAACTCAATCGTGTTTGAATTCGTATATAAAACCTTGCAAACAGTATTATAAACCTTTTCTTGTATCTCCCAGATGTATCTTCAACATGTTGACTACTATTTAACGGTTGATCTCTTCAATATTTACTAAGGAGTTTCGTACCGACCTATGAGCAATTTGTCCAATTTTTCGCCATAATCTACTTTACTGTAGGTAAATATTAGTCTCTCTACCCCAAAAGGTTACCGAAAATGGCGTCTATCGAAAATGGCTGTCGCGAATATGTTTGTTACTTACCTTTTCCCTTGGTGCGCACGGCCAACTCCTCAGTAAACATTCCAACGCCCACCTTATTGTGTGCGTTGATCTTCAGAATGTACTGAGTGCCGCACTTGAGACCGTTCAGCGTGTACGCCATCTGGTCGCTCGGTATCGCCACGTTCGACCACGTCCCGCTAGTCGTGCGATAGTACAGATTGTACCCCTGGATCGGTGCACCCCCATCGCTGGCAACCTCCCACGTAACGCGCAAACTGTCGAACGACGTGTACTGGATCGAGAGCTGCGTCACGTTCGGTGTCTGCAGCGCTATCAGCATGTAGTGTATCTCGTCCTCGCCGAACAGATTCTTGGCGGAGCAGGTGAAGTTACCCGCTATCGGCGGCTCGACGCTATGTATCTTGAGAAACCCTTGCGATATGACGTAATACTGGCTGAAGGTGACGGCCTGGTCCTTCGTCAGCCAGCGAGTGCGGGGCGTCGGGTTACCGACGGCGACACATTCCAGCACGAGGCTCACCCCGACCGGCACCTTGAGCAGTCGCGAGAAGGACGCAATTTTGGCCGGCGCCCGTGTATTGGTCGTTTGCGATACCACCATCGTCGGGTCGCCCTCTCCCTTCACCGTCGAGGCCGTCACCCAGAAGTCGTACTTGTTGTTCTCGCTCAGCCCACGCACCTCAAACATGGACGGTCGTCCCGTTTCGTCCACGCGCACGATGTTATCTGGAAATTCGATGCCGACCGAAAGAAAACAGAGCGAGAAAATATGGAAATAATAGCCCCCAATTAGTATCATGCACAGTGGCCGCTTGCCGGCAAACTCGTTCGTCAAAGTCAGCCTACGTTTTGGAGAGCCTTTCTTGCCGTGGTCCTTGCCGTACACCGTGTAATGCGTGATGATGCCATTCGGATGAGCGGGCGGTAACCACGATACCAGAATCGAATCTGCCGTCAAGGTAAGCGCTTTGATGCCAGCGGGTGCTTCGGGAACTGTGAGGATTTTGGAGAGAAAGGCAGGTGCAAAATGAGTTAAACTCGTTAACTTACTTTTAAGAATGTTGGAGGTGAATATTTATTGCATTACAGTTTGGATTGATTGTTTGATATAAGTTATTTATAGGATTTTTGTTCAAGCATTGAAGGATTTTGCAGATGACGAACTTCAATAAATGTCTCACTACTTAGTCGATACGTTATGAGATTTAATGTTCTTGGATACGAGAATTATCCCGTTGCCATCATACCACTCCAAGAATTTGAACAGTGGCAATAAGTTAGATTAGGCCAGAATATCCCACTGCCCACGCGTTGTTTCTACAAAGGAAACATACGCAGCTGTAGACACTCCATGTGGTAGATCACTCCTTTTGGAGTTTCGGTAGTAACAAACTAACCATTGAACTAACGCCATCGTGGACTTCTTTGTTTAAACATATGAGCAGATAACTTTCCACCAAATGCTCTAATTTCTTGCAAACTTTGAAGGGTTCCATTAACTTAATTGCACCCAACATCAAATTCAGTCTTTGACGGTAAAACACAGTAGCCTTGGATCCATGATGAGACAATGCATAATGAACGCAGTCCATAGAAACGCCGAGGTAAAAACAGGATGCCATGAAGTCTTCATAGTTTGGTATTTGGTTGCAAATTGGTTTTCATATCCTACATTAACTAATATGAAACGTAGTTTAGTATGACTTTGATAATCTAACAATGATTTTTGTTATTATATCGTTAAAATGATAAGCCTTAGTTGTGGTTTTCTGAGTAATGTTATTTTTTATCTGTATTATAATGCATTCACTTATTTGAAAAAATTGAAATTGCCATCTTCTTCTTTGTCTGATTGCAGTCTTAATCAAGCATCAATACGAACTATTCTTCAACTTTTTTTTTACTATTGAAATATATTACTTTCCGTATTTCCAAGATAGATAATTGTAGATATTTTTTATAAAACACGTTTCTCTTTTTTGTCATATCTTTCTCAAAATTTTACCAATTATTCATCCAAGAACTGTTTTTTTTAAAAGGATATTAAACATCCTTTTTTGAAATAGTTTTGGTATACAATACACTCTAAAACACTTCCACTCACAATTTCACGGGGAAATTTGATGTGGGAAACCCTTTATAACATACATACAATAAAGCAGCCGAAAAAAGGAAGTTAGACGTATTATAAGTCTGTTGATACATTGCAAATGTCTCATTTAACGCAACAACCTATTGGAAGCGCACATTAATGGCGATGCCATGGTAAAGTGCTTCGTCAAAAAATCGAATAAACAAGGGAATGAATTAGATAACTGACTAATTCAATCGATTATTCGTACAATCGTAAACTTTTTATGGAATTGAATTAAAACCCTCGATGACCTCGTTGATTGCGATGCGCACAACATGAAACAAACATCGAATGAATAGTGCGCCATCACCGAACACACATTTTGCCAAACTCGCCAAATTCGTTGCGCCTAGCTTCAAAGGCTCTAACGCTGGCCGTGGTATTAATACATACCATTACCATGGCGCCGACCGAATCCCGCGGGATGTGCAGGGGAAGCGCACCATTGCAATATGATCAAAGCTGGTCGAAATTTATCGAAATTGAGATATCGTCGCGCCCGGAATTGGATACCCGGGGATACACGGTGCCCAATGCATATCATTAAACATATTCGCACGTCGTTCAGTTGAGGCAAACGGGTCGGAGGCCATCGCCATCGTCAGCACCGCTACTTACCGTCCTCCTCGGTCGCACAGTACACCGGTACGCTGGCCACACCGTCGCCCGACAGGGTGAAGCTTAGCACCTGGATGGAGTAGTTGGTCGCCTTCATCAGCGCGTGAAGATACGTTTCCAGGTTGGATGTGCGCTTGATTTCGAACGGATATACGAACTCGTCTGAGGAGTAATAAAACAGCGTACACCCGGTGGAAGCGGGACATTAGTTCCATTGGGAGATAAATAAGGGACGCCAGCGAGCGAAGGACTTACTGTTCTTCGTGAGCGGCCGGTAGAGGATTTTGTAGCCCTGCAGCACACCGTTATGGAACTGGGGCGGTGGTTCCTGCCACAGCACCTTGATGCTTTGCGACGACAGGCTGGAACAGGAGACGTTCTGCGGTTCCGCCTCCGGTGCATCCTCCGACGTGGTGCCGTACACGACCGTGCTCCACGGTCCGGGTGCGATGCTGTTGTACGTGCGGATGCGCAACGCGTACCGGGTGAACTTCTTCAGGTTCGCGATGCTTGTCTTCGTCGTCGCCCATCCGTGCACCGTCAGCGTCGTGTTGGAGATGTTGCTCGGGCTGGCGATGAAGTTGATGTTGGTTTTCTCCTCCACGCAGCTGACCGTGTACCCGAGCAGCTCCCCGTTCCAGGACGCCCGGCCCGGTATCTGCCAGGTGAGCACGAGTTCGCCCATGGCGCCGGTTTTGACTTTCAGCCCACCGGGCGCTTCGCTCGGTGCCTCTTCCTGCGTACGCACCACCAGCGGACTCGTAAACGATGAACACTCAATCTCATTAATGGCCAACATGCGTAGCAGGTACTGTGTGGCCGGGAACAGACCCCCGATGCTCGTTTCATCCCTCACGCCACCGTCGATGCTACTAATGATAATTGGTTTGAATTTGACATCTCCCAAACACACACACACACACACGCATGCCTACCTTTTGATCATGTTCACCTTCGAGAAGGTGACGTTTACCGTCAGCGGACTGTCCCACATCGCCATCGTGCTATCCGTGCCGGCCCGATGCGTGTCCTGTACCGGGTCCTTCCCCAACCGCACCGGCTGGTACTGGACGAGGTAGCTCAACACCGGCGACATGCCATCGTACGGCCGTTTCCACGAAAGCCGTATCTGACGGCTCGACACCTCCATCACCTCCAGGTCGGACGGTGCATCCGGGCGCTCCTGCACCGCCAAATATATCACATGCTCGCTCGTCCCGTAAAGGTTCTCCGCCGTGCAGACGTACTTGCCGGAATCGTAACGCTCCGTCAGGCTAATCGATAATTGCGATCGCACGCCAACACTCTCCTTCATTTCGATAATGTTATACCTGGGCAAACAAAACAGTGGGAAGTAGTCATGGCTTAGAGCAGTCGGGAACGAGGCGAGATATCATCGGTGCGCGCAAATATATACGAGCAGGCAGGCAGACTCCAGCCGCAAAAAAATAGCGCGCAAAGGGAATAATCGTGCCAGTTTTTGGAACGATCGTTAAGCGATGGAAGCGATGTGAGGTCCCCCCGGTAGTAGACACATGCGTTACGGCGAAATAAAAAAAAACACTGCCCCCTTACCGATAGTTGTTGAAATCGATCCGCTGGTTCTTGTGCGTCCAGATGATGTTGATTGGTTCATCGCCGAGCGCCAGACACTCCAGCATAACGGCATCGTTCCGGCGGGCGGACACGTTCTTTACCGGCGCATCGAAATGGACCGCCTCGTTCACGTCGATGTGGATGATTTTCTTCAGACTGCTGCCAATCCCGTTCGCCGCCTCGCACATATAGTAGCCTATGTGCGTGTGTGTGGAAACCAGGAAAACGAAAAGCACAAAAAGCGATGCTTTCAGATGAATAATAATTTGAGTGAACAAAATAATGGATTCCACAACGGGCCGGCCCATTCTGGCCAGGTTGGAATGTTTTGAGAGCAAATTATATATGTTCTACAAAATGGTTGGTAGGGTTTCGCGCCGAACGTTCATATATCTGTCTGCAGAAATATGTTGCAAAACACGCGGATTGTCGGTTTCTGCTCCGCTAGTTTCACATTCATGAATTGCTGAATCAATAATTGAATTGCATGCTATTGATTTAGTTAGCATGACGCAACTTATTACAGCTGCGTTTATATGTGGAATTCATAGTGAAACTTGTAACTTATTCGAATTTTGATTCATACCCTCGCATTACATCCCTTTGTTAAAACATCTTTTCCATACAGTTCTCTGCAAAACAATAAAACTAGCACGTTTTTTAGAATTATAAGACTATGGAAATTATGCTGAAAATTGGAAATGTACAGGAACTTGTGTTTCCATATTGTTTGGCCATAATAGCTATAACAGCATATACTAGCGATATGTAGAATTATAAATATTTTAAAGAAATACTAAATTAAATCCACACATGTTATGTTCCGCACATATGTTTTTCCTTTCTATTTTTTAACTAGTTTTTATGCTTGTTTATAGGTTAATAAAAGCTCTATTACGAAACTAGATGTATGTTGATCTCTATCTGATTTCTGCATTTTTAACACAGGACACAACGATGGATTGGCAATACAGGAGAATTGAAAAAACGGACCCAATGTACGATAGTACAACCATATCAGTGTTAAAAGGAATATCCCCAAAATATATCTACTACTAATACCACTACTACAGTCTTTTCCCGAGTTAAGCGAATAATGCGTGCCAGAGAAATTCGAGTTCCGTTTAGAATATCGTTTATATTTAATGTACACTGTCGATCACTGACGATTTCTTCTTTGCACGTTAGGAGGCACATTAATAATTGATATTTTTCCATTTATTTCGACAATTAAAGTAAATTATTGTCAAAATTAGTGCTTCTCATATTACAATGTAACATATTTTCGGAAAAAATTGAAATTTGGCAAATAAAAATTTAAATTCCACATACAAAATTACAAAAACTGTCAAAATTTTGAGATTCGCGTAACGCGAGTGTTGCGTAACTCGGGAAAAGACTGTAATACAATTAGGTAACCTTTTAAACAAATAGTTTTACTTTTAATAACAATTCAATTAGATAACAATCACTTTGATTTACACTTTCGTTTGTTGCTAAAGTCGATTGAAAGTTTAGGAAAAATCTTACTTGAGAAATAAACTTGAGATTGGAGTTTAAAAGAAGGATTTTATATTTATGGAGTGGAAGAATTTTGGTAATAATCAAAAACATTTGGCTGATACTAAAGTTTAAAAAGGAATGTAGTTGATGTACTCTCTAACTATGCCGTAACACAAATTAATTTGTAAATCTGCTTTCTGTTCAGTGAAAATCATACAACTGCGTGCGTTTATATTAATTAACTTTTTAGCTTCTCAGGGCACTTAACTTCAAACAAGTAATAATAATTACAGTTAAGCCAGACATCGTGCTCATTATTTTTTTCCAGCTGCAGATAAAAAATACCTCAAGCGTGCTACAATTATTGCGCAATTATGGTATCGCTTATTATATTTGCAGACTCTGTCGGGTGTACTCGAGCCGTTTCCTAATTGTTTGAATAATTTCAGTTCTCATTCGTGCGAACATATAAAAAGATGACACATTAAACATGAGCTCGAGATGATGGTTAGGATGCCATCATTATCTACTCACCGGCATCCGGCGACGTGGCATAATTGATGCTCAGCGAGTTGTTCTTCGACGGTATGGAATGGAAGTCGGTGGACAGCTTGCCCTTACCCCGGAACCACGTTATCTTCGGCAGCGGGAACCCATCCGCCTCGCATGGCAGCGCGATCGGATACCCGAGCACCACGGCAATGTCGTGCGGTTCCTGCGTCCAGGACGGTGGCACCTGCACCAGCAGCTCGGCCGTGTAGTTGGTCTGGGCGGCGGTGTTGGTGGCGAAGCAGCTGTACCGTCCGCTGTGCCGCGCCGTAATGTCCTTCAGCACCAGCAGCGAGAAGAACTCTTCCTTCTTCTCGCTGACATGCAAATCCTGCGCTATCGGGGAGCCGTCTTTTTTCCAGCTGAAATAGATCGGCATATCGCCGGCCGACACCGAGCAGGTCAGCTGTGCCCGGCCACCAACTTTCATGATTTTCGGAAACGCAAACGGCTCGATGACGGGTGGACCTGGATGGCAGGGAGGGCAACATTGCAAAGTAAAGGATTAGTTTCAATCAAACGTGATAGCCGAGCGATCCTGACCCCCGGCCGACCGGGGCAAACAGTCGGCGCCGTGTGTCGATTGCAACACTTACTGTGTACCACTAATTGTAGCTCCCTGCGCCCTTCATCGCCGGTCGGACCGGTCACGATGCACGTGTACGGTCCCCGGTCCTGGGCCGGGTCGACGGTATAAATTTTCAAATATCCGCCATGCTTAACGTCCGCCACACTGTGCCGGGGCCCTGTACGGTTCCATTTCCGGATGCGCGGTCATCACGCCGAATGCAAATGCCATAATAAATGATCCACGCCACGGTAAGCGATACAGGAAGGAGTCGGCCAGTATCGCATAGATATATAGCGAGAGAGAAAGAGAGAGAGAGAGAGAGAGAGAGAGAGAGAGAGAGAGAGAGAGAGTGAGAGAACGAGCAAAAGGATTACATTTAATCGACAAACGGTGCAGCGCTGCACATAGCAGTGGCCACATTATGTTTTTCCATTACGTCCTACCGGAAACCAGTTCATTTCCGCCCCGTATCCAACGCACGGACTGGATGGGGTGGCCCGAGAAGGGGCAATGCATCTCGATCGGCTCGCCAGCAACAGCCGTGATGGGTCCGATGGCACGTACATACGGTGGGCCTGTGGAGGATGAAAGCGGTAGCGGTCAGTGCGGGGCTAGCAAGTGCTGACCAGCCGGATGCTCCAAACCACACCATGGTAAATCCATACAGTGTGCTGCAAAACGGTGGGACGTTTTAAATGGTTTGGTGGTTTGAAGGATTTGAATATAATATTCTTCCAAGCTGCAAACGGTGCTTTCCGGATTTAGTACGATATTAGCTAGTTAAACGTATTTTAAATATGGCCATCATAACCATCAGCTAGAAGATAATTGCAGGAGTTCTTGTTACTATTTTACTTTAATTTATTGTGCTTTTACTTATTGTTTATTTTACTTTTTTAATAGAAATTCGTTAGCCTTTCAATTTTTTGTAGCATTTGAGATTAAATTCTAATAAGGAGCTATTACAGCCTGCAAGTAGGCAATGCGCAGCGCTTTAAGAGACACAACGCGACTTCACCGGAGGGCGATAAGTGTTAGTATTAAAACTAATGTCTCTAATGTCTTCTAATGTCACAAGCAATAGCTTGTAAGGCTGCCCGGCACACTTAGGCCAAAAGATTACGAAGTCAAACAAAATTCTAATTAAAAAAGATAAGTACAGGCAGCGGTAGCGGTTGATAAGCCAAGCGGCCAAGATAAGCGGTTCGTGAGCTAATTTAATCCGTAACAAAAAAATCTTAACAAAAAAGTAATAAATTGGTAAAAAAATCCTTCTTTTGTCATATAAAACAATTATTTTCTTTTAAAATTTTCTATCAAAAAGTTGACTGAAATGATGAATAAATAAAGAGCAAAGAAGGATGTTGACTCTGTAACTTTAAAGTATAAACGACATTGCACCAGAATCTCGGGGACTGCACGAGTCAAAAGAGCTCGAAGAAGCTTGACAAGAATGCAGAATGTATTATTAAAATGAACCGTAAAATTTGATTCAGGGTATGATTAACACGTGGACGGGTCATTGCAATCTAATCCCTTTTGAAGAAGTCAACAACACAAATATTACGTCGAAGAAATTAGAGCGAAAGCGCTGATAAAATAAATAAACTATTACATCCAACGCATCCTTTTCTGCAGCACACTGTAAAGGGCATTTCCATTGGGAGAGCAGGCGATAAGCAACACGATGTGGCATATCCCAGTCCGAGGCGGTGAAGCTTTTCGGTGGCCGGAGCAATAGCAGCAGGTGTTAATAGCAAGCACTATCATTGTGCGATCGTGCGATGCAAAACCCAAAACCCCCAAAAAGGGCTCCAAACTAAAGTATCGCAACCCTTCCCGACCGCTTCGCAGCGCACTACACCCCAGTTCACCTACCGTACACGTTGAGGCGGGCCTTGTGCGATGCCGTACCCATGCTGTTGGATGCGACGCAGGTGTACAGGCCACCGTCATCGCTGTGCACATGGCTGATGTTGAGGTGTGTCGTTACGTGACTGTTGATGTCGAGGAATTGATCCATCGTGTAACGGTGCAGCGATGAAACGTCCAGGATGGGCTGGTAGTCGAGCAGCCAGACAAACTGCGGTGGCGGCGAACCGGCGGCCGAACATTTCAATGAGATGTACGCAGCGGCGCGCACATTCTGCTCCACGAACCCGTAGCTTATCTCCGGCGGGCTTTCTGGTGAGGGGTAACCGAACGAAAAACAGAAGATCAGGGGGGAAATCAAGGGGGAAAACACTCGAAGAACCGCTTAGGGTCCGGGTCCAGCACGTACCTCCGAGCTTCAATTCCGAGCTGCCCTGAGCGCTGCTGCGTGCATTCGACACAATGCATTGATAAATTCCTTGATCCTTCTTGCTTACCCTATCAATTTTTAGTGTGCTCGCCGACAGCAGGCTCATGCTAACATCCACATGACGATAAAAACAGGAACAGCGAGACAGAAAACAGTAAGAGAATACAATGCAAAATGGGAGGTAAAGTAGCAGCGAATAAAAAAAAAACCCTCAACAATGGTGGAAAGGTAAAATGGCTTCAGACATCCAAGGGGGTATACGGCAAAATACGGCACGAGATTTCACGAACACGGCGCCGTCCTTTTGCCATCGTGGCAGTGGCAGTCATTGTAACGGGGGCGTACCTGCGTTCGGTTCGACCATTAGCAAACAGCTCCTGTCCGTTGTGAAACCATTCAATTTTGTTCACCTCGCTGCCGAAGATGGAGCAGTTGAGCAGTGCCGAATTGCCCGAGTTGATAATCTGTATCTGTGGATGGATGTGTGCCACGAGCTCGTTGCTGATCGTGAGATGGATTTCCAGCTTCTGTTCGCCGAACTGATTGAACGCTTTGCATATCTGCACGGGAGGGAATTAAATTGAAATTGAAGGTTGCATGTTAGGTTGCGTTTTTTTTGTTGCTCCCCCTCTCTTGCTCCATTATGGAACAATGTCATCGGAACGTTGGACGATGATGAACGACAAAGTAGGCTAAATCGCACAGCAGCTTTTTATCGTAGTATGGTTATGTAGAAATGGATACGAAACATTCAGTAATGGAAAAAGATGATTTAAATATCGATAAATACTGCTCCCAAAGAAAGGTACAGTGGTAGCAATAAGTATAATGTTTTTTTTTACTTTTGATTAATATATTTAATTCATGGAAATCAGATTATTTCAAATTTGAACAGTGTTTTAATTTGGATTAGATGGGTTTAATTAGGCGTAAAATCAATCATAAAATATAAACATAGCTTTGGTATATGACGAGATCACATAATTTTCTAATTAAAGGCATATAATTAGGTCATTAGGGCATCAATTAGGGCATCAAATTATCGCAAAAGTCGTCAGAGAAAAGCAACGAACTACATTTCTATTTATTTACATTTACATTCATTAAACTACAGAGAAAACGGCCAAACGGAGAAACCGGAAACAAACAAAAGATCGAACAAATTGAATCAAATAAAATCTTTTTGAGCTGCCCGAAACGTCCTAAAATGTGGAGAGATTGTTTTAACATTGTGTGATAAAAGCCTAGATATATGATTATTTTGATCAGAGCGTCACCCATATTTGGGTACAAGTACTCTATAACAACTATTTTGCATGAATTATTGGGGAGTTTTATACTTTTTTCAACCAGTATGTTTTTAATTAAATTTATTATTATTTAGCGACTAGTCTACATGGAAGTGTTTAAGCAATCAAGAATAAATCATACACTCAAATCACACACTCCTATTGCACTAGAAATAATTACAAATAATTATCATCAATAATGGCAAAAGATTACTAACGATGGCTGAAAGTATAGCTGATAGAAAAGGTTTATCAAGTAATAAAAAAAGAGAGCACATTTAAAAGTGATCCTTTCGGCAAACAAAATTAAAGCGATTCTTCACACAACACTACCCCGTCCACCGAACCCACCACCACACACGGCAGTATCAATCATTCCATCATCGTTTTCCGGAAATATTGTAGTTGATAGCACTGTTGTGCTTTCACATTCATTTATAAATCTCTGCTAAAGCGTGGCAAATGGCGGCGGCTAAGCGGAAAACACGGAAGGTTTGCCGGGGCGGATCGATGAACGTTCGGATAGTGCATTAGTGGACTACGGGAGAAAATCCTTTCGGAGTAGCCGGTGGAATGCAAAACCGAACTGGGGAGTGAAGTTGTAGAACGGGATAATGGGAACTACAACAATTAGCTGGTTGTGAATTCTACCGAATGGCATAAGCGCAAACAAACAAACAAACCATGCAAAAGAAGAAGAAGAGAAAAAAAAACACACTCACACACACTACGCAACCGACTGAACTAGAAACTGTGGAGTGGATTAGTGCACGGTTCCGATGCTTTCGTTTTATGCTTTCGCACATTTTACTATGCGATGCAACTGCACCGGCCGAAAGCATCGCAAACATGCAGTGTCCCTCCCCCGTATCGGTTGCATTCTAGTGTCACGCTTCGATGAATCGTTATATTCTGGTCAGTTCCGGTCAACTTTGCATGTGTGCTGCTGGCCATGAGTGTGTGTGTGTGTGTGTGTGTGGGAAAATCTATTATACGTAAATAATTACCCATCTTCCGGCGTCCCGTTCGTCGACGTTACGGATGAATAGCAGCGACTGCGATGGCACGATCCGCTGCGAGGACGGCACGGTATATAACGATCCGGTGTCCGAGATGCGAAACCAACTGCACAGCATTCGCATTGTCCCGCATTCGCGTGCATATCGTTCGGTGTGTGGGTGTTTGTGTGGCAGCGTGGACATAAGCCGGGGGGGGGATTGGTATGCGCGGTGGGCGAAACGAAAGCAAACCGTGATAATGTTAATAGTAGCACCGGTGTATGGGGTGCATCGACTTCTTTTTAGTTGTTGTTTTGGAGGGGGGTGGATACCCCCAAAAGGATAGAGAAGGACATTGGGCAACGAAACCCGAAACATCATCGATGTCGGTCACATCATCCGATGGACGGCAAATGGGAAACAAATAAATCAAACCATGTGCATAATTAATGTTCAATCAATTCGATTTAAATTAGTTTACGCTCTGATAATTCGCTATCGGTACCGATGAAGGAAGCGACAGCGTACACAACAACAATGCACGCGCGCTCGGCGAAACCTACATAGCTGCGTGCGTGAGCGATCCATCCACGGCCCATCCATGCCGAACCGTATCGAAGGAGTAACTCTCGGTACGTGGAACGCGAAACTCATCTTGATTTTGAGCCGATCCTAATGGATTGGATATTTCCACCCCCAAACTCTCTCTCTCTCTCTTTCTCTCACTCTCACTCTCTTTCTCTCTATCAGGTCGATACCCGCATGTCGACTTGCGTTGGTTGATTGCATTACAGAAGCGCGCACATTTCGGTGGCTCATTTCCCAATCCCTCCCAACGTCATGTGGGCACACTACATCTACCTGGTCAACAGCGTCGGATAACATTAACCCGATAAAAATACGCACACACGCGTACGCGGGTGATAGATTGTGCGTGTTTGCCGTGCGGTAATTATTTCGACCGGATTCGGATTAGCGCCAAAGGTCCGCCGCACCGTGGTGGGTGCGAATATTGCGGTCCCAACCAGCCCCAGTGATTAAATTCTGTTTCTAACTCATCTCGATGGGTGCCGTTGGGCTGCTTGGAAGAGTGTTCGCGGGTGGAAATTAATTCCATTACGGACCACGCTTTGGAACACGATCCGAAAGAGTAATATTATTTTACAGAAAAATTCACCCAAAAGCCAACTGCGTCATAGCGAGCAAATGTTTAATATTATCGAAATAAATTTCATAATGTTGTATACTGGTCGCGTATATGCAGCTTAGTGTATTAGTTTGTATCTAAAGATTATCAGAGTTGGCTTTGGACGATATTTAAACCAGAATACAGTGCGTTACATAACTATATAAACACTTTTTTCATTTGAGATCGGAAAAATATGAGAAAAAACATATGAATGTTTTATGAAACATTTTAATATTCTTTTGCTAGCACTATAACTTGTTTAATCATCACCAATCGGCACCCTTTGTATAATGTAACTATGTAAACAATTAATTAATTATTTTATATAAGAATTTATAGATTGAATTTCCATCATCATCCCTTCATTATAAGAAGTCCTTTATTTCAAATGATATATTTTTAACTTTATAAACATTTTTATTTTAATTAAAACTGAAAATAATAATTGGAAATCTATACTTTAGTCACTGGAATTCGAACTCACTGTCATAGAGCGGTATTAGATTCACCAGACTTCGATGGACAGGTCACGTCATCAGAATGACACCAGGCGACCCAGCCCGTAAAGTCCTTTTTTTGGTCTTCCACATGGACGTGGTAGGTCCAAACTGCAATCCAATGTAAGTTAAATCACTTTCCTTACTTAGTTATTAAACGAATCGCAGTCTTGTCCTGCTACAAAAGTCCTTTATCGTCGTATGCTAATCATAACTCCATCGTTAGCCGTCCTGTTCATGTGGACGACCTAAAAGGACTTTACAGACTGGCTCGTCCGGTATCATTCTCGTGAAATGACCAGCCTACCAGAAGTCTGACAGGACTAGTTCACAGTATGATAGTGAGTTCATCGTGCTGCTCATAGAGTTCGTCATTGCGATAGCTCCTCCATCTTCCTTCTTTACATACGGAGGGAAAAATCCTTCTGAGAGTCTTCCTTTCGAAAGCGGCCAAGAGAATATCATCAGTTTTATACTAAAATCCATGCCTCGGAGGCGTTTTGAGTAGAAAGGCATACTCAATATGACGTCCTCAATATTAACTACAGATTATTGCGATTTTTTTATAAAAAAAGCTCAACAATCTTCACCAAAAAAAGGCAATCACATAGTTATGTTACGCACTGTATAAAGGAGCAAATTCAATCGTGATCTTATTTACTTGCACTGTACATAGTGTGCTGCATCAAACTACAAACAAAAGCTACGCTAAACTGTACAAACTCCCACCTCAAATCAATAGAATTCACTCTAAAATACAAACACACCCACAGTAAGCAACAATGGCGGAAGTACCTTTAAAAGATGTCCGAGAAAAATGCATCACACATTCCGTAACTGCATGCCACCACGGCTTGAATCTTGCCCGGAATCAATGTAGAAAGCATCCACTTCTCGTCCAACAGCCATTTCACAAGCACACACACAGACGGACAGGTGCAAAGTAGGGATTAAACACTGTCCCGGTCAAAACCTCGGAGAAACATCAAACGACCGTGTGAGATTGATCGAGGGATACTTTAATCGCTTCCAACCAGTGCCCAAGGCTACCGCTTTCGGTCGGGCGCACTTTCTCTCACGGCAACGATCAAAGTGTATCAAAATTGCAGTATCCATCAATGGATCATAAATGAATTTATTATGAGTCCCCGGGTCCCCTGCAAAACGTTGACCAGTTGACACCCACCACTGCTTTGGGGGGGATTGCCTTGTGTGCCTTGTGTATGCCATGTCGATGGCGCAAAAAGGGGTGAAAACATAAATTTCCCATTACCCAGCGCCCGAAGAAAACGAAGGTGCACCCAACTCGGGACACAAGGTCGGGAGAGAGTGTTGTGGCTGAAAATTTGTTAGGTTAGGTCTCGGTCTCGCACATACCGAGCATTCTCCGTACCGCGGCGCAGAGGTGCACAGAGCACCGGGGAACCAACGGGGGAGCTTACTGGAACACTGGAACGGAGCTATCAAAGTTAATGGGATGAAAATACTTACGAGAAGCTGGGAACGGGATTTCCCTGGACATTGCACGGTAACTGCACGCTGCTTCCCTTGCCGACGGTGAGCTCACTGACTGACTTTTGGCTGGTGGATGGTGCCATGTTCGGTGCGCTATCTACGTGTGTGCGATGCGCGTATGCATCGGAGTGGTTTCGATCACGGAAGCAAGCGGGGAAACAAAAAACAGAGGAGAAACAGCGATTAAGGTGGATGGAGATGTGCTTAATTGTATTAGAACTTTCGATACCCCGGTTATTCGTACTGGCACTATTCTGTGCGATGTGCGAGTCCGGCTAGAGCAAAGGTACCTTTCAGTGTAAGCAGGATGGCGTCGCTTGTTTTGCGCTCGCCCGTCAGCGTGTCGACCGTTACGCATGAGAACCGCCTCAATCTGTCTTCCTCGTTGACGTTCCGTACGCACAGCTCTCCGCCGGGCGTTGTGACAACGTACCGTGTGCCTGTGTTTTTCGGTGCGAGAAGCACGAGACGGGACGCATTGAGGTGAGCATTGTAAAGTGTCCAGCACCGGTGCGTAGAGTGCCAACTGCTACTCACCAATGTCGGAACGGCCCGGTAGCAGCATTTCCTTCTCGCTGAACCATGACGACACATGGACGAATTCCCGCACGTGCGACGAGACGAAACATTTCAGGAAGGCCGTGTTTGCGAGCGTCACATCGGCGTTCTCCACCTTCACCTCGTACGGTTGCCGTACCACTGCCGCCGAACCGTGCATGTATGTGTGTGGATGGCAAGGAATAACAGGATTCACCGAGAAGGAAAACAAAGTTTCAGATCAGTGTTTAATGTGCGATGCTGCGACGCTCCAAGGATCTTCGTCGTCCTCGTTGTGTCGCCATCGAGGGCTTGGACGGGAGATGTCGACTTACCTGCCCGTACCCGGATATCGTGGCTCAGCAGTACGTAGTAGGAGTAGCTGATTCGGCACCGATAGGTCGTATCGTGCACGTCCGTCCGAAAGAGATGGCCAGCGAACGGTGGAAAGTAGAGTGTCCCGTTCGGTAGCGCTTGCCTGACAGGAGAGGGAAATGTATGGGACAGAGCATATTCCATGGGTTAAGAGGGTTAAGATGTGCGACTCCGTCTGCTCGCCGGATAAGCCCAGCATACCGTCTTCCAGCTATATACCGGGGCTGCGTATGTACTGTCAATATTGCCGATATCGATACATGCAAATACACATGTGATACAGTGCCAACCATTCCCCGACCCATCCATCTTCGGGGTTGGGGCTTTGCTCACGAACGTGGAGCGGAATGCAATCATATGTTGATTCAATGCTGAATTTTTGGTGAGTGATACAACACATAGTCATGTATGGGTATCACGCTAGATATATGGCCGTTAGAGAGCTTCTTCTTTTTTAGCCCATCCCCACCATCCCCCCATCTCCCTTTCCTTTTCTCAGTTACTGGCATTTTTCATGCTACAAGCTGCTATTTTCAACCGATCTGTTCCAGTTCCAGCGGAATGGTTGCAGATATAACCATATCGGATTTGGATCAATACACAATTTGATTATTGCTGAAATGCAAATCGTTAGCTGTAGCAACAAAAATCTAGCATTTTGGCCAGGTTTTGATAATGTGTTTATTGTCAGCATTTTTGACAGACACCTGGTTACCATACCATATGCTTCACGATGCGTTACAATACTCATGGAAGCTTTCCTTGCAGAAATGAAAAGGAAACCATTCGGAATAAATTTTAAGGTTTCACATATATCACAGGGTTTCATTTGAAAAATACGTTACAAATGGTAGGAAATTGGATTACAGAGCTTTTGAGCTGCTTTCCAGCTTCGCAGATTCAATCATTCGTTGAAGTAAAACATTTAGTTGCTGAAGACAAAGCTTTGGTGAACGGATGCGTTGAAAAAGCTTGCAATAGTTAGAGAAAGGACAATTAATTCGATTTCCACTTTCAAATGCTCAACTTCAACAAACACAAGACACAAAAAATAGTCCCAACGAACTCCACACCAACGTACAATGGTTGGTCGTGGAATTCCTTTAATTAGGTAAAAGCATCTGTCAATTAGAAGTTGTTCACAGATTAGCAATGTGATTGTAATTTATAAAATATTCAAGAATTTCTTAGAAACCCCGTAAATGTTTTCAACAGTTTTACTCAAATTTGAACTGGAATCTTTTAGAGTTGTTCAAAGAGGACACCATATGACAGTGACTGTATTATTGACTTATCCATTCGTTGCATTACATAACAAATCTTTAACTCAAACGTTAAAAAGAGACGTTGTTAATACCTTGAAATGTTGGGAAATATTTTATTGGAATCAGTCCAAAACATCCATTAATGGATTTTCTTCAAAATATCGCTTACAAAAGCTTGTTCACAAATCTCTTTAACACATTTATTACTAATATATTTCAATATATCGAATATATCATTTTATTGTGCTATTACAGGGGTTTCGAGGATTATATTGACAAGTTCACTGAGATGTTGTTTTGTTCGGGCACATAATTAACTTATTCAGTTATGGAAATATAGAGAAGAAGGCGTTGACATGTGGGGCAGAACTATTGAGCAACAATGCTGCTGGTAAAGTGCACAGCAAATAGCAACGCAGCTACTGTCAAATCCATAGCAACCGCGTTGCCAGCAACAACATTCTACCGTCACTCGATAGTTCTGCCGAAGTTTGTCAACGGTTTGACCGGTAAAGTCCCTCCAAATCCCAAGGTAAATGTTTCGCATGTACACAAAATTATTCCTTTAACTTTAATAAAGGTATTAAATTAATTATCCGCAAACTGATGCTCGGTAGCAGAAGGTTAAAAGAAAACGCAGCAAGATAATGGACGTCCGGTAGCGTACGGATTGATTCTTGAAGCACAACATTATAACTTCCAATTCGCTCATTCGCTCGAACGAATGTCTCCATCGACTGTGACTTTATCGTCCGCTTTCCAACAAAGCCATCTCCAGCGGTATTGTGTGGTGACCGGATGCCAATCAAAGCACTGCACAAAATCAAAGAAAAGATCCTTCATCCCGGATACTTTCACCAGCCGTTGTTTCGCCATACCGGGCTGGTGCCGAATACGGTGAATACACACACAGAACCAAGCATGTGTGTGGGTCTGCATGTATTGAAAATGTTTTCGAACCACCCCTCAACGGCCACGTACCCTAGTGGCCTCACCCGCCCCACTGCCAGCCCAAGACGCACGCACGTAATCCCAATAAATATTGCATCAAGACTGATAAGTTTACGGAAGATTGAACAGGTACATAATGCATCGTACATAATGTCCCGCGCACGAATGGGAGGGTCTGAGGCCCACACACGCGCCACGCACATAATCAAGTGTACTATCATGAGGTGGAACATAAAGAATGGCATCTTTCGTCCTCTGCGCTTCGGCTCAGATTGCGTTTTGCACGAATTAATGCGGCAGGGGTTCTGCTGTTTCGTTGCTTCCGAGCGATACTTCTTCAGCACTCCCATACCTGTTGTGCGTGTGTGTGTGTGTTTGTGTGTGTGTGTATGAAATGGTATGGGGTGGAGAATTTGCTTTGTGCTTCGAGTCGAGTTTTCGAATAAACTTCGGTTTACATGTTTAGTGTGGTGCGTGGTTTTTCCCGGTGGGAAATGTGCCGGCGGGGCCGGGGTGGAATGAAACTCCCGCCGACAGTTGGAAAAAGGTCGCAACCGCAAATCGTGACTTTGGTTGTCTTCTAAACTTTTTCCAAACCACACACCAAACACACGCGCGCTCACCCAAAAAGCGTGACGAGCGCCAAGCAGCGCCCCGACAGCGGCAGTGAAAAGTGCCGGAAAATGGCGCACCCGGGCATGTGTGCGCGCTTACGTGCTGGGCTGGAGTGGAGTCCTTCTTTAAGTTTATTTCACCGTTCCGTTGCGCCTTTCATCTTTAATTAATAATTCACGTATCAAAACCTGTCCGGCGGGTGGCGCGCGAGCACGCGACGAGGGTGGTTTAGCCGACGGAAACTTTAGCCGTACCCCAATCGTCCCGGTGGCCGAAACGCATCGCACACAGCGCCCCGACACGATAATCTCGTGTTTGATATGTGATCTGAAAAGTTTCCGTTCCACTTACCTCAGTCCCGGCACGCTGCTCACCAGGCTGCCGTCCTTCAGTATCCACTGGATGATCATTTGCGGACCGCCGTAGGCCTGGCAGACGAGCTGCGCGTTGCCGGTGTCGTTGCTGAACAGCACGCTCGACGGAAGCTCGTGCAGAAAGTTGGGCATCTGAAGATTTTCCGACGACAGCGCATACCCCGCCTGCTCGATGAGTATCGCCATTGCTAGGCAGTGCACGAACCCTGCGTCCGATGGATGGGCGCATCCCGGCAGCATGGTTCGATGGGGGGTGTGGGGTATGATTTATGAGGTTACGCGCTAGTTTATTAGTGGATTTATTGCTGTTCGTAACAAAATTTGTCTAGCTCCCTTAATACACTACCCACCATTTTTGGGGGGCGCTTGGGGAATAATGGTAGGGGGTGGTGTAGTGTGCGGAGAAGGGAAAGATCGTGCCCGTTTTTCTTCTACCAACAAGAGTATTGTGTATGTAAATAGACGAACAATAACAACCGCTACTACTTACCGGGCAATCGTGATAGTGTTGCTCTTGCCACTTCCATAATTCCTAGGCGATACTGAAAATGGAAGAAGAATAGCTGTTTTGTCAAACTTTTCCTTTCCCGCATGGGTGTTGCACTATCGAGAATGGTGCGGTGATGCTAATGGGATGAACTCGTGCGGGAATAAATAAGAGAAATAATCTATTGTTTCGTGTGTGGCAAAACGAGTACCACCAAAGTGGAGCATAATGAACAACATTGGTAAGGACAATGCGCATTTATATTCCTCCCACTTTTCACCAGTTGTACATTCCTGTACCCAGTGACAACTACCTGGAATATTTATATGGAAAAGCGATCTTCTGTGTATATGGTGGGACCTACTGGATGTTCTGTATTGTGAGCTGTCAACCACAAATTTAAAGATTGTGACAAAAATGACCACAATACGCTGACAAACTCGATACAATAATTTTGCATCATGTTAGTAACTTCAAAAACTTAGGATAACTTAAAAAAGCACTTTAATGAATTATTAAGAATTACAGGGTTTTAAAATGCATAGAATATGACGAACCCAACCTACTGAATCGCACAAACGAATAAGATAAACAGGGAGTTTGATAGTGAACTAGTGATAGTGAACTTACAGAATTGCAAAAACTGGATATGGAATCGCGTGCACAATTTAGTGAATGCTAAATCTTGCACCCCGTTTACGTGCAGAATTGTGCAAGAGTTGAGATATAAAATAAAATTATTGACATTTAAATGTGATGAAAATTATTCTCCAGAAATTATGATTGAACTAACTCTTCGTTTACACCCTATTCTGCACATCAGTTGTTTAAAATTTCATAAAATATTGTACATCATATTACAACTTTTAAATTCCTCTGTACGTAAACAGGCTGACCATTTTGTCATTCACTAAAATGTGTACGCAATTCCATAAAGTGTTTTGTGTTTCACTATCAAACTCCCTGTTTATTACGGGAGCCAGTAAGTTGGGCTCGTCATATCCTATCTATTGCAAAACCCTGTAGAAAACACACCAACTAGTTACACTCTCGACCACCTCAGTTGCAATTAAAGCTTTATGAATTATTACACTAGCTGATGAGTATGCTTAATTAGAATATTCAAGAGCCAGTCTTTAATTTTCAAATTGTTAAACAGGGTTTGGCGATAAACAGTATATGGCGTGTATAGCTTAATGTAACTCTCAAGCGAATAAGAAAAAGCGTGAGATTGATAGTGAAACCCAAAACATTTTAGGGTATCGAAAGATCTAGAATCCGAATTTGATTCCGCATGTGCGAAAACTGCCTGACAGAATTGTGCACGCGATCCGAAGTTTGGCACGCCAGATCCTATCTATCGCCAAACCCTGTACGTAAGATCACTTAAATTATTTATATTAACATCTTTCTAATATTCTATATTTCATTTTCAATCTCAATCTAATGCTATATTAATATTGAAAATGACCGTATCGTTACTAAAACTTCAACATTTGTGGCACACATTTGTTAGCTGAGCATGAACTGAAAAAATGATTACAAATTATACCCCGCCACCGTATTGGATATGTTTATCTAGTGCCATGATATAGCGGGCTGATATACTATTACGCCATATCACTAACGGTGGAGCGAGCGCTGTTTGTGTGTTTGTGTGGTAGAATGTGGTACAGCTACACTACACATTTCATGCTGTACAGCTTCCCCGGTGGAAGTGTGCACGGTTCATGTCCTTTGCCGCGATGTATTACGATTATCATGAATGTTTAAATTCGAAATGGCACCCGGACCGATGCGCACCGGATGGTACACATGGATGGTTGCGGATACATACGGACGTGTATCTAACGCGTTGCCCGTAGGGGCAAAAATCGTCCTCACACACACACCGTGCGCTGTGTACCGATGTCGAGCGTAGTTCTTAATCAACCAAATGACAAATTACCACCCGTGGTGTTTCGTTACAATCCACTTGCGTTAGCTGTTGATAATTCATGGCATTGAGTATGGTGGCGTGGCGAGAACTTTGGCGAAACTCTGGCATGTTGGCACGCAGGGGCGGAAGATAACCGGCACCGCAGGGAGAAGGAAGGCGAGTGTCAAAGACAGTACGGTATTGTGTTGCTGGCGTGTCGCAGCCCTCGTAGGCAATCGGGCAATGGTTGTGTACAGTGTGACGGGTAACCAGAACCGAAGATACAATAGCCGCACCACAACTGTGCGAACAGTGCAACCACAAAAGCCCCCGAGGAGAATGAAAGGCAGGAAGGTACGTTGACTTGCCGCCGCCTGGACGAAAAAAAAACGCACACTCACACATTACGGGATGCATTTTCGGGATGCATTCCCATCGTGGGAGAAGGGGGGAAGTAGAGACAAAAAAAACAAACACACATAAAACCGAACATTAAAAACAAAAAAGCAAATAGAAAATGGAAGACACGACAGTACCTGGCAGGCTGGTCGCACCAATCATTCGGAAGCACGAGTCGCATGGAGTCGGGGGGGGGGGGACCCTTTGTGATATGGAGCGTTTGTTTGTTGGATTTTTTTTTTTGTCGTTGCGGTTTTGCAGCTGCGAGCGAAAACTTCGTGATGGTGATGGGAAAAGTTGGTGTACAAATGGTTTTTTGATTCACCGAAAAATTTATTCCCCCACCATCGTTGCCACGTCACGGGTGCACGCCACGTGGCTGCGGCAGCCCGGCAGCCGGCGAACGATGTGTTAAAGGCTTGCCCTTGGAAACTTTTGCTTTGCTCGCATCATATCGCATCTTCCCCACCATGAAACTTGTTCATATGGCGATTACTTTCCGAACAGTGAAGCCGCAAGCAAGCAGTCGCTACTTATTCGTGCCACTCGCTGCACAAAACCCGAGTCGCGAGTGGATTGAATGCAAATCTTCAATGGAAGTTCCTCGTGCAATTTTTTTTGTGTGTTTTGCTTGTTTGTGTGTTTTCTACGACAAGTTACGGCTGCAAGTCGCAATGTCGCGTAGACTTCTTGCAGCATTGCTGCCCGTGTTCTGAAGGGGGAAATGTTTTTACGACTAGGGGTTGTTTTTTTCTCCTCTCTCGCTGCAGCATCTCTTACACTGCTCAAAATTCAAAAGAACGCCCCAAGCAATTGTCAATGGGAAGCTGGGCTCGTGCTGGGCTGTGCAGCAGTCAGACAAAGAGCATCCAAGAATCTGGCCGAGGAAGAGAAGTCGCGACCGTGCTCCGTGTCAAGTGGGAAGCAACGCCTACGCTGAACTGGGTCCGCTCCGCACTTACGGTGGAATGATTTCGCACACGTATGCACACATCAACCAAACCGTTGATCAGCAAACGGTTACAACGACGCCGACTATCGGTGGTGTGCGGGTGATAATTCCAGGCCACGATTATCATTCCACCATTCCACCACTTCACTCCATCCAGTCAACCAGTGTTTGGGTGCAAAAATAATGGAATTTCGCGTTCGAATGTACGTCTGGTAGTCCGCCGCGACGGACTTGCATTGCGATGTGAATACAAAAAAAACACACACACACTGACGAACGCAGTGAACGTTTTGAGAATAGCATTACGTGTATCGTTATACGTCTCATTAATACTTAATCACTACACTGTACGGGGCGCAACTGGGGACGCCGGAGTTTGATCGAGCGAGCTCGAAATATGAGTATGACAATGTATCGCGAGTGTGCGGTGCTTACGTTATCATTATGCTGGAAAACGTGAAACCCAATCGCTAGGAACTTGATATATGTTGTATTTGATGGTGGAAAACGCCATACAATAATAAAGGGTTTGGAATTCACCACATCCGCCGGGCATCGTTCGGGATGAATGTGCAAAGGAATCGAATTTATTGCTTAATCAAATGCGTTTACGTGCGTGCTCACTACTCCGTTTAAATGTTTTTGGAACGTTAAATAAATCTCTGTGGTAATACTATGAGCGGAAAATATTTACATAATGAATAACCTTGTCTAATCGTCATACCACACAATATCAATTGAGCACAATTTTGTGTGTTGATTTTCTAGAAAATCGAATATGATTGAGCACCGTGTCATCCTTTGAAATGTCATTATGTTATACTAGAGGCTCCTGGAACCGCCACAGGTATTCATAATTGGTTTTGATTGTTATTTGTTTCTGTTACATTGTATGCACTTGTAGCGCGAAAACAAGCGTACAATTGTGGATTGTGGGGGTGCCTGTGGATTAAATTCAGCAAATTGAAACAAAGTAAATCAAACAGGCAGTTTAATTTGCCGCTTGCAATTAGAAGCTAGTAAAAAACCTATTTTTAGTTATTGTTTTAGTTTATTAAATCAAAGGAATTGTTATTAATTTATATTTATAATTTATATTACAATATATCATAAGAGATTGGTCATCAGTTCCAAATCTTATATCACTTTTGCGATTATTTTACGAAACACATATAAAGAAGCCACTGTGAAAAGGTTAATCTTTCCAAAGTGCGTCTGATGATGAATGTATTATTAAAAACATATACAAACAACAGCATAACTGCTTTGCTGAACTTCAATCAGTTTTCAGCAATTAATTACCATCGAAAGCCGTTCCTACTTATTCTATTTAAGAAAAACAAATTAAGTCTTGATTAACAAAGGTCACAAAACACCAGGCGTCTCCATGCTGAAAGTACTAATGGAGACGCCTGGTGATTGATATTTAATACGAAAATACTGTGCGTCTCCATGCAAAAAGTACGAACGATGGAGACGCCTGGTGATCAACTGCGTAGTACAATATATAATTTATTAAGTAATTCTGACAATCAATTATATCCATAGAAGAGCTAGCAGTCGTTTTGCTGCATTATAGCTAGTTAAGATAGTTAAGAATGTTTAATTAGTTAAATTATATCTCTAAAAAGAGCGTGCCAGACATTTTTCCAGCAATCTCGACACGGAATAAAAACTATGTTTTTATGGTATTTATCGTTTCAATAAAAGCTAAACCCACTTTCAACACACTCTCCCACTCACAAAATAAATCCATTCATTTTGTCCAAAAGCACTCTTCACAGCTGCAATTGCTTTCAAAACTAACCGAATTGTTAAGTCATTTAGTTTCAACAGGTCCCACCACTGCTAGGCAATCATTCTCATCGCACATCCGATTTGATTAGCACCGTTTCCCGTTTCGTTTGGCAACCGTACATCTGCAGAAGCAACGAAAAAATGGTCATATATATACATTTTTTTTCCGGGCGCTTCTGTTCGCAACTGGGGACAGAAAAAAAAACAATGTCATAAATCTAAATCGGAAAAGTTATACCATTCGAACAGGGATGTACGTATGCTATGTATTTGGGGATGTCTTGTGATGTTTGGCATCAAGCCGGTTTCGTGGAAAGATGGAACTCGTCGAGAACAATATGTTGCCAGGTTATGGTCAACTGATGTTATCAATCTGCATGAAATTGAATATTCATCCGTTTTGTTTTTGCACATGCTCCACGTAGAAATGGCCATAACCATGCCAAGGGATAGCAAAAGAACTATAAGTAGATACTTGAATTTCGACCAAAAAGTGGAGGCACATTCTGAACAGGAGCTGTTTTTTTGCTTCATACAGTCTTAAATATCAAAATTGAATACCATTCGGTATGCATAATTACCACCGCAACAGGATACCGACAAACACAGGCATGGAGAGCGTGTGTATAGAACTAAAAAAGAAAATGTATTACATGAACGAATTCTTGTTAAAAATATTAAAGGATTGTAACAAATATCTATAACATTCTCGCACAACATTCCTGTTATATATTTTTTGACATTAACTTTTATGCAAAGAACAAAGAATTCGTCTGAAATTAAGTATTTTTTGGTGTGCGGAATCATAGAAAAAGCAAAGGAAAGTATATCGCGAGAATGTGCTGTCAAAAACACGAGCCTACGTGTGGTGATAAAGCATTCGCAGAGGGTCGAGACTTTGTTCGATGTTTTGTCTCACTCTGGCTGTCCATCATCGTATTCAACTGGTAGAAATGGTGATGGAAAACAATAATTTGAGTAATGTGAAGGATTGCTAATAACTTAAGCGTATCTCGCGAAACATTTTGCAGGATTTTAGAAGGTCAATTGGGCATTTAAAACGTGTGGCTGCTTGACTGGTTCAAAAAGAAGGTGGCGGAAAACATACTACGGCAAGTGAACTCTAACCTCTAAGGCTCTCCTCTGACATCTTTCTGTTGCCAAAAATGAAATTACAACTCCACGGACGCCGCTTCTTGTCAATTGCGGTGATCAAAAGAAATTCACTTAAGGAACTGAAGGCGATCGCTATAAACGGGACAAAAAAAAAACATTTCGATGGGAAAAAGAGGACATTTACGTATTGCTTCTAATGGAGCCTATTTTAAAGGTGTCAAAATAAATTTTAATAGCTAAATAATTACTTGTTTTTAACTAATTGTGACGAAATGTATAAAATGTTACATAACAATGCATTTTTGTAAACAATTTAGCCTGATAATAATAATAAATTATAAGCTATAATAATAAATAATAATAAATAATGAAACATTGAAACAGTTTAATATAGAATGTTTTACGCTTAAATGAACTATTCTGCAATGGAAATCCTTCAAGGATATACTATTTAGATGGAATTAGTACAAAAAAAAAACAAAGTAAATCAAACAGGCAGTTTAATTGACCGCTTGCAATTAGAAGCTTGTAAATAACCTATTTTTAGTTATTCTTTAAGTTATTTCAATGAAAGGAATTGTTTTCAGTTTCAATTTTGTGAAATCTAATAAAAAAAAAAGGCAAAATATGTAACATAACATAAGAGATTGCTCATCAGTGCCATTTGGTGATTTGGAGACAATACCACTATTTTTAACTAAATCTTACATCACGTTTGCTATTATTTTACGAAACACATAAAAGGAATCACTATGAAAAGGTTATTCTTTCCAAAATGCGTCTCAAATGATGAATGTATTATTAAAAACATATACAAACAACAGCATAACTGCTTTGCTGAACTTCAATCAACTTTCACCTATTAATTCACCATCGAAAGCCGTTCCTACTTATTTTATTTAAGAAAAACAAATTAAGTCTTGATTAACAAAGGTCACAAAACACCAGGCGTCTCCATGCAAAAAGTACGAACGATGGAGACGCCTGGTGATCAACTGCGTAGTACAATATATAATTTATTAAGTAGTTCTGACAATCGATTATATCCATAGAAGAGCTAGCAGTCGTTTTGCTAACTGCATTATAGATAGTTAAGATAGTTAGGAATGTTTAATTAGTTAAATTATATCTCTAAAAAGAGCGGGCTAGACATTTTTCCAGCAATCTCGACACAAAATAAAAACTATGTTTAACCTCTAAGGCTCCTCTCTGACATCATTCTGTTGCCAAAAATGAAATTACAATTCTACGGACGCCGCTTCTTGTCAATTGCGGTGATCAATAGGAATTCACTTAAGGAACTGAAGGCGATGGCTTCAAACGGCTACAAAAAAAATCGATGGGAAAAAAGAGAACATTTTCGTATTGCTTCTAATGGAGTCTATTTTAAAGGTGTCAAAATATATTTTAATAGCAAAATAATTACTTGATATTTAACTAATTCTCTATACATTTGTGACGGAATGTATAAAATGTTACATATCATTGCATGTTTTAAAACAGTTTAACCTGATAAATCTTTGAAACATTGAAACAGTTTAATATAGAATGCTTTATGCTTAAATGCACTATTCTGCATTGGAAATCTTTCAAGGTTATAATATTTAGATAGATTTAGTATTAAACAAATGTATTCTTATGAAGTTCTGATTGCAAAAGATTATTTCTGACATTTAAATTAGGTATGTCGAGAGCTTCCAAAAGGAAAAATAATAAAACCCATAAAAAAATTAACGCAATACCCATACATTTAATCAAATTGTAATCTCTCGCATACCGTATCTGATCGGTGCGTGTGGGTATTGCTTTACGAATAAAATGATTCAATGTAAAATATTTGCTATCAACGCAGGTGGAATTGTTATTCAGAATATTTATCAACAAACCATGATGAATCTCAAACATTATGTTGCATGGAAAGAAACTTACCTTAATTAATGTATAGATTCATAATAAAACACCGCGCGATAACTACCAAGTTCGTCTATCTGTCTACATAATCGCCCATTTGCATCCGTCCGTTGTTCGCATTTCCGCACACTGATACGCTAGACCGCGGCAAACGATTCACTTCATTTCCGTTTCCGCATGCACTGCCCCGATTGAAGTGCTGATTGTTAACTGCCCTAACGAGAATGAGCAAAAAAAAAACACACACACACTACGTACAATACGCACTTCACACACCACGGTACCCACGGCGGGGGGGAAAAAGAATTCCAACTTCACACACCCTATGCTGCACGTTGCCGCACAACAACACTCCACGCCACTCCACCGCGGCACTCCTATTATGCTATTTCATTATCATAATCATTTTGTACTCATCAGCGCTGTGCCGTGAAATGAAGAACTCGTGTATGCATTATTATCTCATCACTTTATTACACTCCAGTTGCACTGTTGCACCTGCACCAGCAGCGTGTGTCGCACGTGCTTGTAGAGTTGCCGTTTTATCCCACGTCTGCCACGCACGTACCACAACTCCCCCCCCCCCCCCCCCCCTCACTGTTGCAACCGGTTGGCGAAACGTGCTCCGCTTTTTTTTGCTTTCCTTCCCCGGCCGGCGGCAAACTCAAACAGGAGAAAAAAAACATGCAAAAAAGGAAACGATGACGGCACAAAAAAAAACCGAAACGGGGGAAAAAACACGCAAACAGGAATCAAAATGAAACTAGCACTCCGCCGCCACTGCTCACGGTGTGTGATAGTAGCGGCAGCAAACAGCAGCAGCAGACGAAGGCAAAAAACGGATATAAATGAGACCAATTATCCGTTTTCGCTCGGCTGTTTTTTTGTTGCGCTGCGAGTTTTCCTGCATTTTCCTGCAACCACCCACACAACTCCATTCAGCTGACGATGAGCGCTCACGTGTGTGTGTGTGTGTGTGTGTATTTGTCCGTTGTTATTGTTGTCCCATATTTTCCCATTTATCTCCCGGTTTTTCGCTAATCTTTCGCCGTAGGAAGGTGCCACATCAGGCGGTCCGGTTTGTTTTGGGGGAGGAAAGGGATGGAGCATTCAATTGCTTCCGGTACTAGCTTTTCCTTTCCCTTTTGTTTTTTTTGGTTGCTGTCCTCTTTCAACGCTCAACCCATCAACCGTCACATGGCCGCTTTTAAGTCATTGTCCGGTGTGTGTTTTTATCTCGCTACATTCACTTTGTTGTGTCGCGTCAGCTTCGAACTCGTGCACGCGTGCACCGGTCCGCGTACGGTGGTTGGCTAGAATTAACAGGGTGTCACATTTTTTTGTTTGTTTGCCATTCTCGCATCATCATACGTACGCGACAGTGGAGCGTAACGAAATAGTTTTTCTTTTTTTTTTTGCCGGAACCGAAAGCTTCAAGCTAGCGAATCGCTTTCACTTTTCACACCACAGCACACTCTCGTCGAACTGCTGGGGAAAACTGCTAGGTGGTTTTTGTTGGAGTGGGAGGGAGGGAAGGGCTGGGGTAGGCAAAACGGTTTTCCTTTCACAACTGCCGGACGGCGAACCGGTATCGATGCACGACGGTTCGGCGATTCAAATGAACTGACAACTACGGTGCTTCGGTGCCTGCTGATAACTGCTCACCACTCGGGCACACTATCCCAATCCGATCGGGGCCGTATTGTAACGAACTTTGCGGGATATAGATACCGTGTGTCCTGTCCGTTCCTCTCTAACACCCCTCTCACAGGGGACTACCCACTATGTATCCACTTATGTACTCCGAAGGCTGGGAAGCGGTATCGTATTTTCGGGTAGCACATTGCTACCGGGGGGGGGGGGGCGAACCGGAAAGGGAACGATTGCAATTCACATAATTATTCAAAAGTACGAAACCGAAGAGCAATAAAATCATCTCTCACTCGAGTATCATCCCTTCCACCCTCTCCTCCTCCCCCCACCCCCTTTTTTCCGGTCGACGATCCGGGCAAGGACTAGAGTGTACACACTCGAGAAAACTGTTGAGCAAACACATGGACTCTGCTCACTTCACTTCACTGCACGCGCGCTGATGCCCATCCAACACAACACTCTATCTGTCTGGATGTGTGTGCGTGTGTGTGTGTGTGTGTGTGTGTGTGTGTGTGTGTGTGTGTGTGTGTGTGCATGTGTGTGATTGAAAGAGAGAGGGAGGGGGAACGGGGATAAGTGTTAGAGTTAGAGTGGTAGACAATTATTTTCCGCTTGTACCAGGACCAGGAGTATGTGTAACTGTGGCCATGAGTTGAACAGTGCTGTGAAGATGCGGGATGAAGTACCGGGAATTCTATTTTCCCTACCCTTATAACACACAATTTAACCCCCTCTCCCTCCCTCCATTCCCCAATTCATTTGCGTGTGGAAATTCTATGGCACTATCAGCATATCCGATGGGGATGGCAAAACATCAGATCTGCCGATCTCGTGTGAGTGATTTTTAAAACCGTTTTGCAAAACTCACAGTGCACTGCTTACAAATTAACATTACTTATCACTTCACACATAACATACACCCCCCCCCTCCCCCACACACCCCCTCTTTGCCATGTCACTTCGTCACACATGTTTAACGATGCGTATCAATCTCGTTTTCATCTTCCTTTTCTCACCCCCCTCCTCCTTCATTACGGGTGTTTGTGTAAGCAAAGGATGTCCTAGCAACCCAAAGCGACATGAGAGGTGAGAGGTGAGGGCTTACGGTGTGATGAGATCCAAACAGTGATGCGGTGATGATGATACAGGCCGTCGCCTTTCTAACACGGCCCTGGCGTCATATACATAGACCACGGTACCGACCCGAACCCGTCTCGCCTGAAACAGGTGTGCTAAGGGGGCGGGCGGGTTGTGGCGAGCAGCAGCGAGGGGGGAAATAATAAAATCAGAGTGATAGCACCGTAGAGCCTCCCCCACCCCCACCCCATCCCTGGGTTGGATTTTTGGTGGATGAATGTGTAGCAAAGTGATAATGGTAGCTTTTCAGCAAAAAGGATGAATGATGGTGAGGAAGTGTGCCGGGAAAAGGGTACGTGAGCTTAGTGCCCGAGATGCTGGTGAAGTTGAAATGACAAGGCAAAAACCCGGATCAAACGGAACCGGCCGCGTACACAGCGTCGCTTCACTTTCGCCGCAAACACAAACGCACGGCGTCTCCCGTAAGACCGTTGCTGGACGTGTGTGCGGGTGGCACGCCACATGTTCGCGAGAAATTAAGCCGGTGCTTACAGACCCCCCCCCCCCCCCCCCCTAGCCCCCCCTTCCTTTCCTCCACCTTCACACACAACTCACTGGTGCACCACAGAATCTTGCAGCATCCGCCAGCCAGCAAAGTCCTTTCCGTGTCAAGCGGACGGTTTGAAGTGCATCTTCACAACAATGGAAAACAGTCTCCCAAGCACCAACTGATGCGCACCAGCTTAAACCTAGTTTCACTCACCGGCACACACACACACGCACACACACAAATGCACCCCACTCGCCACAAAGTTCACGCGCGATTCACGGCCCGACTTTCCCGCGTACCGCGAACACACTGCGACGGCCGTGGATTCGCCCAAAAACCCGTACTCACGTCCGCGCGTTACGAACGGCAACCGCCAACTATATCATTTCAAATAGAATCATATCCTCTCTAGCTAAGAATCCTTTCGGAATGATACATGATATATAAACAAATTTCCATCATGTGTCTGTGTACGAAAGCACCTTCCGGGAGCGCGTCTCCACCACTTCACAGCGCCGCGCGAGCGCGCAAGCGTTTGTCCTCGGCGTGTCGCATGTGTGTGTATGTGTGTTGATGCACCACCAACACATCACCACCCCCCCCCCCCTCCTACCCTCCCCAAAAAACACCCACCCTACAGGTGCCGTATGTGTAGCGAGATATGTCGCTTCTCATTCTCATTCACATTCTCGCATGTGTCATGGTGAGGAGGAGTCGGCTGACTACCATTCCTGGCACAGACCCATGTACTACCCGGTCGCCAATTTGTTGAAGTAGTTTGCAAAGGGCATACGGGCGGCAAACCGGCCAGCGGAAGCGCGTGGGGGTGAAACGCGGCAAAATGATAGGCACAC